>NC_070602.1:103643269-103968519 GCF_027172205.1 Podarcis raffonei | reverse complement strand
CAAATCTTAGGAGTTTAAGATGATCAGTTGATTGATAAAATTAATACATGCCAGTATGAGTAAAAATAAATAAATTCTGAACCCAACAAGAGCAATTTCTCTTCTTTCTTTTTTATTCATTTCCTACATTTCTGTTCTGTCCTTCCACAAGGAGCACAGAGCAAAAACTCTCTCCCCCATCTCAAAATTTTAACCTTGCAACAATCCTGTGAGGTTGGTGAGGCAGAGTGATAGTGAGAAAGAAATAGTGAGTGCTTCATGGTCACCTGGCGAGCTTCCTGGCTGAGTGAGGATTGAAACCTGGCCTCTCATGTCGCAGACCAGCACTGACAATGCAAGTTTAATTATCACAGCAATGTTCCAGTCTTACATTGATATCACCCATCCCAGAATCACATATGTTTCCTAAGGGAAGACAGACAGAGAGAGACTGTGCGCATCTCAGATTGCTCAAAAGTACATATGGGCATAGAGAATAATATTTGATGGACAAAGAACGTATGCACAGATGCTGGTTGGCCCATGCGAACGATATTTTATGACTCACAGATGTACCATTCCACACACGGAACACCAACAAATATCTAATTCACTCCTACACAAAGCAGAGAGCTCTGGACTGCTCATTCTCTCTTGCTTGCAGATGCTCAAAATGCCAATCCTGAGGATATTTTCACCCACGGTGTAAATGTTTCTTACAGCTAATTAGCATTTGTTTGACTGTGAATCTGAGCTTGCCTAACAGTTAGATTGCTCTCTTTTTTGTGATCTAACCTGTATCCCAACAAGAAGAATCAACAACAAAACCGTCAGTGTTGGTTGGATCCGGACTTCCCATTACTGGAGCTCTTTTCACAAGATGCTCAGTGGGAGGAAGGTGGCCGAGCCATTTTGGCAATGCCTACTTCCCCAAGAAGCTACCAGGGCCCCCTAAGGAACTGATCTGAAGGAGACACTCCTGAACAATATTGGAGATGGTGCTGGGAGCTACAAGGAGTAGTGGATCTTGGGGTCTCAACTTTCAGTGGTGCCCTGTGCAACACCAATATTTGGTGGCCCCTACCTCTCGACTTCCATTCTGCATCATAGTTGTGTCAGCCCACAAAGCTTCATACCCAGTGAAACTGAACCAGTCGTGCTTCCCTAATTCCGCCTCTGCTAAAAAGGGAGAGGGGAAATTGGCAGAAGCCACCACTCCCTTTCCTCCACTGGGCGCTTCTGAATCCCCTCTGCAAAACCGAAAAAAGCCTTTCATTTGCAGAAGGGCATGCCTGGATTCAACAACAATGGATTCCATTCCAGTCAAAAGCATGACACAAGCACTTTATTTCATTCATTGGATGGCAAGAAATCCCAGTGGACTTGAATCCGTCAAGGTATGAACTTGCAGCAATTGCTTACCAAAGCTTGCACTGTTATTTAATTCTTTCCTTTGGAGAATTGATTGTATTGTGCTTGACAAAATTATCGTGAATACAGTGGTACCTCGGGTTAAGAACTTAATTTGTTCTGAAGGTCCGTTCTTAACCTGAAACTGTTCTTAACCTGAGGTACGACTTCAGCTAATGGGACCTCCTGCTGCCGCCATGCTGCCACCCACAATTTCTGTTCTCATTCTGAAGCAAAGTTCTTAAACCGAGGTACTATTTCTGGGTTAGCGAAGTCTGTAACCTGAAGCATCTGTAACCTGAAGCGTCTGTAACCCGAGGTACCACTGTATTGAGTTCATAATGGGTAAGGGCTAATTGTACACTGGCTTAGGCATTGTATCCTTAACTCTGTGAATCAGAGTTCTACAACATTCTAACAATCCAGTACATGATATAATTATTTCCGTTCCATTGGCTGCAATGGGTTGGGGGAGAATAAACCAGTTGCCCCACTATCTGCTGCCCATTGTGAGGCAACAGGACTCTGGATGCTCTCAATCTCTCCCTGTCATCCCAATTATTAGCCTGTTCCTGGTGTTTCCAAGAACCTCCATCTTGCATTCAGATTGTGGCCTTGGGCTGGTCACTTGTCTCCATCTATTGCAGCATCTTTTTACTAACACTGGATAGCCACTGCCTCTAAAAGGCAAAGGTAAAGGGACCCCTGACCACTAGGTCCAGTCGTGACTGACTCTGGGGTTGCGGCGCTCATCTCGCTCTATTGGCCGAGGGAGCCAGCGTACAGCTTCCGGGTCATGTGGCCAGCATGACTAAGCCACTTCTGGCGAACCAGAGCAGCACACGGGAACACCGTTTACCTTCCCGCCGGAGCGGTACCTATTTATCTACTTGCACTTTGACGTGCTTTCGAACTGCTAGGTTGGCAGGAGCAGGGACCGAGCAGTGGGAGCTCACCCCGTCGCGGGGATTTGAACCGCCGACCTTCTGATCAGCAAGTCCTAGGCTCTGTGGTTTAACCCACAGCACCACCCGCATCCCTAGCCACTGCCTCTAGGAAGCTCATAAACCCACAGCTTCCTCCAATTTCTCTCCCTCCCTTTCCCCAGAAGTGGTATTTATTACCACATTTGAACCTATACATTCTAAAAGCCGTTGATGCAGCCATTCTCACATCTCCTCCTAAAGACACCTAAGCCAGTGATGGTCATCTCATCTTGTTGCAGCAAATTCCATAGGATAGCAATGTATTTGTGAGGAGGACTACTTTCCTTTGCCTCTCCTGAATCCATTAGCAGTCAATTCTAATGGGTAATGTCAAGTTAGAGTGCTGTGAGAGGGGGTGAAAATGGTCTCTCTCTGTTCTTTCCACAGCAGTGATAATTTTTATGAGCCTATTTACAAAAGAGAAGTCTACGTGAATCAAATGTGTCAATGGAACTGAAGAAAAAAATTGATCTCACTTTCCTGAGTACAGTTGTTATTCAGAGATAAAAAAACCCAGTATACAGAGAGGGAACAAAGCATTACACCAAGACAGGAGCAACAGAGTATACTTATATTTTAAACTCACTGCTATTATACAAGGACTTTATATAGCTATATTTAAAAAAAGTAACCTCATCTTCATACTTTGGCATAAGCACAATTTTAAAATACAGTTTGATTATGTGGACATCTAGCATCATGGATCTGCAATTAAAGGAAACAACCTGCCTGTATAACACTGCAAGAAAACAGTCTTCAAGCCAGCAGACATTTTGCACAAAGAGTGCCTGCAGAACTCAACAGGGGATCTATAAGCAGAATGGCTCTAGAATCAAGTCAGGGCTTAAATGAATTAGCTTACTGTACTGGTGGTGCTCACCAATACAATGTAGACATTACACAGTAGATGTATTATTGTTATTATTTTGCATAAATGTCATGCCTTAAATTACTCTCTGTCCAGATTCCTAATCAAGAACAATAGGCATAAGCAATGCAATCAGGAATCTTAGAGGAATGTGCTCTCTCTATCAAATATCAGAGGTGAAGTGGTGAGAGGGTTGTTTTTGAACTGGGCAGACCGAACTTTCACTTTGGATACTCAGTATGTGTCAGCCTTACTGGCCTCACCAAGTTTTTGTGGCTTCTTTAAAATAATTGAGTAAGACTTTGGAAAGAAAAGTAAAATCCAACTGTGATTAGAAAAAAATTCTCAAAATGAATTTCAGTGCACAAAAAACTTCTCCCAATTAAAGCTGGCCAAGTTGTTGACATTATCTTGACTGCTATAGGATCAAATTGGGAAAAGGGCATGCTAATGGTCATAGCTCAGGGGCAACACACATAACTTGTATTCAGAAGGTCCAGCTTCAATCCTTTCCCTTATATCTCCAAATAAAAAGAAACAGATAGAAAGTGATGGGATTGCCTAGTGCTTTCTTTCATCCTATACACCATCTCTCCAGGTGTATGTACTCCTTAGCCTTCCTGGGTGCCCACATTTCCTGAAAAACCCACAGCGTCCTCAGCTGTCCTAGGCTTTCTTGTAAGTACAGAAAATGGGGAGGCTGTCTGCTGTGTGCCTAACAACTTAGGCTCACTGAGGAAGCAGGCAACGTCTAGCCACAAGTTTGAGATAACACAGGACCTTGGACAGCTCCAAGGGACCTTGCTAAGGTGGCTATGTGAGGCATCTCTTCAAAGATTAAGAAGGAACTCAAGCCTTGGGCTGGCCAGACTTGAAGTGTGGCACACTCTGCCTTTCTGGAGAAGTTGGCTGGGGACCCTTGCCTTGTTTTGTAGGCTTTGGCTTTTGTGAGGACAGGGAGACAGAGGAACTGCAGGGGACTCGTTCCCTGACTCAGATTCCATTGAGCACAGGGATTGATAATATGGACAGATTAGCTAGATATGAACGAATTTCATGTCGATGCAAAATAAGAATGGATAAATATGAAGAAATCTGGAACGAATATTTAAGCAATAAGGCGGATAGTGGTGGGAAGTAGAGGGAGGAGAGAGAGGTGGGAAAATATTGTTTAAAAAGGTGTAATCATAGGTATATCAGTGTATCCAAATCTGAATTGTCAAATTGTGTTATTACTGTTATTATGGGGGTTTTTTTGTATGTGTCTTTTGTGGTTGATGTTTGTATTGAAAAATTGATTAAATAAATTAAAGAGATAGAGAGAGAATGGAGACAGAGCTGTATCCTCTGGCTGAGAGGACTACAAACAAGCCACTGTGGTGCTCTCCCTGAGGAATTAGCCTGAAATGAGCCCAAGTTCTCTGCTAGACCCTGCAGGGTCCCTGGGTCATGAGACTGATGTGTGGTCTTGTCCAACATTGGCTTTGCATATGATGTGAACCACACAGAGCTTTGGCCCCTTCTTCTATGATTCTATAAAGTGTTGAAATGTCTTCAGTAAACTATATAGCGAAGATGCACCTCTCTAAGAGAGAGTCTTTTAGCACTATGTTGACTAAGAGGTTTCTTGTGGCCTTAGATTTAATGGACAGGAGCTCACTTCATCAGTGGCATGAAGTCTTACCCTTATCATGCATCTGAGGGAGTGCCCCCTAGTCCACAGAAGCTTATGCTGAAGAGGGGGCTATGCATTGTGTACATGTGCAAGTGTATGAGAGTGACCACATCCACCACTCGCATGTGGCTTCCAGTGGGTTAGCCAAGGGTCAATGTGACAAGCCTAGTGACAAAAGTCAACTACATATGGAGAGCATTCAGGCCCAAGCCTATGGCATATGCCCCATAAACACAATCTACATAACCACAAAAAGTGCAGGTGCAGATATATGGACATGCAATCTGCATCATGTGGCCTTCTGCCCATGATGTTGGGGTAGGGTGGGGTGGAGTGTATGAGCCAAAGTTCTTCACCTCTTGTGGAAGCTACAAGCCAAAGCAAAGCAGCATGAACTACTCCACAGTTTCACAGACCTAGGAGAGATCAAATGAATTCTGGGCGACCAGCTATATGCTTATGGTAGATATGCTTCACCCTGTCATGCTACTATTTCAAATTGTGATCATTAAGATTACAAGGCTTTCAGGCAAGAGGCTTCAGACATAAGCTATGCTTCTTCATATGCTGCAATCCCTGTTTACAAGTTATTAAAATTATACGAGCTACAACGACCTGGGAGCCTGTTGGCATATGTACATCAACAGGTAGAAACAAAAGAGGAGCAAGAAAATTTATCTTAAAAAAGAAAAGGAAAAGGCCAACCAATATCCTGAGTTTAAAGGAAGCATTCTGATCACATGCTTGACTGGCAGATATTTGAAGCAGTGGGCTTCCAGGTGAAAGATCTGGAAAGATCTTTTGGACTCGAGCATGGATTAATGCTGAGAGCTTGAAAGGAGCTCACAAAAGAAGAATGCATTCACATCAGTTAGTGTTTAAGATTACCCGAGCATCACTCTCTTTAAACAAGTGCAAGGTTCTGATCCGCTGGAGACATGGCTTTATTCAGACTGAGTTCACAATGCAAATGAAGAAATAGAGAAATTGTTTCATCCTTGATTTATCTTGGTACCTTCATATGCATTGGCTTCAAAAAAAGTGGGGGGGATGCTACAAGCTTCTCCATTCATTATAGCTATCTGGCTTCCATGCATATTTCTGCTGCTCAGATATTAGTCTTTTCTCTCTCACACCCTAGAGAAAAACCATTGATGTGTGTCAGGCATTTTGTGTGTGGATGGATAGATAGATTTAAAAATTCACACTCAAAGCATTTTGCCATTTTTGTCACTATGCCTGTGAAAAGAAATGGAGACTTATTCATTTATTTCAGAATATGAATACACCACTAGCCAACCCTCCCCCACCACGTTTTGGTTAATGAGGGGCAGGCAAAAAAAGGCAGGTCACCTCTAAGGTGAAGGAAGGTGGTTTCATTCTCAGGTGAAGACAAGTGAAAATGCAAATAGGCAGGATTGCTGGATGAAATTGGAGCATCAGCAAACTGACATTCTGCAGGGAAGGTTGCCATGAAAATGAAAAATAATCCCTTGTCTCTTGCCTGTAAAGTGCAGAACACCTGTGAAGAGAGGCGAGTGGGGTCCTTTCAAGGGAAGCTGGTGCTGCAGGATGGGGAGACAGAATTAAGAGTGTGATATCAGCAGAGCACAGCCTGCACTAAAACCTTCTCCTGATCTTAGATAATAAAGAAACAAAACAAAATCACACAAGCAAACAAAAGCAGCTTTAAAGTAAATCAGCTTGCAGCAGTCTTTCATTTTGGTAAACGGCTAAAGGAATGCGCCTGGTGATAATGCAGTGAGATTGTAATATATTACTGTTGAAACCAGGACACTGCACTATGAAAATGATTCAAATGCTGTTTATGATTCCAATGACAGCTCTGCCATTTCCCCTCCAAATCTCAGGGAAGATTAACGTGATGGTGGAAAGGAGGTGGGAGAGAGAGAGAGAGAGAGAGAGAGCGCGCGCATTATGTTCTGGTCTTCATCCTTCACTCACAAAATCGTAACTCTGTTCATTGCTCTTTTTTATTTGCCATTTTCTTTTAATTTAGTGATCAACAATGGCTAGCAACGGGACCAAGTGGATGATCACAAATCCTGTCTTGTTTCCCTGGTCCTGCCACCTTTCTCACAGCATGCCAGGAAACTTTCCCTTTACATACATATATGGTATATAACAGGCTGTCAGTAAGACAGAAAGTCCCTTTAAAATTTGGAAAATTAAAAAGAAAGAGCCAGGGATAAACAGGTTTATTTTTAAGGAAGGAAGTCCTGACGCTAAGTGCTTAAAGAGACAGATGAGCTAAGGGCAAGGGGATTGGAAGGAAAGCTGTTGCAGTTAATTCATAATGTTATCAATGAACCTATCATCAGTGCTGACAGTGGAAGTTAAATGGGGTTTGCTTACCTTGGCTATCCTGAGATCAGGTGCTGCCTGTCTTGAGGGAATTGGCTCAAAATGCAAGTGGCCAGGTATTTCTCCAAAAGGTCTTTGAATAAAACTTAGCCTGCAACAGAATTCATGTCACTTTCAGCTTGTCAAAAGGATTTATTTTGTTTCTTTATTTAGAAAGGTTTATAATCAGAAAACTCTCCAAGCCATTGATGGGGAACAAGAGGCCCAGGGGCCAAACACAGCTCTTCAGGTCTCTCTCTATCTGGCGCTCAGGACCACAGGCCACGCCCCCTCATCATACCCTCCTTGAGTGTTTTAGCTTAGCTGGAATGTGTCCTTCCCTGTTTTAACTTTACCTTGGAAGTGCCAGATACTCCTGTGGACTCTCCTTCCTTGGAGGTTTTTAAGCAGAGGTTGGATGGTCATCCGTCATGGATGCTTTAGCTGAGATTCCTGCATTGCAGGGGGCTGGAGTAGAGGACCCTCAAGTCCCTTCCATCTCTACGATTCTATCACTCTAAGACTTATCCACAGATAGCCATCTCCTGTTCACAAACTGCAAGGCAAGCCCTGTGTTGCACCGACATCCATTGTTTTGTCTCCTGCAGAGTTTCTACTCAGACATGACATCAAAAGTAATTCATGTGTCAGTTACTGAGATCTTTCCTGCCCCACGCCCTGCCCCCATTTTCATTTTCTACTTGTGTGTCAGGGAGACACACAACGCAAGAAGCTGATAAAGACCTCTAGGAGAAGTATAGAAAAACAACTGTAAGGGGGGAGAATAATTGTATATCTCCCTGAATGCTTTGCCTTTGCACCAGTTGTTATTGAGGGTATTTTTAGCAGGAAGCTTCCATCTCATTCTTAGCATAGAAGGGAGTCAGTTCAGCTTTTGGCAACAAATCATAGGTGCCTTTTTCCAATCACTCTGGAACAAGTTAACATACATACCAATGTTCCAGGGCCATAGAAAACAGTATTTCATTTAATCCACTGTATGCCTTCTCCTATAAACAGAGCTATGCATCTGTATCTCTGTTTGCCTTTGTCTGGTGGGGAAGTAGATTAGATCTACTCTGTGAATAATGTGATCTTGCTATCTTGCTATGTCCAGGTTACATGAAACAATCTTTCAAAAAGCCTTTAAAATGTAATGTGAACCCCACATTTCTAAATCAGAATGAATGCAGTAAGTTAGGTACAGTAACCATACACTAAGATATAACAGTGCAATAGCATCACAGTAACCTGCTACACCAGGGCAATTTTATCGCTATGTGCAAAATAATGTATGCTTGTGGCCTTGGATTTTTACAAGCATGTGCTTTTCTCTTTTGGATAGATTCATATGGGAAAGAAAACACGAATTCTGTGCTCATTTTGGCACATAAGCATGCCTGTCCCTGCCACTGTATATGGAAAATGCCACCTGAATCGGATGGTACATGTATACTTTATGTGCATGATAATGCTAACGCTTGCAATTCCTCCACCTCTTTTTTGAGGAAGAAGGCTCATGAAAACCCTGTTGATCTGAATATCACTTTATATATTCACCTACCTGTGAATCAGCCATTCAAATTCAATTAATGGCTGCTCATTTTTAATCCTAGCTCTAATATCTCTATCACTTCTCCCCAGAATTAACTTGAAATTTATTTATTTATAAACCTTCTTGCCTCCAAGGAGCTCAGGGTAGCATACATAGTTTTTCTCCCCACCTCCACCCCAACTCCCTAATTTTATCCTCACAGCAGCCCCGTGAGTCTCCATAGGATGAGAGGTGGTGGCTGATCCAAGGACACCCAGTGGAGATTTGAACCCATGTCCCTGCAGTCCTAGTTCACTGTTACAAACTGGTAAAGGAAACAGGCTAGTCCCAGGGTGGGCAGAAAGCAGGTTTGGATCTAGTGGTAGATCTCTAAAAAAAAGGAAGCACACAACCACAAAGGCTATGGATCACTGTTAATCCCTTAACCACGGTTATACTGTTTTATGTCACAATGCCTGCACCACCACCCAGGACAGTTTTAAAGGAGTTTGTTATATAGCAATGGTACTTACAATCCAGATGCTCTTTCGATTGTGGTTGCTTGACAGATGCAGTTTACAAATAAAATCCAGGAAAAAGTATATTTGTGTCCCACCGATTTCAGTGAAAATGAATGAAGTACATGCTTAAGGCTGTCTTATTGCACCCACTTCCTTGTAAGTAAGCCCCATTGTATTCAGCAGAATTTACTTCCAAGTAGACAACACGGTCTACTGTAAATCTGTAAATCTCCCCCATCACAATGAACAGGTCGGAAAATTGTTTGTCTTTGGTTGGGCTGTGTCCTATATAAAGTGCAGTAAACATTTATCTATTCATTTAAAAAAAAGGTGTTTTGAAGGTGGATTTTGCCTTCCAGCTCATTTTTTTTTATAAATGCAAGAATCTGTTCAAAGACCATTTACATTTTCATTAAGAGGAAGATGGACAAAATCTTTGTCCCACCACTTTGTCATGCTGCGCTTTTAACAACAAGAAGATGCACTTACAACATGGACTGATGCTTTCAATGTAGCAGTAGGCTATAGCTCTCTAACTCCTATGGTTGTTTTAACAGATTGATCTAACTAAAATGTCTTTCAAAAGACTAATTGTCCAATCATAGATCTCTCTGCATCTCTCTACACAGGTAGTCAATGTATTATTATTTCTTTAGCAATTGGTATAAGATCATCAAATTGTTGGGGAGTTTTCTGCATAAACAGTGCCTAAATAAATAAAATAGGCATTGTTTGTTGATGCAAATTTAGTGCTCAGAACAAAGTAAATCATGCATGTTTCAGTGACAGCTATGTAGCATGTGTGTGCGCATGTGTATGTACCAGAAAATTCAAGCGGTAAAAGTTTGGGTTTTTTCCAAGCTGCAGCTGCAGAAGTTTAGATTTAAACGTTCCTCCATGAAAAGACCTCCCTGCATGAATAAAATGGATGCTCACTACCTGAACCCTCTTTTTTGACAAATTAAAGGTTTACAAATGCATGGACTTTCTTTGGGAGAGAGCTGTGCAGATTCCCCACAGGCAGCCTGAAGGGGGGCAGTCCAGGAGAAGCTTTGCCACTTAATTCTGTTGAATGTATAAACAAGGCTTTACTTAGGGGTTGGGTTGGAGACTTTGCACGTGAGTTGATAAGTTAATTCAGTGATGGCTGCCAACTTGGATGGCTTCAAAAGAGAAGTCTACAAATTCATGGAAGATAAACCTACAGATAGGGACGCGGGTGGCGCTGTGGGTTAAACCACATAGCCTAGGACTTGCCGATCTGAAGGTCGGCGGTTTGAATCCCCCAACGGGGTGAGCTCCTGTTGCTCGGTCCCTGCTCCTGCCAACCTAGCAGTTCAAAAGCAAGTCCAAGTGCAAGTAGATAAATAGGTACCGCTCCAGCGGGAAGGTAAACGGCGTTTCCATGCGCTGTTCTGGTTCGCCAAAAGGGGCTTAGTCATGCTGGCCACATGACCCGGAAACTGTACGCCGTCTCCCTCAGCCAATAAAGTGAGATGAGTGCCGCAACCCCAGAGTCGGTCACGACTGGACCTAATGGTCAGGGGTCCCTTTACCTTTACCTTTAATCCTACTGAAGGCTGCTACCTCTGATGGCTATGTCTCTACTGTAGAGACAGTATGCTTCTGAATGCCAATTGCTGGAAACTGCAGGAGGTGAGAGTGCTCTTGTGCTCAGATCCAGTTTGCAAGCTTCCCATAGGCATCTTGTTGAGCACTATGAGAACAGGATGCTGGACTTGATGGGCGACTGACCTGATCCAGCAAGCTCTTCTTATGTCACTGTGATGGAATTCACTGTATCTTGGTCAGGGGAAAAAACAATGAGGAAGATGAAGCAAGGAGGATGGGTGAGAGTTGAGGAGACTTAATGGGGTCCTGAGGAGGTCCAGAGAATGAACAGGGAGAGAAATGAACCAAGCAAAGCTACACACATTCTGCCTACTAGATGCATAAACATAGCCCTCTCTATGGAAGAAAGCGAACATTTTTATCACTTGCTCCAGGCAATAAGAACCCCCAAACACCTGATTCCAGTTATGCCAAAATGGTGATAAAATATACTTTTCTGCATCCTGGGTCAGAAAAAGGACATCCATACCCCAAAGCAGGCTTTTGTACTAGTTTGGGAATGGTGAAGGGTTTTTTTAAAGCAAGAACTCAGGGTAACTGAGTTCCTTTGCTTTTCTTAAAATTAAATAATTTTTTTTTTGTCTGTGGGAGTTGGAATGGATATACACCCAATGCCTGAGCCAAAAATCCACCTATATTTGTAATCAATAAAGAAGTAGATCATTGTCTGCTTGAGTTTATTAATCACATCTTACATTTAGCCATGGCCGGGGGTGGGGGCACTGCGATTGGGCCTACAATAAAAAAACACACTTCATGGTGAGTTCCCCCACCTTTTTTCCAGAAGAAAAAAAAACACTGGGTACAGGCAGACATGGAGGCATATTTGAGCTGTGATGTGGATCAGCAGACAGTAGCTGATATGATCCCCATTGACATTGCAAGGTGTGGATAGGAATGTCTGTTACTTTAGCGTGTGTGTAGTTAAAAAAAAAAAGTTCCATCACAGTGTTTAGCTTTACAATATTGGTGTGCATTAGTGTATTATTCTTCATACTTCACCACTAACAAGTAGGTCCTCAGCCTTTTGACAATGTAGACCTGCCTGTGCTCTTTTCTGAATGCCTAAAAAAGATCTGAACTTGCGTATTCTGTCAAATACATGATGTGAGGTATGTTGAGTTAAAGCAAGATAGACAAAGCACAGTTCATATTTAGAAAATAATGAGTTCTTACATACCAAGGGGTTCATTTTCCAGCTTGAACATACAGCTGCAAAGTCGGGAGACAAAAGCACAAGCTGAAAACTCTGTCCAAGGTTCCCTTTGGTTTCTTTGGCACAAACTGCCTCTTCTATCTTTATTTTTTTTTAAAAAAAATGAAAGCTATAATTTGTGTCTGACTGGAGGCTCCCAGTATGGAATTTTACACGTCTGCTTATTCTCTCTTTTATTGCACACAGAAGAGCAAATCAAAACATTTAGCCAACCCAAATTTAGTGATGCTTAAGAATTAAGAATAGAGGAGTGCTCAAGAAAAGCTAAAATAGATTTAAAGTTAAGTGGCAAATCGCATTGGAGGGGGAGAGCCAATTAAACCAAAGAGTTGAATAACAGCATTGATTTTGTCCCCTCATTAGTGCTACAAGCATATTGATTAGAAAAAAAGCTCAGTTTAAGGGATATAGCAAGAAAATTGGCTTTTTCTTGATGTACTATGGAATCCTTTTAAAAATTAAAGCCTGTACATTCTTGCTTTGAATTAAGCCCCATTGTACTCAATGGGACTTGCTCTCCAGAAAATGTGCACCCTAAGAACACAGTCTGATGCCCACTAACCTGAGAAAGTATGCTCCATTGATCACAGTAGGACTAAATTCTTTTGTTGTGTTTATAAACTGAAAATAAAGACAAAACAATATTGATTATTTTATTTAAAGAGTTAAACCACCCACTGTTCAAAAATGTTGGGGCAGTGTGCAAAAATGAAATAAATACAAAATACAAAGGAAAGCATTGGTGGATATTGTTCTGGTTGAAGAATTTAATAGTCACAGAACCAAGGAGAGTTACTGGAGAGCAGTGTGCTCCAACTGAGTCTCAGAATGGACTGAATTGTACCGTGTTCTAGCAACTTCTGGAGGGCCAAAGCTTCTCTATTCCTGCATCAAACATTAAAACCCTATCAAAATAAGAGCACTTTCCATTTCCAGTGAAGAGACACAAAGAGGGAACCTAACCAATTTAACTTTACAGATTATTTTGAAATCACCATAGAAATGACATTATCTCTTGAGCTCAAGTCACAAGATTTCCTGAGATGGCACTAAGAGTGAGTCCTCAAACACTCTTCTTGATCGCCAGGCAGGCCTGTATAGGCAGATCCTAAGGAACCTTTCCTCTAAGGCTTCCAGGCATGGCCAAACTTGGGCCCCCAGCTGTTTTGGGACTACAGTTCCCGTCATCCCTGACCACTGGTCCTGTTAGCTAGGGATGATGGGAGTTGTAGTCCCAAAACAGCTGGAGGGCCAAGTTTGGCCATGCCTGCAAGCCATTCAGTATTTCAAAGACTAAAACTAACAAACTGAATTTAGTGCTGAAGCAAATAAGAAGCCAACAGAGATAACATGATCAGAGTCACATGCTTTGACCAGCATGTGCCAGCCTAAAATCATGCTCTCATCTGTCCATATCAGGCACCCATGTATTCTTTCTTTATTTCATAAAATTTATACACTGCTTGATTGCAAGGGGGGTGGGATAACCTCAGAGAAGTTTACAATAGGATGAGGAACCTGTGACTCTGTAGAAGTTGTTGGGCTCCAACTCCTTAGAGCCCTATGCAACATGGACAATGGTCACTGATGAAGGGAGCTGTAGTAGTCCCAACAAACTCTGGAAGACCTCAGGTTCTCCATCCCTGTTATATTCCAAGGTATTTTCAGCACCCTGGAAAGCTCCAAGTGAAAAGGTTGTCCCATCAAAGCATGCAGGTGAACTGAGGCATTATAAATGAGACAGCTTTTCTGAAACTGGGCAGCGTGATGGCATTCTGGACGAACTAGTGCAACTGCATGTATAAATAAATAAATTGTACAGTTAGCCTTTTATATTGCCCCTACACTGAAGATTTTGATCACCACTTGGGGAAATGGCCACCAATTTTCACATTTTTTCTTAATGCATACAATCAAACTTATGAAGCTTCTCGTATCCAATATTTGGTAGCCACTTTCACAATGAATACTGTAAAATTTAATATTATAAAATCTGTTAATGAATTAAAAAAAATATGTGAACATTATTTGGCAATGTTTACAACCATTTTAGAAATGCAAAGCCTGGAAGTTGAAAGCACTTCATACTCTTCCCCACTGCTGCCTTCTTTTTGCTGAATTTCCATGATGTGATAAATAGATTTGCCCTAGGTTAAGGATAATTATGCACACCATTTCTGGCATACAAATGAGTCAGGTGGGTGGTTGCCCTCGATGTTAAGCTAGCAACTGCAGCCCACTTCACTCACCTGTATACTTCAAATTGTGTACTGTGTCTTTCTTCCATTCTCTCAGTTTTATTTTACTTTCTATTCTTTCTCATGCATTTCAGGACAGGCTGCTACGATCAATTTGTGATGTGCTTTGCATGTAAATACAGTAACAGTGGATCTCGTAAGCTGCCTGAAGAAGAGAACTGCTGATACTCATATTGCCAAGATCTGCATATTTTGCCAAGAATCAATATATAAAGGGGTGGACCATGTGAGGAGTCAGTGAGGAGTTGCACAGGTTAGAGATGCTGCACACTGAGATACAACTCAGAGAGCTGACTCTACATCACCTGGTGAAAACAAAGATGTCTTGTGGTATCATATATGTTACTTATTCCTCAAAGGGCATCAGTACTTTTTCAGGTTTTTGAACCAGTCTGGTATGACATCTCTCCATCCAGTTAATTTCTTCTAAGCTCTACCAGCCTGCCTGAAGAATGTGACTTCTCAGCATCCTTCACAAAGTACAGCTCTCAGAATACTTTGGAGGAAGCCATGACCACTTTGTCTCATCTGAAGCAGCTGTGTTTATTTGAGCATGTGCACAGTGCATTTCCTTTCTCACCAGGCAACCTGTCTGAAATATGCCCTGAAGCCCTGATACCCTTCTTTTTAGCAGATAGGTACTGAGGACTCCTCCAGGTAACCTGTTTGTTGTGTGCTTATCCTGATTGGCTTACCCAAAGCTTATACAGAGGTCAGGCAGTGTCCAGCCTTTATTGAGAATTGATTTAGATTTGTTCGTGGGGAAGTTATATGACAACTGAGCATTCATCCTAATTTGATTGTGTGGTGTTTCTACATTTCCCCATTAATCATTTGTTCACCCCACACTTTGCTGTGCAAATATATATTTTGTGGTTTTATATTTTGATTTTGTTCTGTGAACCACCCTGAGACCTCTGGTATATAAATTCAATAAATTATTATTATTATTATTATTATTATTATTATTATTATTATTATTTCTCCATCACTTTCCTAACTGCACAAAGTTCTTTTTTTAAAAGGTGGATTGGTTGTGCCAGAGCAACAGAGTGCTTTAATTAACTTTGAATATTCAAAATTACGTTTTTGGTATGCACTCCAACCCCTGCTGCAAAATACTGACCAAAATACTGGAAATCTTTTTTCAAGCAGTCCTGATTAAATATGAACACTCCCTCTTAGAGTTAAATACCATTAAGTCTCATTGTTTCCAGTCAGAAAGGGTTTGGCAAATGCCATGCTATTCCATTGAAATACATGAAACTGGTAGTTCGTTTTGACTTGCTTGTGCCCCAGCGTTACAGATAACAGACACCTCTTTATAATGCATTACATTTTTCTTTTGCATGATCCTGCAGATGTATCTTCAAGTGGAAGGTTTACTTTGTAGGAGAGAGACCCGCCCTTTTTTAGCTTCTCTAAATGCTTTTTTTAGAACAGAAGAAGAATATTTTGGAAAAGAAGCACATGTCTACAAATTCCTTTGTATGCTTTGGGACAAAGGTTGGAATTCTGGCAGCATCCACTGACTGACATATTTTAATTAAGATTGTGGTCCCATCCTCTGACATTCTTGAAGCTTTGCATGAACCACAGATATGAGAAAGAAAGAGACAGACAGAGAACACGGAGACTAAGGAAGTGGTTGCCCTAGCAATGGTAGCTATGCTAAAGACCTTCTGGTTTCCTTTAGCCTACTTAAAATGTGCAGTTTTAAATAGAATACTAATGGCTCAAAGATATTTAACTTAATAAAACATAGTCAATTTCAAAGTAGCCAAGCAATTATTTATTAAGGTTCCCCCCCCCTTTAAATATATAGCGTTAAGCCTAGTTCTGCATTAATTCCTACTCCTTAGCACTCTCCCCCCTCCAGGGAAAAATAGAAAAAGACAAAATGTGAAATACACACATGGGATTTGGGGGCAGGAGAACCCCAGGATATTCCACGGCCTTACATGTTAGATGGATTTTCAGCCTATTTTCATTGCCTGGCTCCCTAGGAGGAGCAAAAATCCCCAACCCACGAACACCATTTCAGAACATTGGTTTTTAAAACATCATTTCAGGTCACTGTGATCTCTCTTTTAGTGCCCCTTAGCTTAGAAACTCCTCAGACATATCTTCTCTGGCAGCTTTTAATGTCTGCCCTATGGGTCCCTTTTTTTTAACACCTAAGGCTGTGTAATCTTCCAGCCACTTACTTCAAAATAGTGTCATTAAAGGGCACATCTGGCCTGCAGGGGAACTCATCTCTGTTTGAGGTGTGGATGCTGAGACTGTGCACATCTTGTTGTTCAGACAGAACTACACTGAAATGGGGTACCAATTACCGTGAAAGTTGTTGCATGGCCCAGAAAAATTACCACAAGGAGGCTACCGAAATATTCATGCATTGCTCAGGTGTAGGTGATGACCTTCCACGTCTGGCTACATGGCAGTGACTATTTTGTAGTTCAATGTAGCAGGAGAAGAAGACATTAACTTGGAAGTGTTCCTTCTCCATTCAGAGCAATGGACCTTTGCCTTCAATGATGTTGCAAGTGGCTGGGACCATGACACCATCCTCTTCGCTCCATGATCATATAGCAACAGACAAGAAGTAGGGATGAGCAGCAGAGAAGAGGGGACAAGGTGAGTGCAAACACTCGTGAAGACAAGTGCGGAGAGGTATATTTGGGATCTTTCAATGGGGAATCTCATCCACTGAAAGCGCTGCTCCCATGCTGAATTTTCACACTTGCAAATGTTTTCTATAGCCTTACTCTAACCTAATAACCTTTCTATAAAAAAAGAAAAAGAAACGCACGCATAGAAAATAAGAACAATACATCCTCAAATCAGATCTGTACGATTTCTGTGCAAACTATTCTTAACAGAGTTCAGTAGAGGGAAGCACCTCTCTAGTCTGGTGTAATTTCCGGCATTTCGGGACTAAGCCACACTGTGCCTCCACACCATTGTTCTCAGTGTTGATGAGATCAGTAAATGGATAGATGCATCTTGTGGCATAGACATTAGCATATGTGTCATAGAGGCTTATCAAGATACTTCGACTGATCTATAAAGTGCTAATGTGCCGTAAGTCAGCGGAATCCAGGAGAGCAGATGATAAATGCATTTTGCCCTTTGCCTGCCTTGTTAGTAGCCCTCTTCCTTACCCCCCCTCCCCCCAATACTAGTTTCTAAAGGGGAAAAGATAAATCTTGATCTACTGGTGGATTTCTAGATCAGCAATGACAAAATGAAGCCATTCCTTTTAAAAACGAAGAAGAAAAATGCCAGAATGAAGAAAACTTTGGGTAGTCAGGAATGCATCTGTGTGTGAAAGAACCATGAGTTTTGCTCAAGTCCGGCATTCAGAACAAATTCCTGGGATCAGAATTCCTTGATTCTAAGCGTATGTCATTTGCAGCAGGCTCCACTTGATTGATCTTGGGGTTCTAGTATAAAACAAAATAGATCCCACAAGCCAGAAGTCTATCCACCCATGTTCTAGAGATCATACAGGATATATTACTCCTCAGCTTACCTGTGTAGTTAGGAAATGGGGACAGGATAGAAACTTGAGTGATTCAGATTTTAATTGCCCGATGGGGCAGAGCTTACATCTTCTTCTTTTGTGCCATTTTAGGTTCTTGGATGAAAATAGCAGGGGCCGGTGAGGCAGTGCACCAGGTGGGGTCTAGTGAACAAGAAGAAAGGGAAGGTTACACCCTACCTTTCCATACTGGTAGCAGTAGGGAACGGATTCCTGCAGCCAACATGTGCATGGCCAGATAGATACTTAAGAACAGGTACCATAAGAACAGGTTGTTGCCAGGGCAACAATCCACTCAGCTTCTTTGCACTTCCTTGGGGCTAGCTGTGGTGTCCATAGGAATAGGAGAGGAATCTTACTGCAGACCTACTTAACCTTCCCGAAACAGTGTATGAATTGAAGCACAGCTATGCACGCAGCTCCTTAGATTTTAAAAATGTACAAAAATGCATATATTGGTGATAAACAGACAAGATGCATTACATTGGGCAAAACTGCTTACAAAAATGCTTATATTAGGGGCAGGGCTGCCAAGAGGTAGGTACAGGGGGTCTCTTCACATGCACTGTTTTGTTTTGTTTTGTTTTGTTTTGTTTTGTTTTGTTTTGTTTTGTTTTGTTTTCTGGGCAGGGCAAATGATCCAATTCATGATTCCATTTGGCCATTTAAAGATGGAGCTGCTCTAGGCTGCATCAGGGAACTCACTAGGCAGGTGCTTTCCTCTAATTAGAGCAGCATAGTTTGTATGGAGCAAACAGAAGCATAATTTGTTCCACACATGCTCCAGAACACCTGACCCATTTGGCTCAGTCTCTCAGTTAAAACAGTTTGCCAGCCGCTTTGTAGAGAAGCCACTGTGGGATGCATCCATTCTAAAGCTTTCACACCTATTGAATTCTCAGGACCTCCTACTGTGCTGTCTGGAACTGCAGAACAAATACAATTTACCTAACAGGTTTTTTTTAAAAAAATGGATAAAATCTGTAAAACCTGATAAAATACAACATTATTTAGATCTGATGCATCCACAGTTTCTCAAAGCTGATTGATGTTCTGGTGGTAATTACATTACTTCCCAAAGCTACAATTCCTTTATATCACCACTTAATAAGAAGAAGCAATGTACTTGATCTGAGCATAATACATTTTGGCATAGAAAACAGACTCAAGATTCATCATCAAGCCAGCCCAGTGGAAAAACAGACTCTCAACTCTACAGTATCTTCATGTATGAAATGTCTAGATTCATTTCAATCAGGGTTTCAGCCTGGTTTTGGCACTACAAACTGCTTTGGTCACCCTGTATGATGACCTCTGTCAGGAGAGAGACAGGGGAAATGTGTCCCTGTTAATTCTCCTTGAGCTCTCAGTGGCTTTCGATACCTTTCCAGAATGGCTGTCTGTGTTAGGGGTGGATGGCTCCACCTTTCTGTGGTTCCAGTCCTACTTGGATGGACGTTTCCAGAGGGTGATGCTTGAGGAGTGTTATTGGCCCTGTGGGGCCTTCAGTGTGGAGTTCCTCAGAAAGAGAGGTGGAGGTTTCTTAAGCATTTAGGGCCCTAACCATTTGCTTTTTTTTTATAAGATATTTATTAAAGTTTTAAAGATTTATATAAAATAGAAAAAACAAAAGAACAAACAGAAACAACAAAAATACATACAAAACACATACAACAACAAATATAATTTCAATCCCCTATATTCATAAAACTTACTTTCCCGACTTCCTCCGACCTGTACCCCTTTAACCAGCTGATCCCTTCTGATCATATTTAACAAAACCTCCAGGACCGATATAAAAAGTAATGGGGAGATTGGGCACCCCTGACGTGTCCCTTTTTCTATCTTGAACTCTTCCGTAACCACATTATTTACAATTAACTTTGCTTTCTGCTCTGAATATATTGCACCTATACCGTTTTCAAATCCTTGGCCTACCCCCATCCCCTGGAGATTCTTCTTCATAAAACTCCAAGAAATATTGTCAAAGGCTTTCTCCGCATCCACAAATATCAAGACTGCTTTAGTATTTATATTCACTTCTAACTTTTCCAAAATGTCTATTATATTCCTTACATTGTCTGACATATGTCTTCTCGGGAGAAAGCCTGCTTGGTCCCTATGAATCTCCTCCATCAAAACTTTTTTCAATCTCTTAGCCAAAATGTCAGCAAAGATTTTGTAATCCACATTTAGTAACAAAATAGGGTGGTAGTTCTTAAGTTGAGTCTTTTCAGTCTCAGTCTTCGGTATAAGTGTAATTTAAGCTTCTTTCCACGTTTCTGGTGCCCTTTTCCCCTCCAAAATTTCATTGCAAACTTCCTTCATAGGTTGTAATAGCCACTCCTTCAACATTTTATAATATCTGGAAGTGAGCCCGTCAGGCCCTAACCATTTGCATACCTTTCAAGTATTCCAATTTTCTACAGGCAGCCCTGGAATTACAAAAGCCACACCAGCTTTTGATTTGGTCCTGGATGTCCCTATTTCCCTTGCCAGTGCTGCCACCGCTGAGTTTGGGGAGGGGAATGAGTCAGCACTTCTCCCAAGTGGCAGCAGTGGCAAGGGAACATCCCACTCCCTCTCCACAGCCTCTCCATGGCCGCTGCTGCCAGCCTCCTCCCTTGGGCAGTTCATAGTGGTTGCTGGAGAGTGGGTGAGGAGGAGGAGGAGGAGGAGGAGGAGGAGAGGCTGCCACTGCAGAGGCCCAGCCCCTTGTGAAACACCAGCTCTGAGGGACAAGCAGAAGGCAGGGGCACCCTGGGCAAAAAGAAAAGGGGAGCAGAGCAAAGCACAAGGACTCTTAGTTTTTATTTTTATTTTAATGCTCTGTGTGTCTGAGTCTAATCTTGCCCCTTTCTAAAATTTATTTATTGGTGTGTGTTTTTCTTTTTATAACTCTACCAAACAATAAAATAAAATTGGCAGTAAGAGGCTTTCTCAAGACAGTGGAGGGTATGTGTGCTGTGTCCCATCGGTATGGTGGTGGCAGCACTCACCCTTCTTCTGATAGGAAATGCTCTGCATAGGGGGCTGTGACAAAAAATGGGGGTTGAGGAGAGTCAGTTGGGGAGAGTGAGAAATGTCCCCATTTGCATCTGAGAAATGCTGGAGGGTATTCATTTGGAGTCCAATAGGTCAAAGTTGCATCTTTATCAGTCACTGACTAATCAGTTCATATAATTGCTATTTTGGTTAGCAATTGGAAGGCACCATTGTTTTCAACTGTTCCACCAAAATCTACAGGGGAGTAAACAGGTGTGGCACTCAGAATCAAATTATTATTATTTTCAGTCCATTACGATTTTAGTAATGGCAAGATGATACTATAAATCTTTCCATACATTGTGTTGGTAGTTTCTCCGCTCTGTTGTGAAATCTGTGCATTTGCTTGTCTCTCTGGAGTATTCGTAAAGTAAACCAGTTGCACCACAATGAAAGATTTATGGGTACATTTTAGAGCTGAGGAAAACGCACATGTCTGACAATCTAAGAATGTGTTTATGCACATAAGGCATAATACAAAGGTATGTGTTACAACCAGAGTCAGGGACTTTACTCCCTCTTGTTAAAGAGTGTGTGTTGCAGGTGGAATAACTCTGGGAAAACTTTTATGCTGGTAACATTTGGCCTTTTCTGTAAGAGACATAACATGTTGCAGTTTAAACCTATGAAGTCTGAGTACTTAGAAAAGGCTTTCCTGAAACACTTGGGAGGAATGCATTGGGGATTTTAATGGCTCTTGAAAGGTCTGGAATTGTTTACCAATGCCACGCTTGTTTACTGAGGCTGAAGGACACCGATTGGGAGCTGAAGTGCCTTGCACTCCAACAACCGATTTCAAAGGGCTCGTTCTGAAGAAATTATTTCTGAGCAGGGCTAGCAGTGAGGGAAAGCAGTGGAGCAGAATGGCATAGCATATGTCTTGTTCCATAGTGATTATATGCCATGTGGCGTCATAATGCAACATAATCCCTGAGCAGAATGAGGCAAGGTCTGCATGATGATGATTCTCACAGGTATTTTGTCTAGCCTACCACATTCTCATCAATGGCAGATGATGAAGCAAACCATCTGCTTCCAGGCTGTGCCACTTCAAATTGCAGGGAAATGCTATTGTGGTTGCACTATGTTCCTTCATATCAAAAATAAATAGAATCCTGCACCTATAGAAACTTAGCACATCAGAAAGAAGGCTAGGCTAGCTTTCTGTGTGCAAGGATATTTTTGTTGTTATTGGAGGAACATTTAATGGTGTCATCATCCACCCACCCTCAAAGATGGGACAACCCAGGAACAGGTTTAGCTCCCCATCTGCCTTTTGAGAAAACCAGATCATTGTTTATATACCAAATTGAAAAGACCCAAATCCCAGTGCTAGGCTAGAATCCAGGGTGCCTAGATTATATACCTGTCTCAATGGATGACTGTCAGCAGGAAGTGTGGGGGAAATGTTCACTGCTGCCCCCAGGGGCAGGAGTAGACCTAACCAGTTTAGGTTATAGACGGATAATTTTCTATTGTACATTAGAAGAAACTTATTGACAATGAGAGCAATTTGAATATGAAGCCAGGTGCAGGGAAATTTAGGTCGTCCAGATGTTGTTAAACTATAACTCCCATAATTCTTGGCCATTGGCCATGCTGACTGCGACTGAGGGGTGTTGTAGTTCAGGAATGAAATTTTCTGAAAACCTCTATGTCTTTCCTTGATCTCAGTAAGAAGAGAGTCTCTCTCTCTTTTTATGGGTTCTGCTAAAAATATCAACAGTTCACACAAAATATTTGTGTTATTATATTATTATCCACATGATGATGTGGATAATGTTATTTGAGCATTATTTATTTCAGCTGCTTGAATTTAATCCAGTTATATACTGCACGTGCCCTCCATGTTTCCCAATGTAACCAGCACAGTGACACATACATACACAAATGCATGTAAGTATATGAAGAATACTTGTGCTAACACTTACAAAATTATGCTGCAGAAATGTAGTACCACATGAGGCTGAACTCTTATGTTTTGCAAGGGGTTGAGCTAGATGACCCTTGAAGATCCCTTTCAACTTTATAACCCCATGTTTCTGTTATATGTATGTGTATAATATATGCATTTTTGTATATCATTATTTAAGCTTGGTGTGTTTTTTTAAGCCAACAATGCACAAACAGTTCAGACCCAACTGGGCCCTTGATGCAAGAGGTTGTCTAATGTGGGCAGAGCTCACTCACAAAATTCCGTGTATAAATCCATTTAAAATGGATTCTTCCTCCTTCCCTATTCTCAAACGAGCCCAACAGCTGCCAATACCTGCTCGGGGTACTTTGTGTTTCTGCTAGGTGCATACCAAAGCAGCCATTTATCATGTGCAAATTACAGCTGTGAATGGCAGGCCAGCACAATAGCTCCTTGCCCAGATGAGCTGAAGAAAGGCCAAGGAATGCAAGACAGAGAACATCTACTAGCACAACAGCCTTGCCGCAGCATTAGAATCAAGCAAAGCTATAAAGCAGAAAGGGACATGGGTGGTACTGTGGGTTAAACCACAGAGCCAAGGGCTTGCCGATCAGAAGGTCGGCGGTTTGAATCCCTGCAACTGGGTGAGCTCCCATTGCTCAGTCCCTGCTCCTGCCAACCGAGCAGTTCAAAAGCACGCCAAAGTGCAAGTAGATAAATAGGTACCACTCCGGTGGAAAGGTAAATGGCGTTTTTGTGTGCTGCTCTGGTCCACCAGAAGTGGCTTAGGCATGCTGGCCACATGACCCAGAAGCTGTCTGAGGACAAATGCCGGCTCCCTCGGCCAGTAAAGCGAGATGAGCTCCGCAACCCCAGAGTCGTCTGTGACTGGACCTAACAATCAGGGGTCCCCTTTACCTTTATAAAGCAGAAAAGTCTTTTTGTTTTGAAGACTTCTCTTTGGAGGAAACGGAGGGGAAAGAGTAACAGGTAGCAGGTCAGGCATTTTTGTGGGAATACTTAGAAGTTCCCCAGGCTTTCTTCAAAAGTTATTTCTAAACACGGCAGAAATCATCCAAGAAGAAAATTAGAAGCTTCAACTCCTTTATTTTCTGCCAGGAAAAAGAAACTGAATATAATGTTTGGCAAAGGCTTGTTATAATTTTCATTCCCTCCCTCAAAAATACTCAGGTGTTATCAGACAGTGATGTAGCATACTCCAACATGGCTCAGCGTGTCCCAGAGGTGACGTAGCTGTTTGAAAACTGACACCTTAGGATAGGGTTGCCAACTTCTATGGGCCAATGGAGACACTAAGGTGAGCATCTCTCTCACACACTATAGCAACCTATCCTATTGACTGAAACAGAATGCTTCTTTCAAGTCTACTTTCATCATAGGGTGAGACCACCAGGTCATGTGCAAACCATGGCTTCTCAAATGGTTTGATACTGGTATCTTGGCTCCACAACATTTCAAATTGTCAAAGAGTGCGGATTAATTTTCTGTACTACATAAACACCAATTTTAATATTGTGTGTAGAGTTTTTAAATGCCATGGAATCAGTGTATATCAAATATTTATTCAACCATGATAGCAGTCAGATACCCGAAAAGGAGACCTCCGGGAGCTTAGTTATCTCACACATTTTAAAAAAAATCATAATGAAAAGATTGGCAAAAGTAATTGTGCTATTTTTATAATGCAATATGTTGTAATGAAATGTCACCGCGCCGAATTGTATTGTAATCTTATTGTAAATCACTAACATCACCTCTCCTTTTATTTCGGAGTCACTTGAGCTAAAAGTTAGTGGAAGGTAATTTCTTCAAGCTCTTCACTAGAAATGACACACACTAAACAATTCAGATTTGTGGCAAAACATGGCACTTTTGTCAACTGGTCCTCACAGAATGTTGACACACAGAATGTTGAAGCGTAAGTCGAAAAAGCTGGCATAAAATCCTGTGTTATGGCTGTGTTATGTTTTGGATCTGGTTTGGGGACTGGGCTGGCCTTTATCAAGAGAAGAACCCGGGAGTGTGACCTTGTTATTCTTACTTAATCTCTCAGCAACTTTGATACCATGGGCTGTGATATTCACCTGAACAAACTTGGTGAGACAGGTATTGGCGGGACTGCCTTCCCCCAATCAGCTCAACTGCTCACTGGGACAAACTTTCACAATTATATTACACTGCAGCTGAAAGAATTTCACTGGCTGGAATAGGTCCAGGGTGCTGGTTATGGTGTTCAAAGCCTCAAACAGCTCAGGACCAGGTTATCCTATGCCCTTTTAAAATGTGGATTGGGGCGGGGTATTAGGTTTTTGTTTTTATTTGATTATATATTTTGTGGTTTTATATTTTGATTTTATTCTGTGAACCACCCTGAGACCTCTGGGTATAGGGCGGTATATAAATTCAATAAATAAAAAGAAAAATATCTCAAAGGGTGTCTTAGCATCAGTGGCTGGACTGAGGAGGAATGGTGGGGGCCACATCCTTTCTCGTGAACCTTTCCGAGAACAGGAGGACAGTATAGATTTAGAACAGTGGTTTGCAGAAGGTCATAGTTCAGAGGCTGCAGAGGGGAGAAGCATGGAAATATTAGGAGAGGAACAACAGGAAGAAGAAACACCAGGGGAGAGACAGCTGACAGACTCAGTGTCTTTGGAGAGTATTCCTGATCCCTCTCCTCTCCCAGGGCCAGGAGAGCATTGAGGGTAGTAGAACAGAAAGCTCAGAGGCAGAAAGCACAGATCAGTGAATCTAGGGATGATGTAGAAGAGGAGAGACTGAGGGTGCTGGACTTATTCGGAGCAACACCATTATTTTAGGGAGGCTGCATTCCTTTGTGTCTCTCTGTGAACTATGGAATAAATTACTTGGTAAGAACTCCTCTTGTTTATCTGCTTACTGGCTGACACTGGAGGAGGGATCGGATTCTTTGAAGCCTATCACTTACCTATTATGTAACCCAGAGGTTTTCAACCTTTTTGATTCCACAGTTCCCTTGACCAGCTACATTCTTTCTGTGCTCCTGTGTTATTCCTTACAAACTGTCAAACCAGGCAATATAAACTGACACTTTATATGTTCCTGAGTGGTATTGAAGCTGTCATGGAGGAGAGAAGACCCTGACTCATTTCAGGTTCATCATGTAAGGAGGACAAGGTACTAGCCCTGGGGTATATCAGCACCTGAAGAAAAACTCTGTAAAATCCATATGCATATTTGCCATAATTTTTAAACTTTAATAAGCAATCAAAATAGATTACAACAAAGCAAAATTAAGAGTGAGTTTGTGACTTGCTAAGTATAGATCCATAGTATTTGGTTGGTTATGCATAATTAAATACAGAATTCATATTCATGCAAAAACACCACGATCACAATTTTAGCACAAGATCCTTTCACTTCAATAAGTGCACTCAGCTGTGCATTGTCACCCATAGCTGCTGGGATTCATGTTATGTTTTTATAAAAAGAAATACTTGCATGCCACAATTTATTTATTTTACCAAAAAATTCAAAGCAATGTACCAACCAATATATTTACAATAAAACCAGGAAAGAAAAAAAATCACAGATCCCCAGCTACTGGTAAAAGATACTTATTTACTTATTTACTTATTTACTTATTTACTTAGTTACTTATTTGTCTACAGAAGCCTGTGGCATAGAACAACTTCTAGCCAATGTTCAAAAATTAATACTGAAGATGCTATTTTTCATCTAAAAAGAAAAGTACTTAGAGTGGAAAATAAAGGCCAATCAAATCTAATATCGTTGTCCGACAAAAAAGCATCTGAACAAATTCCCTCTCGACACCTTTTTATTGCAACTGAGTGTTTAGCCCTTGATATAAAATCTGACCCATCAGTCTCTAGTTTCAGAGAGGATTTAGCCTGAAAGGTTATTATCCTGAGTGCACAGGATGTTCTGTTCAGCATCCAAACACTTTCCTCCTTTCATCCCTCAGGAGAGGACTGACAATTGGAGATGAACTTGCCATTTGCTCTAGATTAAAGAACACATTACGTTGCATTTTTCTTTCTCCCTTGAATTAAATAGGAAGTTGCATTCCTCAGCTGGTGGCCTACACTTTTTGACAGCAACTGCTGCTCGTTTTTGTGAGGCTTTAAAAAAAAATTAAAATAAAAAATATCTGGTCATTAAAGCTGACACCTTGTTCTCATGGGTCTAAGCCAAGGAGATTTATAAATGCACAGCGAGGGCAAGGTTGCAAGGAGAAATATTGATCCTTTCCTTTTTCTTTTCTTTGTGAAAGATGTATAGAAACAACCACATTCTGAAAATGCTGTTAGTTAATGCACAGCAAATGCATCCATATTATGGTACTTGAAGTTGGTTCCCTTGAAATGCATTTGAGCTTATGCTTGATTGAAATCAATGGGATAAGTTAGAATGACTAGTCCCATTTATTTCAGTGGTAATTGAGTTCAACTAACTTGGTCTGGATCAAACCCTACATATATATTTTTTCCTGTATGTCTGGTCCCTATTATTTTCTTTTTCAACTTTTTGACTTGGTCCATTTTGTCTACATCTTGTCGTTTGTAATTTGCTGGGTTCACCTTCACATGCAAACCTGGGTCAGCCCATTGACCCATCTAAGCAGGGATGTTTTTGAAGGCTGCAAATGTATACAAAAGGCAATGTGGTATCCGCCTTGAAGAACAAGAACTTAAGTTGCTGTGCATATTCAGGATATAATTTTAAAGATGAACTTGACTCCTGCAAAAGAGTCCCAAATGGTCGGGCAACAAATAAACAAGATGTGAGATCTGCCTTGAAGACTAAGAGACTGGAATGAAAGTTGGTGAGCTCATTCAGGACACAACTCTACATAACAGGTTCACTCCCACATCACTGTTCAAAAGCAAATGGCCAATGATCAAGGATGCTGGGAGCTGTAGACCAAAGCACCTGGAGGAAACCATGCTAGCTACCCCTGGTTTAGCTAAGGCAGAATATGTCAATGACAACCTTTTGATTGAAATGGCCATTGATACACTACTGTCTAGATACCAGTTCCCTACTGTATTTTTAGGCATTCACTATGGTTTCAGATTTACATACCTAATGAGCCCCATTGTAAACTTTTGGATCAATTGAATGTACCCACTTAAGAACATCATCATCCCTGGAACAAGTTAGGATATGTATGTATTGGCCATGGTCAGCCCACAACTGAGAAACTTTGTGTTATTCAATAATTGGAAGGTCCCTTACACTGTTGTCAATGTTTAACAACTGGGCTTAATATTGGTGGTAGTGAATGGGGAATTTGACATGCAGCTGTAAAAATTCTCTTTTGTTATTACTTTTAATGTTGCTTATTGTAAGGGATATCGGGTGGTTGCTCGAGAGCAATCAGGCAAGATGCCTCACTTGTCTGTTCTAAAGCTTTATTATTGGTGCTAAAAACCTTTACAATGCAGAGCACCTCTATTCCATGTCTTGCTCATTCACTGGCAGAATCTGAGAGTGGGAGGTCCTTAAATCTTCCCCAGCAGAGTAGTTTCTTGACCCCCAGTCAACGCCTCCCCTCTGTGCGTGAAAGCCTACTGCGCAAGGAAGGCTTGGGTAAATGGGGACCTCCCTCCTCCCCGCTTTGCTCAGGCAAGGTGTCCTGGCACCGCCTTGCATCCTCTGAGCCCTGCATCTCCTCCCCACTAGAGGCATGTCTTCCTTCCTCCGCTGAGGAAGTGCTGCTTCCCACGATCTTTGGGGGCTCTCTGTAATCCATCCGCCTTTTCCCCTCTCGCCCCTGAGCCGATGGCAGTTCCCTGACACTTATGAATACACATAATTCCTAATTTGTGCAAATCAGCTTTTCATAAATGTCTTCCAAGCCTAATATTTCCCAAATTCATATTACAATAATTTACAAAGCATGAGCCCCTCTCAACAAAACTTGTACGATCGGAGATGCCGTTCATCTTCTAGACCAAATGAGTCAGCTTGCCATTTCCCACTCATTCAAGATACTTCAAAACCCATTTCCCTATGTAGATGGAACATGGGAATCATTCCATTTTCTGGCCCACA
Source organism: Podarcis raffonei (assembly GCF_027172205.1). NCBI lineage: Eukaryota > Metazoa > Chordata > Lepidosauria > Squamata > Lacertidae > Podarcis > Podarcis raffonei. The sequence goes on along the minus strand of NC_070602.1, from coordinate 103,939,494 downwards.
CTACTCTGGCTGTGATGAACAAGACTTTAACTAAAGACTTCTGTTCTGCAGACACATCATCCTCAAGCCAATTAACCATTACAAACATTGGAGAAAGTCTCAGTTCTGCACCTAACATCAAGATAATTTGTTGCAAAGTAGGCTTCCAAAAATCATAGGCATAGTGACAGTCCCACCATATATGTGTCAGAAAAGCATTTGCTGTTGAGCACGTCCAACATTTAAAACGTGTTTGATTCATCCTGGCAGGTGTTAAGCACCATTGCAATGATAGATGGTTAATGGAGCCAGAATGAGTTCAAATGCTTCTTTATTTCTCACCAGGCCAAGTTGTGAGGTCTGTGTTAGGAAAACTACATGATAGTTGCAGAAGATGACTCATCCCCGATAACCCCACTGCTACCTCTAAGCACAGGGGGAGAGCAATAGATTGCTGTTTAAATGAATTGGGGAAAGATGAAAAAAACTGAGGGATCAGAGTCTGTGCTCTAAAAGCGTCTTAGTCTGCCAGCCTTCTCCCTGGATACTTTAATGTAGGAGGAAGGGATTTTGTCTGCCTTTTGAAGGGTTTAAGCTACTGGCCTCCACCTGCGCTCAACCTGCACATTTGCAAAGAGATGCAAATATCACAAGATGCCAATGAGTCCCCAGTGATTTCCTTCCAAAGGAAGCCAAAGCTTGGTGCAGCACCGTGGCCCTTGAAGAACTGGAGTGAGAGAAATGATACACACAGCTCACAGACATGAGGCATACACAGAGCAAGTAAAAGGAGAAAACAATTGTAGTTATGATTGTATGGAACATTACAAAATGCTCTGCCTACTGGAGGCCTGGAGAAACAGTATTTTCACTTCCTAGGTACCAGCCCTTCATCACAATTTTAAGCACCTGGGATATTTCCAACCACGACTACAGATTAGGCTGCCTTACTCACCTTGCAGAACACTATTAATGGTCATATACATTGCCATCCAGGTTTCATGGCACTTTGCAGGGCAAAATAAAAGGGTAGACCCCTGCAGACCCCAGTGTCAGGAAGCTCAGAATACAAATTTCAAGAGTTGGGGAGACAGTAAAGGAGGGGGGGGCTTAGCATACAGTTCTGGCCTGGCCACCTTTACTTGGAAGTAAGTCCCACTAAGTTCAATGGGTTGTATTTAAAGTAGTGCTAAGTGATCCCTTGTGTGAGCGGAATAGTTTCTGCTTGTACAATGGGACTTTCCCCCTCTCCTTCCCCCATGCATCCACTAAATCTGTTATTGATGTTCCCCAAACCCTCTGGAGCAGGTTTGGGGGTGGTGAGGGATGCATGCGACTGGAGGAGAGAGGAATAATAATAATAATAATAATAATAATTTATTATTTATACCCTGCCCATCTGGCTGGGCCTCCCCAGCCACTCTGGGCAGCTTCCATAGAAACCAAAAATACACTAAAATATCAAACGTTAAAAACTTCCCTGAACAGGGCTGCCTTAAGATGTCTTCTGAATGTCAGGTAGTTGTTTATCGCTTTGACATCTGCTGGAAGGGCGTTCCACAGGGCTGGCGCCACTACCGAGAAGGCCCTCTGCCTGGTTCCCTGTAGCTTTGCTTCTCGCAATGAGGGAACCGCCAGAAGGCCCTCGGCGCTGGACCTCAGCATCCAGGCAGAACGATGGGGGTGGAGACGCTCCTTCAGGTATACTGGACCAAGGCCGTTTAGGGCTTTAAAGGTCAGCACCAACACTTTGAATTGTGCTCGGAAACGTACTGGGAGCCAATGTAGGTCTTTCAAGACCGGTGTTATATGGTCTCGGCGGCCGCCCCCAGTCACCAGTCTAGCTGCCGCATTCTGGATTAGTTGTAGTTTCCAAGTCACCTTCAAAGGTAGCCCCACGTAGAGCACATTGCAGTAGTCCAAGCGGGAGATAACCAGAGCATGCACCAGTCCACAGGCAGATAGGGTCTCAGCCTACGTACCAGATGGAGCTGGTAAACAGCTGCCCTGGACACAGATTTGACCTGTGCCTCCATGGACAGCTGTGAATCCAAAATGACTCCCAGGCTGTGCACCTGGTCCTTCAGGGGCACAGTTACCCCATTCAGGACCAGGGAATCCTCCACACCTGCCCACCTCCTGTCCCCCAAAAACAGTACTTCTGTCTTGTCAGGATTCAACCTCAATCTGTTAGCCGCCATCCATCCTCCAACCGCCTCCAGACACTCACACAGGACCTTCACCGCCCTCACTGGTTCTGATTTAAAAGAGAGGTAGAGCTGGGTATCATCCGCATACTGATGAACACCCAGCCCAAACCTCCTGATGATCTCTCCCAGCGGCTGCATGTAAATGTTGAAAAGCATGGGGGAGAGGACAAAACCCTGAGGCACCCCACAAGTGAGAGCCCAGGTGTCTGAACACTCATCCCCCACCACCACTTTCTGAACACGGCCCAGGAAGAAGGAGCGAAACCACTGTATGACAGTGCCCCCAGCTCCCAGCCCCTCAAGACGGTCCAGAAGGATGTTATGGTCAATGGTATCAAACACCGCTGAGAGATCCAGCAGAACGAGGAAACAGCTCTCACCTTTGTCCCTAGCCCGCCGGAGATCATCAACCAGTGTGACCAAGGCAGTTTCAGTCCCATGATGAGGCCTGAATCCCGACTGGAAGGGATCCAAATGGTCCGCTTCTTCCAGGCGTGCCTGGAGTTGTTCAGCAACCACTCACTCAATCACCTTGCCCAAGAATGGAAGATTTGAGACTGGGCGATAGTTGGCCATCGTGGCCGCATCTAAAGATGGTTTTTTAAGAAGCGGTTTAATAACCGCCTCTTTCAGCGGGTCTGGGAAGGCTCCCTCATGGAGGGAAGCATTCACCACCCCACGAAGCCCATCGCCCAGTCCTTCCCGGCTAGCTTTTATAAGCCAGGATGGGCAAGGATCCAGGAGACAGGTGGTTGGCTTCACTCGTCCAAGCAGCCTGTCCACATCCTCGGAGGTAACAGATTGGAATTGATCCCACACAACTTGACTAGACAGGACTCTAGCACTCTCCCGCCCCGGCCCTGCTCCCACAGTGGAGTCTACTTCTTCCCTAATCTGAGCGATTTTATCTGCAAAAAAACTTTGCAAAATCATTGCAGGAGTACATGTGGCCCGTACTGGGCCCCGATGTTGCAGGTGGTTCCGCTAAATTGTGAACCACCTGAAAAAGTCTCCTGCTGCTGTTTTCTGCAGATGCAATAGAGGCGGTGAAGAAATTCTTCTTCGCCGTCGCTATCGCCACTTGGTAGGCTCGACGTTGAGCTCTAACCTGTGTCCGGTCAGATTCGGAATGAGTTATCCACCACCGGCGCTCTAGCCATCTCAACGATTGTTTCATTGCCCTCAGATCCGTGGAAAACCACGGGGCTGTCCGGGCTCCATGCAATCGGAGAGGGCGCTTCGGAGCCAAACAGTCAATAGCCCTGGCTAACTCCACATTCCAGCGGGCCACCAGGGAATCAGCTGAAAGGCCATCAACATGGGATAAAGCATCCCCTACCACTCTCTGGAAACCATTTGGATCCATTAAGTGGCGGGGGCGGACCATCCGAATTGGTCCCACCTCCCTGCAGAGGGGATGGGTCACAGAGAAGTCCAGTTGCACCAGGAAGTGATCTCCTGGAAATGGATGTCATTCCGCTCATGCAATTCTTTAGTTGAATGCTGCCCAATGGAACTTGCTCTCAAGTCAGTATGCACAGGACAATCCCTTACTGCCTAGTGGGGTACGAAGAACTGAAGGTTCACCCACACTTTCACTAGATCCATGTTTTGATTGTATTTGATTGTATTAATTCCTCCTGAGCCCCAGAGCTTTTGTCATTGTTCCACGGCTGTGCCTTGCGAAAATTTGATCTTATCTACTGAACTGAAGTTCCATTAAGCAGAATCTCTCTTTGGATTTTCTGTGCATCTGATTAGATCCAATTCAACAGGTAAGATTGGATTTTCACAAGACGCAACTGTGGAACAGCAAGAAAAGCTCTCTGACCTGGTGGGATTCATTAGTACACAATATGATCAAAATATGGGTCAGGTGAATGTGGGGATGAGCCCTAAGTGTTTACGATTTGATTTTCCCATTGGATTAAAATTTGTGCTACTTTCCAGGAAATTAAAAAATGCACTTCCAGTTATGCATGTGAAGTAGCATCAGATTGCCATTACGAAGTTCTCCCCCCAAGACAAAGGTGATCTCTAATTATAACAAATAAGCTTTTTGTATTGTTAGCAGATGTGACCAGCAAAATAAATAACCACATTCACGTGCACATTTTTCCCAAGTTATATTTTTAAGCACTTCTTCATTGTAAAAGAAAATAAAAGAAACACACACAAAATCTTACAAGCAACTCACTTTGCATATGCAACTATGCCAGTGGCAACAGAATACAGGGAAGGCGGGGGAATTACATTGGACTTCAGGGTGAACAAGGTTTGTCAAACCATTTACCTTGATTTAATCCTCCTTGCTCTTGGGGATGAAAAATGTATGAGATGCCCAAGCCCCATGTTCACACCCCTTGGTTTCATTGCCGATTTGCTTTTACTAGTATAGTTGTCTGAGGTGGAATAAATGATTCACAAATTTCCTTCCCCTGCCCCCGCAAAAAAATAAATACAAGTGACATGAGAGAGAAGACAAACCAATTTGATATATTATTTATATTTAAAAGACACAGAGATGCACATAGTTTTGTTTTCCTACCATGGGGGGGGGATAGTTGTCATGGTTCGTATGCCTGTATTTATTTATTAGTTCCTGCAGAGGCAATGGCAGAAGCACTTCTTCGATGCTACCAATTTGCATATGTATAGCTCCCTCTGAATCATACAGGAGGCAGCAGAAAGCAAGACATGGGCAGGGGGGAAAGTAGGAAGGTTCCCAATGCCATTATTCATCTGTGCATTGCCAGGAGCTGTCAATTTCACCCGTGCTGGAGATGGAAGCTTTATTGCTTACAAATACTTTTTTATGAGGCTGGCAACCCGCAGGGCTCCCCCCCCTTCTTCTTCTCATTCTTCTCGAGGGAGAATCAAACAGCAGTCATCTACACAAGCCATGCCACACCATGTATAAAAGTATTGTTACGAGTGCCTGAGCACTCTTCTAATTCCTGGATCCAGCACAGATTCAATTCCTGGAATAGCCAGGCTATTCCTGGAATAGCCTGGAAGGACAGATCCTGAAGCCAAGGCTCCAATGCTTTGGCCACCTCATGAGAAGAGAAAACTCCCTAGAAAAGACCCTCATGTTGGGAAAGATTGAGGGCACAAGAAGAAGGGGACGACAGAGGACGAGATGGTTGGATAGTGTTCTCGAAGCTACCAGCATGAGTTTAACCAAACTGCAGGAGGCAGTGGAAGACAGGAGTGCCTGGCATGCTCTGGTTCGTGGGGTCACAAAGAGTCAGACACGACTAAACAACTAAACAACCAAGCTTCCTGGTGAGGTTATTTCCCTGTAAGTATGTACCATTAAGGTAACAAAGGAAGTGTCTCTGTGCCAGATAGCAAATGAGTGGAGGCCCCTCCCCCAACTCGCTGGTAGGTAGAAAGACAAAGGCAGAGTTGATAGTTATGTGAGCTAGAAGCTTGCGGGCTGCAGTCTGGGCAGCTGGGAGACAGAGCTATGCCTGATTTCTGATGGAATCTGAGGCTGTGGCTATGGGAGAAGCAAGACCCTCTTGGGCTGTTAATGCTGTGAACCCCTCTATCACAGACTCAGGTTGTAAGATGTGTAAATAAACCATATATCATAAAGACACCACAGTCTCTGCTGTCCCTCATTCCAAAGGAAGCACGAATCCTGCGTAAGAGCTTGGAACCCCTGGAATCTCACATTGCTCAGAGATTGTGGTTGTGTGCAACAGTATAGTAGCTGATCACCATCCCAGGACAAAAGGCTACTATTCATTTCTGTTACTATTTTCTTCTTCAAAATGGCTTTTATACATGTTTTATACACGTTGCCGTTCTGATAAATGGCAGGAAAAATAAACGCAGCCTTTCTTCTTAGCCAGGAATTTTCTCATGCTGCTTTCATTTCTTTGGTTCTTTTGGCTAAACAAGTAAGACAGAATATCATACAGAGAGCAAATAAGTTAACAACAACAACAAAAAGCCTAAAAGGGGGTAAAAGGGGAATCGGATGGGGGAATCATGTGGCTACTACATCCCAGTCTAGGAAGACCAGAGAAATAAGATCCTGGAATTGGAACTAGGACAAATGTATCTGGTCTGGGACTGCTACTTTTTAACTGGGACAGTCATTTATCAATGGGAAAAACAATGGGCCACATCCTGCTCTCTCCAAGGCACATCCCTCATCAGCATTCTTCTTGAGTATTTCTGCCTGGCTGAACTGTCTCCTTGACGTTTGGTTCTGCCTCTTACTTGTCTGGATGGAGGATAGTGAAGGGTGTGCAACTGTGTGTAGAAACCAGCTTACCGTACAAAGTAACATGGGTTACTGCCTCTACTCCTAGTTAAAGCATATTTACACACTGAGCCAACATTGACCTTTGCAAGGAGCTCTGGGAAAATAATTGCCATTTGCTTTTCTCAAGACAATCAAATAATCTTTAATGAGTTAGAAATTCCACTTGAATGAAACTGCAGGTACAGTGAGCAATTTCCCTCTTCCTCTCTAATTTTTGGACACTTTTCATCGTACGTCCATGAGGACAGTCCATTTCTATTTTGCTCTGGCCCTGCCTCTGGGCAAAGCCTATTAAGGTTTCAAAGAAGGGACATCAAGCTTCTGCTGGGGGGGGGAGAACACCCCTTTCACAATCTGTGACATCTAGAGCGACTCATTCATTCTGACACCCTGATGCTGTGCATTTCTGCAGCCATTGGTAGAGCTGTCCTGGGGGGGGGGCAGTCACTGGACCACAACACTGTGTGTGCTCCTCCCATTGCCATCATCTCCCCCCTGCATCTGCTGTCCCTCCTCCTTATGAGGTGGGTGGGAGGCGGCCACTGGCTGCCCCAGCTACTGGCAGGAGGCAGACCAAAGCTGCCACTGCGGGAGGTGGGGGCATGGTGAATGCCTAGTTAATATAATAACAAAAATAATAAAACAATGAACAGGGGGGTGATACAATGACTACTGCAATCGACACAAGGTAATATCCCCAAGGCAACTATCTGTAAACAAGCACTAAACGTCCATAAAAAATGGCAAAAGTAGTTTCTTTCCCAAATAGGTTTCATCTTAAACAATAGCAAACACAGTAAATAGTGGTTCAGTGGTTCAGTTCAGAAGGAGGTTTAACAAACTGAAGGACATCACCCTCTTTCTGTGCTCCTTCCAGTGGAAACATGCAGATGGGAGACAGATAAAGCCCTGCTTTAAGTCGTTTACATACTGTCTTCTCTTGTATATTATTTACTACAAAGCTTGATGACTAAGCTCTTTAGTGACAAAACGTCAGATTATCGGAATGACATCTGAGCATTGAACCATTGGTATACCACAGGGGTGGCCAACTCCCATGAGACTGTAATCTACTCACAGAGTTAAAAACTGGAAGTGATCTAACCCCTTTGGGGGGGTTCAGGTCAAGGTTGGGTTGTGGACCTTTTTTAGGGAGGAGGAAAGCCCCATTTTTAAGAGGTTCGGGTAAAAGTTTTTGAGCTTTTTTTAGGGGAGCCAAAGTTGTTGAGCTTCTTTGGGGGGAGCCAGTGATCTACCAGTGATCTACCACAGACGTCCTGTGATCTACCAGTACATCACAATCTACTTCTTGGACGTGCCTGGTATATCACAAGTGGACTCTTTATACCTTTGTTATTGTTTAAGATAAAACCTATTTGGGAAAGAAACTGCTTTTGCCATTTTTATGGACGTTTAGTGTTTGTTTATGGATAGTTGCCTTGGTGATATTATCTTGTGTCGATAGCTAATATAATGACATCAGTTATTACAGAGCCAATTCTACTAGACATGATTGAGGGAAGGGGAGCTGACAAGGAGTTGCTGTTTTCTGTGGCAATCCTATATTTCTTGTAACACCAAGTCCTGCCCTTAAGTATACAATTGCCTAATTGGGGAGAGCAACTAAAGGTTTACCATCTACCAACAGACAGATGTTCCCACCTCCTCTTTGCATCTGTTCTCCTTTGTTTACCTGTGTAATAACAGGCCCAACTCAAGCTTGCAGTTAAAGCAAACGTGTGATTTGCAAGCTGTGTTTTAGCACATGGGTAATTAGTTCTGTGCTACTACGAAAGCTGTGACAGTGTTTCACTAAGTGATGAGCCAGTGCTCTATATTTCTCCAGGACTGGGCACTGGCTCATCACTTAGCTAACCTGGTCACTGTCATCTTCTTCCTCCTAATAGATACAAATTGCATTCTAATGCCTAATGCACAGCAAAGATTTCATAAAGTACCGTTGGGGGTCACATCTGTATAATGCTTTCTGAGTGTTCCAAGTATACATTCTCTTGTTCAGTCCTCCTTGCCAGTATCTCACTTCCTTCACCAAGCAAAGAAGGAGGAGGAGGAGGAGGAGGAGGAGGAGGAGGGAAGGAGGAGGAGGAGGAGGAAGAAGAAGAAGAAAAGCTTAGCATGGGAGAGGGGAAGTAGCATCATGGAGCAGCAACACAAGTGAGCAAAGCTCCCACACTATTTAAACAGCACAACAGATGATATCATCTGCTGGAGCAGTATTGTCTTCGTCAGTGGTTTAAGCCTGGGGGATTGGAGGACTGATCCTGCCTGTCACATGATCTCTTTCTGAAGCAGTCTAGGCTCAGGCAGTACAAGGTACAAGTTTAGGTACAAGGTAACCTAAACGTAAACCTGGGTCTTCTCAGTCAGGAGGAGTTCAAAATGCTAACTACCCTTATTTATTGATTTATATGCCCATTAATGCCAAAACGGGCTTCTAAGTGGTTTACAAGTATAAAGCTAGTTACACAGATATTAAAATATTAAATGGCCACAATTAAAACGTGTACTACAGCAATCTCATTAAAACAACACTGCAATTAAAACGACTGAAACTACTCTGCCATCTTTAGCCAAATTCACAATTCTATGACAGTTGGCTGATCTTATTAAAAGGGGTATTACACTACATACAGTTCCTTTTTAATGTTATGTTTTAACTGTTATGCTGTTTTAACGGGCTTCTTTATTATATTTTTTAATTATGGATGTTTTGGTGCAGCTGTTTCACGATGCATTTTAATTACAGGTAGCTGTAGTTACATAATTGGTTATTTTGCTGCTGTTTTTTATTTGTGCATGAACTGCCGTGGAATTTCTTTTCGAAACGAAATGTGATATATATATTATTTTAACATACAATAATAATGTAATACTGCTCTTTGAATATATAATATATTGAATGGAGAGAGAGAGAGAGCTATGAGTTTGTGGGTGTTATAATCCGCAGATCCAGCAGGTGTTATAATTTAATTAATGCTAGGGGTGTTAAAACTGGGAGCTAGACCCATGTGTATTAAGTTGTATACTAGACACTTCTAATCCCCTGGAATTAGCAAGTGTCAAAAGTTAATTAAGTCAGCCTAGTCTCTTGTATTGAGGTGATAGCTTGGCGGGTAAGCCATTAAGACAACAAAGGATCAAAAGTGACTCGGTGTGAGACAACAAATGAGTGGGGCCTTTTTCCTCAACAGATAAAGCCAGAGCTTCCAGTAGCAAGCAAAGTAGCAGGTAGAGCACAAAGACTAATGTCTGTTTGAATCCAGGGCTGTGACTGTGGGAGAAGCAGGAACCTCTTGGGGTGCTGCTGTTGTGAACCCCTCAATTATAGGCTCAGGTTGTATATACATGTGTAAGTAAGCCATACATCATAAAGACACCACAGTCTCCACTGTCCCTCATTCCCAAAAGGAAACACAGACCCTGGGTAAGCTTCCTGGAACCCCTGGAATCTTGCACCACTCAGAGTCTCCGTTCACATTGGAGATCGTGAAACTTGTGGTTTTGCATGTCTCAAACTACAAGTCCAGAGTCTCTGGAAAGAAGCATCTGTTCCATGCACCACTTCCTGTTCAGGGTAGGCCTTTCAGTGCCTTTCAACTGTGGCCACTAATCCTCCACATTGCCTCTGAGCCCCTCCTCCTCCTTTGCTTGTGGAAGGGAAACTAAGACCACGCAGGGGAGGAAGGCCTGCATTTTCAGCGTTCCTGTCGAAAGCTCATGATAAAACCTTGACTCCTGCCACCCCTAGTACAGGTGTCCTCACATATCATTCTTTCTAAGGTATGCATGTGTTCCTATCCCCACATTAGTATTCACAGATTGGAATGTGCCACCTAGAGATACACAATAGCTGCTTTCAGAGAAACATGATTGCCCACACAGTTGGCATTTGGGCGGCGGAGATGGCGGAAGTATTTTCAAAACTTGCAGAACACGTTCAGTCAAAGATGACAAAAGGAAATGTGTGTGAAACACCAAGGACATTGATGTAGCTAGCATACACTTTCATTTCCTTTAGAAATTATGAAATGCCGACTTCACCCTTGGCAATTTCATGTTGTTGTGCGATTTGCCTCTCGCTATACTACAGCAGCTCTATCCTAATTGTCATCAACAATGAGGGGGGAAGGAGGCAAAGAGCCTTCCTTGAAAAACCAAAGTGGGATAGGCAAATAGCACACGCACAACCTCTTTTCAGATGAAGAAATTGCTGGCTTACCATAAGAAAAGGGCATTTCAGTGGCAGACTTTACGAGACTGTGATGAGGCTCCGAACTCCCCAAGGTGTTTATCACCAGGAACTACCACTGCAAGGCTCAGCTTTTTCCAGTGTGCTTAATTTTAAGTTGCAGATCACTGAACAGAAAAAGATACAAGATGTCTGCTACATCCAATAGCTTTGAAACAGCAGGGCAAAGCCATAGGTTGTTCCCATGGTACTTCCACCTGTCTGGCCTATATGACACCATCACCGTATTTCAAAACATAACATAGGGGCTATGAGCATCCTGATCCTGAGCTCTGAGGTTTATTCCAAAGTGTGCATAGCATTGCAAACTTAGTGTGTAAGCATCCACGGGCATGGCATCATGACACTGGAAAATAGCTTGGTTTAGTACAAACCAAAATGGGACTCCACTGCACTCCCAATAATAATCAGACACATTCCCATGAGCTGCTTTTCTTCCTTCCCAAAGCCCAGTTACCTGCTCTGATGGTGGTAGGTGAGGAAGGTCTCCCTCGTTTCCTCTCCCCAATCCATACTCCCTGGCACTTAGGATCCTGATAAAGGAAGCCAGGCCACAGGACCCTTCAGAAAACTACATTTCCCAGAGACCCTTGTGCCCAGGTCACTGCAGTATCAGCAGTCTGTAAGAGGCCGAGGAGAGAAAGTTCTTTCCTCTCAGTGCTGAATTGGGAGCAGCTTTGGGCAATGGGTTTGGGGCAAGGGAGGTTGGAGTTCTATGTCTCTCATTAAAACCCAAGCTGGAGAAGAACTTAGCAGTCATTATTCTCACTTTATATTTATGAGAAGTATAATGAGTTGCTGGCGTTTGCATTCAAAATCATGGAAAGACTTTGGTGACATCTCAAGATGATTCCCTGCAGCCAATGCATTGAGGAAAGATGTATTATTTAAAGCCTAACAATTTTGCCAATTTTTACTCATCTGGAGCTGAAGATTTCCATTCTTGTTCTTCATGCTCATTTGTTAATGACAAAACTTTGGGATAAACAATTCCAGCTGAATAAAAGCAATGAGAAGAATAAATGACTTGTCAATTAACAATGTTCCATTTCAACATATCCTTTGGAATGCACAGGCTTCTTCACAGTTTACATAAGAAACTTCTTGCACAGGAGTGGATTTGGAGCTGTCTAGCACAGTCTGTTCCTCACCCCCTTATACAAGAAGCTTCATTGATCCACTGGTATGTTTTTAATCTACAAAGCAAGTGTGCATACCCTGGATTTCTGTGCTGTTGGGACATAACTAATCTGCTCCAAAGTGCTCCTGAGTGCTCACTCTCGTTCAAGATCCTAGCAAGCACCTTTCATGATGAAAACAAGCTTCTCCTAGTCCAGAATATTGGTTTTTATCTAGAATTCTAGCAACCAGTAGGTACTAGGAAGCCTACCACAAAAAGTAGTCAATTGCGTAACAAGAAACCATAGTCTACCTTCTGCCCAAAGTTAGAAATACTAAACAACACAAGGAAGCTCTAGCTGTAACTAGAACAGAATTAATTTATACTTTTGGTGACTTATTTGAGCGTCTTGGTCTTTCCCTAAGTTTCTGTGCCTTCCTCTCAGTCTCCTACTTCAAAGCTCTTCCCATTCCTACTAGTACCTGGATTGAAAGATGGTGAGTCTATCATTTCCCGTGTCTCTCCGTTTGCCATTTTTCCTGTCTTAAATTCAATCCTCCATATTTTCACAGCAATTTGCAATTTTGAAGGATAACTGCATTCCCCCATCCCTACCAGGATCCCACCTCGTCTGGTCTCCTAAGCATTTTTTGTTTAGGTTTCTCTATGATTACATCCTCTCCATAAGTATGCTCTTGTCTTGTCTTGTCTTGTCTTGTCTTGCACTTGCCCTTGCCCTTGCCCTTGCCCTTGCCCTTGCCCTTGCCCTGCCCTCCCTTACCCAATTTCATTTAACCAACCAACTTTTGACCAGTCTATTGATGCCATTAGGACAAGCTCAGGACCACAATACCTCAAGGACTGCCTCTGCCCACATAAACCACCCTGGACTCTGCATTCATCCTCTGAAACCCCTTCTTTGTGTGCCTCCTCCAGGTGAGGTCTGAAGGGCAGCTACATGAGAATGGGCCTTTTCTGTTGTGGCTCCCCATTTATGGAATGCTGGTTTGCCTGACTCCTTCGTTATCCATTTTTAGGTGCCAGGCAAAAGCGTTCCTCTTCAACCAGCCCTTTTGCTGATTAATGTCCTACAGCCTTTTAAATGCATCTGTGGGAAGGGGTGTTATTTTGTTGTTTTAGTTTAATTATTTACTTGTGTTTTATCTTGTAGTTCAGCCTTTTTGAGTCCATGGCTCCCTTGACCTACAACATTCTTTCTATGGCACCCCTGTGGGGTTCAGTAGCCCAGTAATGTCACCTCTTGCCTGCAGAGCTGACAGCCTCTCACCCTTTTTCAAACACCCTCCCTTGTGGAGTGTTCCCTCAGCCTCTTCTCCTCTCTCCTCTCCTTGGAAGTCCTCAGGGTTGCTGCCCCTGCTCTCTGAGCTGCCCCCCCCACCCCAAAGAGAGGTGCCTTCTCACACTGCCCCACAGGGACCTAAGACTTGTCTGTCCATTCCCAACAGCAAGGGCTGGCTGGCTGGCTGGCTGGGCTTCCTCACCCGCTTGCTTGCTTACTTCTGAGGCCACCTCACTCCTGGCAACCACCATCCCTTGGCCAGCCCCAGAGGCACCATTCGCCCGCAGAGCTTGTAGCCAGGGCTGCTGCAACAAACAGCTATGAAAGCCTTGGGGAGGCAGAGATGCGAGAAGGCACCTCAGGGTGCCATAGCACACTGGTTGGAAACCACTATTGTAGTTTATTCTGTGAACAGCCCTGAAATCTTTTGATGAAGGAAGGTTTGTTTGTTTGTTTGTCTATTCATGAGAGAGAGAGAGAGAAATAATAATAATAATAATAATAATAATAATAATAATAATAATAATTTATTTATACCCCACCCTTTCCGGTTCAAAAACTGGGCTCAGGGCAGCTAACAACAAAGTTAAAATGCTTAATTGATGCAACAAAAAACAGCATAAAACACGGTATAAAACATGAATAACGACAAATTCAGAATTGAAAAATCAATTTTTTGGGGGGGGGAATCCATCCAATAAACATTAGATGATCACCAGGGCTAGCTGGCTAAATTAGTCCTATTTGGGCCAGCATGGAGACCAGGGGAGAATTAGCTGTGGGATCCCTGAGCTTCATAAAAAGGGGAGTGGGAGGGAAGGAAGGGGAATAAAAGATCAGGCTAAGTTCAAGTTGAAAGCCAGGCAGAATAGCTCTGCCTTACAGGCCCTGTGGAAGGAAGTTAAATCCTGCAGGGCCCTGGTCTCATGGGACAGAGCATTCCTCCAGGTCGGAGCCATCACTGAGAAGGCGCTTGCCCTGGTGGAGGATAATCTAACTTCCTTAGGGCCCAGGACCTCTAAACTATGATTATTCATGGACCTTAAGGTCCTCTGCGGGGCATACCAGGAGAGGTGGTCCCGTAAATACGAGAGAGAGAGAGGGGGGGGAGAGAGAGATGCAGTGCTTTTCCCCTACTCATATTGAAATACTGCCCCCTTAATGAGGCCAAACCTAGATTCACAAGGAAAATATCCAGGACCTCATTCAGCAGAATGAGCAGCAGGGTTGGCTTACTACCCTATGATCCATATCCTCCCTCCATTCATAAGAATGCTAAGTGTAGACTATAGGGGAGGGCTGTAGCTCAGTGGCAGAGCATGTGTCTTGCCCAGGTTCAATCTCTGGCATCTCTAACTAGGGCCGGCAATGTTCCCTGCCTGAAACCCTGAAAATCTGCTGTGAGTTAGTGTAGACAATACAGAGGTGGATGACCAGTGCCAGCTTCCTATGGTCCTATGTAGAGTCTAAAATTATCTAACTGCACCACTGGATCAGGCTTGACCCCCCACCTCCACTCTTCAAACAGCTGCTCAAATCTTGGATTCTGGGGTGACGTGACCTAGTTTGTTTGAAGATATAAAGCCAATGCCAGCCTTTTAAGTAGCATTCCATTAGCCCCAGCTGCCAATGTTTATAACAAACTTTTTCTGTGGTGATCATGGTGTGGGGACAGCTGTTAAATGCTGACCAAACTAGGACACAATCAAACAGAGCAAGAGTAATGCAGCATCAAAGCCAGGCAATCAAGGATCACATCAAGAAGCTATTCCCTCTTGAGTATTAAGGCATAAGAAGTCATAAACAAAAAATGCGCTTTTGAGCATAGGAAGACTGCTTGTCCCTTAAGCTTCTGACAAATGGGATTAGAGCAGAATTCGGGGACCTGGTGCCTCGGCCAGATGTTGTTGAGCCACATCTCCCATCATCCCAGATCATTGGCCTTGCAGGAAGGAGCTGATAGGAACTGGAGACCAATAGCATCTGGATGGCTACAGGGTCCTCATTCCCTGAATTAAGAGATGGAACTTCTAGATCAAAGTACATGACCACGAAGTATGTGTTGGGCCAGGATTTCTCATTTTAGGAATTAAGTATTGCTTGTGGCCATTGAGGAACTGTTGGAAGTATTATATTTGGAAGGGTGGAATGTGAAGATGAGACACGTTCTGGCCTCACAACATTTCTTAATCAACACAGCAAAGCTAAGACAATTGCTTTTGTGAATGGCCACTTTGCTTGATTGAATCTTAAGGTCCTACATACTGTGAAGGGTCCATTTTTGTGGATTCCTCTTGCCCCCATGTTCATTCTAAGAAGATGGTGGAAACCTCCAAAACAGTTTGTGAGGCTGTACTGGGGAAAATGGCAAAAATCACCTCCCCTGCTTCCACCAACCTCTTTGTATCAGAGTATTTTGTAGGTCCGTATAGTAAAAGCTATGGTTTTCCCAGTAGTGATGTATGGAAGTGAGAGCTGGACCATAAAGAAGGCTGATCGCTGAAGAATTGATGCTTTTGAATTATGGTGCTGGAGGAGACTCTTGAGAGTCCTATGGACTGCAAGAAGATCAAACCTATCCATTCTTAAGGAAATCGGTCCTTCCACTGGAAGGACAGATCGTGAAGCTGAGGCTCTAATACTTTGGCCACCTCATGAGAAGAGAAGACTCCCTGGAAAAGACACTGATGTTGGGAAAGATTGCGGGCACAAGGAGAAGGGGACGACAGAGGATGAGATGGTTGGATAGTGTTTTCGAAGCTACCAGCATGAGTTTGATCAATCTCGGGAGGCAGTGGAAGACAGGAGTGCCTGGCGTGCTCTGGTCCATGAGGTCACGAAGAGTTGGACACGACTAAACAACAACAATTTTGTCTACAGTGATCTGATGGAAAGCCAAATCAGAATTCAAGCAAAATAATCATCACCAATTTTGCATTTTATAACCCAGGGTTTGCCAACATGGTACCCCACAGATGCTACAAACTAAAACTCCCATCATCCATGACCACTGGCCATGCTAGCTATGGCTAATGGGAGTTCTGGTCAAAAATCCTGGCAGGCATCATGGTGGCTACTCTGTTTACTATTTCTTTTCTCCCTACTCAAACAGAGACATTCTCACCAGCTGAGGATAACACCATGAACCTGATGAAGTGGACACTACTCAGTGAAAGTTTAAGCCATAACAAACTTGTTCATGTTTATGGTACTGCAAAACTCTTTGCTTTTCTTATAAGAAATATAGGACTCAGTCATCCAGCATGGCTCAATCCCATTGATTTTAGCAGGAGAATTAAGCACATCCTTAATTCTCTTCCACTGAAACCAATGGGATCTAAACATGTTTAATGTTAAGAGGACTGCTCTCATGTGGAGCAAGCACTGCAACAGCAGCTGAAAAAAATGCCAGGCTCAAAGAAAGAACTGCAACTTTGCCAAGAGCTCTTTGCAATGTACGTAGCAATCACGTTTCCTGCAAATGTACTGATGTTATGCAAAGGTGTTCTCCTCAATGTATAGGGCAGGGATATGCCTGGGAGCTGTGACCAATTCAGGCTCTAGAGATGTGTGTCTACCCATCACATTGCACATAGTTACTGTAGGCAACACCAACATATCTGCAATAATTATGGCATAACATATGGAGTAACTATGAAAACAAGGAAAGTGGGTGACTCAAGGTAGATGGGCTCAATTGGAGAGTATCAACATCATAAGCGGTCAAGTGCTCTCTTATGATCCTGATATTGACAAGGTACTTCCTATGAGCAATAGATACAAAGGGAAAACTCAGCTGGGTGCTGAAAAGAGACTTGGCAATAATGATGGTAGATTTCCAAGAAACTACAGTTGTTAAAAAATGGCTTTTACCAGCAATGTTTGCATACGCTGTAGGACAATCTGAAGAATAAGAAGAATTGAAATGGTCTCCTGGCACTTAAAGGATTTCAATGTACCACAATGTTTCTGATCAAAACATTTACATATTTGGAAATAACTAGCACACATTTTGAAAGTTTGCCAGCTATTTTCAGGAAGGAAAAAAAAGACAGAGGAAAGGGTTTTTGCCTTGCTTGTTGGGTCTATAAAAGTAAATGAGAAATGTACAGGAGGGAAGATTATCATATAACAATATTTAGAACAAGGATGGGGAACCTCGGCCACAGGGGCAAATGTAGAGGGCTACAGGATATTCTGTGCCATTCTTTTAAAGATACCGCAAACTGTTGCACTGGGATAGCAAGAATTCATACCAGGAGAAAGCAGGCCTCTCATTTTTTTTTAAAAAAAATGATATTTATTAAAATTTCAAAAGAAATTACAAAAGTAATAAAGAAATAGAAAAAAGAAAACAAAAGATACAAAATACAGAGGAAATAAAAACAATTAAAAATAAATCCATCTTTCCATGTCCTGCCTTTCATTTACTTGTTTCCCTGACCTCCTCACACCTCCCTTTTTTGTATTCCAGTTCGAGTGGTTAATTCAGCAAATCCTTTCCCTCTTTGTTTTTATCTTAATTCTTTATCTTAACATATTATAACTTTATATTTTCATCTATTAACAATCCATTTTTACATACTCCTTTTTAACATTGTTGCTAAAACCGCTTCATTTCATTCCAACATCATTTTAGCATTCCTTAATTTTACAATGTTTCTGTAGATAAACTTTAAATTTCTTCCAATCTTCTTCCACCGACACTTCTCCCTGGTCTCGAATTCTGCCAGTCATTTCCGCCAATTCCATATAGTCTATCACTTTCATCTGCCATTCTTCCAAGGTGGGTAGATCTTGTGTCTTCCAGTACTTTGCAATGAGTATTCTTGCTGCTGTTGTAGCGTACATAAAAAAAAGTTCTATCCTTCTTTAGCACCAATTGGCCGACCATGCCCAGGAGAAAGGCCTCTGGTTTCTTCAAGAAGGTATATTTAAATACCTTTTTCATTTCATTATATATCATCTCCCAGAAAGCCTTAATCCTTGGGCACGTCCACCAAAGGTGAAAGAATGTGCCTTCATTATCTTTACATTTCCAACATTTATTATCGGGCAAATGGTAGATTTTTGCAAGCTTGACTGGTGTCATGTACCACCTGTATATCATTTTTCATAATATTCTCTCTTAAGGCATTACATGCCGTAAATTTCATACCTGTGGTCCACAACTGTTCCCAGTCAGCAAATATAATGTTATGTCCAACATCTTGTGCCCATTTAATCATAGCAGATTTAACCGTTTCATCCTGAGTATTCCATTTCAACAGCAAGTTATACATTCTTGATAGTATCTTAGTTTTCGGGTCTAACAGTTCTGTTTCCAATTTTGATTTTTCCACCTGGAAGCCAATTTTTTTGTCCAGATTGTAGGTCTCCCTTATTTGATAGTAATGAAGCCAGTCTCGCACTTTATCTTTTAGTTTCTCAAAACTCTGCAATTTCAATTTGTCTCCTTCTTGTTCCAAAGAGAAAGCAGGCCTCTCAGACACAACTGTCCTTTATTGTTACATAGCAAACCTGCAAAACTAACAGGAGCTCAAGAGGTCCAAAAAGCAGTACAGTTGTACCTTGGTTCTCAAACACCTTGGCACTCATACGTTTTGGCTCCCGAATGCCGAAAACTCAGAAGTAAGTGTTCCAGTTTTCAAACGTTTTTCAGAAACTGAACGTCCAATGCAGCTTCCGCTTGAGTGCAGGAAGCTCCTGCAGCCATTCAGAAGCCGCGCCTTGGTTTTCAAACAGTTTCGGGAGTTGAACGGACTTCCAGAATGGATTACGTTCAAGAACCAAGGTACGACTGTACACTGAAACAGACTTGAATCCAAGACTTTTTATGCCTTTGTCCGTGGATGAAGAAACCAGCATACATAAAGAAAGTGCTCTAATACTGGTGACTCTTACTGGTTTGGTTCAGGGCTATGTTAAAAGTAGTATTCCTAAATCTTGTCTTCCCGGTATGGGCTAATAAACTCATAATTGTTATTGGCTACTTTTGAGAGCGTATAATTAGAATGCAGAACAGATGGTGAAATTTTCATTTAAGTGATATGTTGTGAAACTACATTCTGCTGCCAAAGAGTAGATTTATTGTTCACAGTGAATGTGGCAGGATTTTTAAAAGAGCTAAATGCATTTTAAGGAAACAAAGCTCTGGGAGAAAAATTGTGCTGTCTCAATGTGTTTTCTTAAAAAAGAAAAGAAAAGAAAATCACCCCACTCCCCATCTTGTTCAACCTAGAAGAGAGAGCCAGAAGCTACAAAAATATAGAAAAAATAAAGCTGATTCAATACAAATAAATGATAGCATATTTGTCTGGAATGTAACATATCCTATTAGATATCTCAGTAAATTTGAGAAAATGTGGCCAAATTACACCCCACCCCAGTCTGAAGTAACAACCTGATTTCTGCACTGTTTTGCACTAATTTAGATTATTCTAGTACTGAGGATGAAAAACAATTCTAATCCTACTCTAACAACCCTAATTTGGGCATAAACTCAGGGAGGGGGAAAAATCTATTCAAAAGCTTGTTTCACAGGCATCTTCTCCAGATGGACAAGTCACACGAAAATCCATTCCACATGTCATATTTCCCTTTTAGCTAAAATCACAGTGTGATCCACCTAAATTCCCTAGGGCACAATCTATCGTCATATGCAATCCCTATTGAAATGAATGGGAGTTGTGCAAGAGGTTGCTTGTGTAACTAGGCCAGATGTCAGTAGCACACAGCACCCATGGGAAGCTACCAGCACCCCAGTAGGACCCACTGCTGATGGTTGCTCTGGGCCTCCCTTTAGTTATTTTTCAAGCACTTTGATCAAAGCTGAGTCACTTTGTTTGTCATCTGCCATTTTAAATTTCCACAGGGCCCCCAATGTAACATCCCTCCAGAAGCTCCCAAACAACTCATCCCTACTGTCTGATGCTACCGTCATTGCAGCTCTCCCATATAAGAGAGAATCCATCACGTGGTATTTTGCAAGGGCCCCGCAAAACCCTGTGTGCGCAACTCCTGTTTATTTCACTGCATTTCCGCAGGAGGACTTCAAGATGGATTATTCCCATAGCCATGACTTAAGATTTCAGCTACTGCTTTACCCATGGACCAGTTCAAACACATACTTAGCTGGTGAAAATCCTACAGTGACAGTGATGAAGATGCACACCACCCCCCTTCTCCCATTCAAAGAACATATTGTGTTCTATAAGTCCTCCACAAAGGTAAAGGTAAAGGGACCCCTGACCATTAGGTCCAATTGTGACCGACTCTAGGGTTGCGGCGCTCATCTCGCTTTATTGGCTGAGGGAGCCAGCGTACAGCTTCCAGGTCGTGTGGCCAGCATGACTAAGCCGCTTCTGGTGAACCAGAGCAGCGCACGGAAACGCCGTTTATCTTCCCGCCAGAGCGGTACCTATTTATCTACTTGCACTTTGACATGCTTTCGAACTGCTAGGTTGGCAGGAGCAGGGACCAAGCAACAGGAGCTCCCCCCGTCACGGGGATTCGAACCGCCGACCTTCTGATCGGCAATTCCTAGGCTCTGTGGTTTAACCCACAGCGTCACCCGCGTCCCATCAAGTCCTCCATAGGTCCATACAATTTCTGAAGCTGCCTTACCTGAGTCAAACTATTGGTCCATTGAGTCCACTTCTCTTTACTCTGACAGGCTGCTGTGTTGGCATTTGGTAAATATATTGCAGAAAGAAATAGGCAAGATGGAGCCAAAAGGTTAACAACAGCAAATGGAAATTCATACAGATACTGGAGAAGAAGCAAGAAGAAAGGAGAGCCTGAAAGGAAGTGGTCCACTTTACCAACAAACAGTTACTGAAAGAGAAGGACTCAGTGAGGAGGAAGACAAGGTTGCCTTTCTCTCTTCCCACCACTGGTTCAGGTAGCTTCTTGTTGCTTTTCTCCCAACGTACAGCTCTCCAGCTCCCAGTGGAACAGATGTTTTGCATGCAAGTTCAAACCCTGGTGGGGAAAGGCTGAAACTTTAGAGAGCCTAGGTGATATTGAGATAGGTGGACCAGTGGTCCGATTCTATGTATGGCAGCTTCCAGTGTCCCCCTGCCTAGTTGCAGGTGAACAGGAGCTCCCAGAAATTGAACCGGAGTCTTTCCAAATGTAGCACATGCACTCTACCACTACTGAGAAATGGGGTTATTGTTTTGGGGGGATTCTTCCTCTCAAAGGGGAGACATGGCACATATGAATTTTTGCACATATGAGCCTCCTCATAGAGCACTCCGAACCCTTGCGGCTGTTGTCATTCTTATTTATTTATATATGTACATCACTTGATGCCATAATAGCCCCCTAAGTGTTGTACATAATGTAATGTTATGTTTCTGGCGGTGGAGCAACTGCCACTGCATGCATAAGCGTTCTGGGCTACCCAATGGGCACCCAAAGGAAGCCCTGACAATGGGGAGAAATAGTCTTTCTCCCTTCTTTTTGCCATGTTCAGAACAAGGAGAAATGAGGAAATAAGTTATTACATTCCTAACCATGTAGTTGGAAATCTGACGCCAGCTGCTGTGTTATTAAGAATGGCTTTAATTAACAGGACTGGGCCTACAAAGGCTGTGCTTGCGAAACTCTTCAGGGAGTGAGTTACTCGTGAAAAGGACTTTGTGGGGATTTGTGGGGAGGAATATAGCTGGCTCCGAAATGCAGACGCGGCATTTTGTGCAACACTTTGTTCCCACAGAATTAATTTTGTCAAGATAGGACTAATCACTTCATCGCGACTTGTTTCCGCCCCCCCTCCCCATAGGATCTGTAAGACCAAGTTGCAATTTCATTACATCCAGCTTTCCAGGGGACCCCCCCCCCCCACTGTGCGACCGCCGAATTCAAAAGTTATGGCGAGGAATCGTAGTTGTAACTCAAAGCGAAGCAGAGTGAATGCTGCATGTAAGTGCTTTGTTAGCCCACACAAAACCTAAATGGAAGAATGCACTCACGTGGAGCTCTTGCAGCACGGGAGTATCAATATCCATAGCCTCGAACAACGGGGAACCTTGGAACAATTTGTCTAGCTTATTTGTAAACCCAATTATAATTTTTCATTAACCGAGCAAAATGTGATCATCACAGGGAGAAAGGAAATAAGGATGGATGAGAAATGCCAGCATGTTCTTGCTGTGCCTGCAAGGTAAGGTCCGTAGTGAGCCAGCTCTTTCCTCAGGATGCAGAGACGAAAGGCAGGAGCTTCTGGGGATTGTTCAGAAGGCAGATTCATGAAGACAGGAGTAGACACCTGGGAAGGCAATCGGCCAAAGCTAGAGGAGCAAGAGCTTCAGCATTTGCGCAGCAGAATAGTCTAATTCGGGGGTCAGCAATTTTTTTCAGCAGGGGGCTGGTTCACTGTCCCACAGACCTTGTGGGGTGCCAGACTATACGGGGGGGGGGTTGAACAAATTCCTATGCCCCACAAATAACCCAGAGATGCATTTTAAGTAAAAGGGCACATTCTACTCATGTAAAAACACGCTGATTCCCGGACCATCCGCGGTCCGGATTTAGAAGGCAATTGGGCCGGATCCAGCCCCCGGGCCTTAGTTTGCCTACCCATGGTCTAGTGTTGCTGTACTCCAACTCCCATCAGCCTCAGCCAGCATAACCAATAGTCAGGGATGGTGGGAGTTGGAGTCCAACAACCTCTGGAAAGCCAGAGGTTCCCCAGCCCTGGCATTGGTACCTGCAAATATATACGAGTATTACACCTATTTGAAATTCATGGCTTTGGTGCTCCCCTATGAATCCTGGGAAATGTAGGTTGGAGAAGGGAGCCTTCATGCAGTTTCCAGGTTACACTCCAGAGAGGGAATATTAATTGTTAAGGCAGTTAAAGTTTGCCATATGCACACATCCCATCAGGTGATATGATGACTTCGTTCCCAGGGGTGGAGGAACTGAGGCCATTCATATGTTTGCTGGACTACAACTCCCATCATTCCCCACCATTGGCCATGATACCTGGGGCTGATTGGACTAGGAGTCCAACAACATCTGCAGAATAAATTAATTGTTATTGTTGGCGATTATTGCAGGTATATTGGAAAACTAATTTTATTTATTTTATTTTTAAAAAAACATCTGGAGGATCATAGATGCCACACCTCCTACTCTGTGGGCATATCCACACAGCAGAGTTAAACTGGGTTAACAGCCATTCCCTTTCCGCAGAGAAACCTAAAAACTGTAGTTCTATGATGGGGGAGGGGATAGCAATTGTGAAAAGAATGTTCAGCACTTCACTGAATACGTCCGCAAGGTGTCCATATTTCTGTTTTTAAATTCTGCTGCATTAATTGTGTCCCCCTGTGTACAGCAACTAGAACCTCAACAGGCTTCTCATTCTCATTCTGCATGTGAGCACATGTATGGCTGTGTGTTTGCAGGTCCAGCCCTACCATTACACAAGTGGTACCTAACCCAGGTAGCTGAAGGCAGATCTTTACTTATCAATTACATTTATATACCACTTTTTCCTCCAAGGAACTCAAGAAAGTGTACATGGTTCTCCCTTCCCAATTTCACGCTCACAACAAACCTGTGAGGTAGGTTAGGCTGAGAGACAATGATTGGCTCAAGGTGAGCCGAGTGTGACTTCAAACCCTGGTCTCTTAGTTCATAGACTAACCCTCTCACCATTACACCACACTGGTTCTCAAAAAATAACCAACAGTAAGTAAATATTTTTACTTCATGATAGTTTTGCTCCTGGGATTACCTACCTCAGATGTGAAAATAACTTGGTCAGACTTGGGCACTATGTGCATTGCGCATTGATTTACACAGGGGAGTGCCATTTAGGTCAGGCATGTGTGTGCATTATGCCCTGTCTTGTATACTTCTATGCCTTGATACCATTCCTTTGTCCTGTTGCTGTTAGAGAGAATATTTTCAGTTTCAGAGGAATCCTTTCCTTCTTCAGGCCTCTTGTGAAGACAGAGAACTTCACATGCATCTTCAGGTGAATGTAGTCCTGTACAATGGTAATAGCTGGGGTTCTGACCTTCCACAGCTGTGATTCACATCTTAGAGGAAACAAGGAATAAGTCCTGTAAGTCCTGTGCTAAAATGCTGGTGACAAACTTATAAAAGAACACTAGATTATGCCTGGAGGCCCTTACCATTACATAAATTTTCTAGCAGTGATCCCAGTTTTCTAGGAAAAAAATCCAATAATATTTCAGTAATTTACATTTCCTCACATGAAGTAGGGAACATGAATTTTGATCCTCAAAAAACTCTTAAATTGAACCCAAATCTCATATCAATATGAATTATTATGTTGGTTTTGCTGTGGGGACCTTATAGAGGTGCAGAAGATGAAATAGTAAATTGCTTGAAACATAGCAGAGCTATGCTTACGTTATCTTCAGTGATACAATTTGTACTAGTGACCAGACTTCCTGAGTTGTTGGGTTTTTTCCCTTCCTTATTAAAGAGAAAATGTTGACAGTGAATAATGAAACTCCAGTCATCCCAAGTTAAACATTTATACTTTGGCCTGAAATGTTATAGCTTTCCTGTGACATTTTATTGTTTTACATTCTCTTTCATATGCCCAAGAGCAGCAGTTTAAATACCAGCCATTTAGCAATGCTATTAACACTTTTCATCCTTTCCAAAACAAATTCTAAGTCAGAATGTGACACATGCTCTGCATTCCAACTTCCAAAATGAATTTTTAAAGCAACCTGTAGCCAGTGTAATAGATGAGCCCATGGCTCAGAACAAATGACAATGAAAATCAGAGTGGGCTTTAGCAATGCCTTCCAGCCTTTGAAATGTTGAATATTGTACTTCCAGGCACAGGTGGCAGTTCTTATTGAAGCCAAGTGTTTTCCTCATTTTCATTCAGAAGCAGCAGAACAGATCAAATTATATTTATATTAGTTACTTCATAATCTGATTCCAGAAGCCAGTTCCACCATTATCTGAAGCTAGAGTTTCAGAAAAAACTGGGTAAGAAATCTATCCATGGGTAAGAAATCTATCTACAGGAGCCAGAGCTCTATCCTGCAAGGCCAAGCATCCCTGCAAGCTACCAGCAGAATGAAATATCCCCAGATGAGAATACCATGTCTCCATATCTACTCGTATAAGCCTGGTGTGCATTGACTGGGCATATTGGAAGCAACACTGGAGACAAGTATAATGTTTTCCAATGGATCAAAAAAGCATGGAAGGATTTTTGTCCCCAGCCCTAAATCATTTCTTGCCTAAATCATTGCAGCTCATTGAGAGTAATATCAGAACAGGAAAAGCTGAAAGAAAGAAACTTTAGACAGCTTGCCATGCTCTACAGCAGGAGTAGCCAACATTATGCTTTCCAGATGTTGTTGGACAGGACTACACCTCCTATCAGCCTTAGTGAACAAAGCCCATGGTCAGGGATGATGGGAGTTGTAGTCCAATGACAGCGGGAGGGCAATGCATTGGCTATCCTGTTCTGCAACATTCCACAGGTTTACTTTAAAGAGTAGGATGTGAAATGACAAAATCTTCAAGACAAATCTAAACTACTTCATCTTTATTTCTTATAAGACAAATGCCCATCATCACAGTACAGATTGGATGTGTAGAAGCCCAGTGTCAGGAGGGCTGCACTGAGGAGGAATGGTGGGAGCCCCCCTCCCCCTCCCCATGCTCCTGATCCCGATCCTGAATCTTCCCAAGAGCAGGAGGACAGTATAGATTTGGAACAGTGGTTTGCAGACAGCCATAGTTCAGAAGGCAGAAGCTGGGAAATACTGGATGGGGAACAGCTAGGAGAAGAAACACTGGAAGAGAGAGGGTTAACAGATTCACAGTCGTTAGGTCGAGAAGAGCTCAGGAAGTCTCAGAACAGAAAGCGCAGAGGGTACAAGCTCAGAAGCCAAGTCATAGGAGTGATGTAGATTAATAGGGACGGAGGGCCTTAATTAGGAGCACCACCATTCTAGATATACACTTTCTTTAGTCCTTCACTGTGTTTCTTAAAGAAACTAACTGGTAAGAATTTCCTTTCGTTTGATCTGCTTATTTACGGCCAAGGGGGAGGAAGTCGGTTCCCTGAAGGCTGACACCCAGGGAGGTTTTGTGCCTTGCCCCATGGGATTTCTTTATAGTGAGAATCAAACTTCTCCAGTATCAGAGAGAGGGGGAGAGAGTGTGTGCATGCCAGGAGTGCCAACTTGGCCCCAAAACCATGGGTGCCCGGGGCTGTGGGTGCCATGCAGTGTGCATAGCCCTGACACCAAAATTTGCGGGTGCCCAGCCCCTTCATGGGGAATGTGGTGGTTGCTCATACACCCAGGGAGTTGGCACCTATACAGCTGGACTGGGGACTGTACGGTCTTCCAGTTGTTAAACTCCAGCTGAAATCATGCACAGTCAGTTTGCACGGCAGAAGCTCCAAGGTTCAACCTTCAGTTATAAAAGGATCAGGTAGCAGGGATGTGAAAGCTCCCTGGAGAGTCACTGCTAATCAGCGTAGTACAGCAGACAATAATGGACTAGATACACACTGAGTCTGGCCTGCTATAAGGTAGCTTTCTATAAGCTAGCAAATAGATAGCTAGATGGATAGATGGACAGGGAAAAGAAGAGCACAGTATGGTTCCAGTTTTGGACAGGCCACTCTTTACAGCAGCAACAGCAGCAACATCAAACCAGCTAGTAAAATCAAAGGAGAGCCGTGTTCCCAAACGACATTACTATATAATGTATCCGGTGCTCTTTTAATTAAATCACAACAAGAGCTTTTCTTCCTGGTGCCTAATTATTCTTGCACTTAATCTCATCCCCTTTTAGTTTCTCCTTATTTGTTTCTCTGTGACTAACTCTATTTTATTTTATTTTAAGGGTCGTTCTGCTTGCTGTTGGCAGCCTTTGAACACTAACTGTCCTTTAGACAAAGAAAAAAAGGAAAGATATTTAACTCAGATCTTTCAAATAAAAGAAGCCAGTGCCTTTTGAAAGCGAAAAAAACCAGTGACCGGCCCATTCACAACAAACACGATTCATTAATCTTTTCTCTGCAGATGATTTAAACCCCATTTTCAAAACGGAGGAAATGTTGCAAAAAGAAAGGAAAAAAAGGCCACATGGTAATACTTCAGAGAGGAGAATCCTTTTGGAAGGTGAACTGATGACTGATCGAGCTTTCATCTCGCTAATAGCTCTGTCTGTTGGTTATTAAAGAAATGCAGGTCCCGACACCACCAGATCAAGCTGGAAAATAGTATACGAGATTGTTGACAAGCCAGGTTAGACATTTTGTGAGGCGGTTTTGTCAAAACTGCAAAAAAGGGAACAGAGGAGGAAGTATCAAATAGCGTCAGTTCATCAGGAAGGAAGCCCTGAATGGTTACAGGGATGCACTGTGGGGTCAAATGAGATGTAATGTTTCTCATGTAGTTTGCCCTGGCGTGCTGGGGGGGGGGTGCGTTGTTACATAGAATCATAGAATTGTAAAGTTGAAAGGGACGGCCCAATGTGGGACTCAAACTCATGACATTAAGATTAAGTCTCATGCTCTACTGACTGTAGTGGGGAAGCAAGCTGGATCAGGGCTATGGCCTGGGTAGAGGGGAGTGTTAACCCTTTACCCCTGCAATCATCTTGATCAAAACCACCCCCTCCCCAGACCAGCTTTGCATTATGGAAGGAAAGCTTCCATTGCTGCCATTCATCACTGAATGAGGATTTTAACCTGCGTGTCTTCAGTCCTAGTCCAAATGTTGTTGCTGAAAGCTCCCTTTGGTGTTATCTTCATGGCATAGAAAAGACAATATCGGAAGCTCCAGGTCACATGGAATGTATATTGCACAACTCCTTCGCACAACAGCATCTCTTGGGGAAAGGGCAGCACCAGTGCAGGAAGGATACACCATGGAAATTCTTGCCATGTGGGCTCCGGGACAACATGGGGAGGAACAATACTTAGGTGGTTCTCAAATGGCAAAGACATCATCCGAACCAAACCTAAATTGTGCTTAAACGTGTCAATAGACATGTGAATAGATTACCTTCTTCCCTACTGCTCAGCTCAGCATTGTTACAGTTTTTCCATGAAAATGTTGATGAACCTCTGCACTCAGGAGAGGTAGGGATGGTTGAATTGGTCATTTCGTATTCTCCACATTAGTTTGCAAATTATTTTAAAAACTTTTCATGAAAATTCATTTTAGTGTGAATACCTCTGAATATACACATCTCTATATGCAATTTTGCTTAATGCAAATATTTCCCCCCCCCCAAGAAATTACTGGTACTGTTATGCATTTTTGTAGTTTATTTTCACAGATATGTGCATTTTAATTCACAATTTACCCTAGTACTTGCATTTTTGTACGCATTACTTGGCTAGAGAACTGCATTGCAAAATACTGAGAAGGATGCATTTTGAAGAGTAACTGTATTTCTGTTTGCATATTTCTTTGGAATGTGCAAATTAGGGGAAATTCACCTATAAATGTGTACTGAACTGAATTTCTCCCCTCATCCATACTATTTAATGCATACGCTGCCCTAGTATTAACACATATTTGTACACATTACATTGTATTTGTACACATTACATGTCTAGAGAACTGCATTGCAAAATTCAGAGAAGGGTGAATTTTGAAGAATGACTGTGAATATTATTTGCTTTGTGTATTATTTCAGAAAACACCAATTTGCTAAACTTGCCTTGAAATGTGAACTGAGTAAAAAAAAAAAAAAAACCCACCCCCCTGGACTGAGGTTACAGCAACCTAGTCTGCAACACTCCAAGCCGCATCAGTTTTCAAAATCTCCTTGGTATTCATTCCAATCTACCCAAGTAGCTTAATTACAGAGCATTTACTTAATTACAGATCTACTCCCACTATCAAAGGCAACAGAGAACATGTTTTTGCCTTCCTCCATCTGAAAGCCATCCCTTCAGACAAGTATATAATCCAGGCACCCTAAGTGGGGGCCAAATAACAAGGCAAATCAGAATGATTTGGGAATCTTCCCCCACTTCAGAGTGGTAGCACAATGTCAGTAACTTCCACCTATGTGAAATCAGGGCCCCCACAAGTTTTGTGTTGCTCTGTCACTCTGCTATTTCTGTAGCTTACAGCTATATTTTATCCTATATCGCTATGCTCATGGGCTTTGCAGTAAGTGAAGCTGTCTGAAATATTGTCTGCAGAGCACAGGATATTTAAAAGTAAAAAAAACAAGAATTATAAGCTGTTTTCCGTGCCAAATTTCTGGATGACAATAGGATGCAGAGTTCTATACAAAGGAAGGCGTCAGGAAGCAAGTGTTGCACTTGATTTGGGAAAGACTGTGTTTTAGCAGAATCAGCAGTGGAGGAAGGTCTTACAACACGTAAAAAATTAAAAGTCATTCCGTCAAAGAAACGTCCTTCTGCAGCGCATAGCCTTTTGTATTAGCTATGACATCTGCTGTGAAGGTTACATCTGTGCCACCGTTAAGAGTAGATGGAATGTATTCATCTGAGAGAAAAAGCAAAAGAAGTTTGCCCTCTGCTGAAATACAAGACAGATGAAACAGTAGCAACAGCTGCTACTTTGCATCCACACAGTCCCTCCCCTAATCAGGTTAGGGACTCAAAACAACTTCTACTAACAGAATTCTGTTTCCAATCATCTTTACCCTTGAATATTTTTTTCTAAATTGCTGTTATGAAACATAATTCCTTTTGCATAGAGCTGGTGGGAAAACCACATCAAGGTCTGATTTAGAAGATGAAGAATCGAAAGCTCTTGAGAGCCTTAGAAAGTGTTGTTTCTTTCCAGTTGTTGTTCTTTTATTCAGGCTCTACATCTACAGATTATTTTTTTACAACTGTAAAAAGTGTAATTGCTAGAGTAGCTCAATAATAACTCAAGCAGTCCCATTAGGTCAGGTATGAGTGTCCATCCATCTGTCTGTCTGTCCTTCAATGCATACTTAAGCACAGAGGGGCTGATTTAGCTTAGACAAAAAACAGATATAAGAACTGGAGGGTCCACTCATTACTGGATCTCAGATAGGCCCTGATCTAGGTGGTATTTACATAAGCTTTCCCCTCCTCCTGAGTAGACTCATGTACAGCTAACCAGACATCCTATCAGCGGTCTTGAAACTCCTGCCTAGCTTGCCATCTCTTGGAAGTGTTGGGGTGGTGTTGCCAGAAATAATAATAATAATAAGAATTTATTATTTGTACCCCACCCATCTGGCTGGGTTTCCCCAGCCACTCTGGGCAGCTCACAATAGAATATTAAAAACATGATATGACATCACACATTAAAAACTTCCCTAAACAGGGCTGCCTTCAAAAGTTTTCTAAAAGTCAGGTAGTTGTTTATTTCCTTGACATCTGATGGGAGTGCATTCCACAGGGCGGGCGCCACTACCGAGAAGGCCAAGCAACACAAGCAACTGACATGAAGACTTCCATCCCAGCAATTGGAATATCTGGGTTTGAAGATGTCTTACAGTTACTGTTAGTGCCACTCTTGGGGGGGGGTCCTGTGACTCCCCCACTTTGGCCAACGGAGGACAAAGTTATAGATGTGTTTAGATGCCCCATTATAATGAATGGAGGAACACAGAGTTTCATTTTGTACAGAGTTGCTCAGATCCCCAAATATAAAATTAAAGTACAGTGTGGCAGAAGATCCATTAAAAAAAAACAAAATGTCCAGCATATACACCAGGGGCCGGCAAATTTTTTTAGCAGAGGGGCCGGTCCATTGTCCCTCAGACCTTGTGGCAGGCTAGAGAAGTGGCACCGGGGAGGTACTGAAAGAAGAGGCGAGAGGGGCAAGTAGTCCTCCTCCCCAGCCCCAGCCGCTGTGCTTACCTTCCCTGGGGCTACCACCACCACCAGTACCACCGCTACTTCTTCTTGTGGGTAGGCAGAGCGAGCTCGTCTACTGAGCTCTCTGGCCCACAGGAGCACCAGGGTGGCGGCGGAGGGAAGATGAGTGGCACTTAAGGGCTGGCTGCAGAGAGGGGCTGCTTAAAATGGCACTCAGCCAGCTCAGCCCAGCCCCCTTCCTCCTCTAGACAGGGCGGGGAGAAGCTAGGATGAGGGAGGGAGGATGCGCCGCCGCAGTGTGTGTGAGGGAGGGGGGATGAAATGGCACTGGGCAGGGGAATGGCATAGCCTGAACAAACAGAATCCCCACGCCGATCCATGGACAGTCTGCGGGCTGGATCCTGAAGGCAATCTTGAATTCACGGGTCTTAGTTTGCCAACTCCTGATATACACCAATGCTTGCTTGCCAAGTAAAAATGCAGAAGCAGAAAGGAACATCTACTTCTTCGACATCTCACTACTGCTGTTGTCCTAGCCATGGTGAGGGGCAGGTGAACAACAGGCTGTAATGGTGAAGAGGAGGACTAGGTCCACAGGGGTTTTTGGCAGTGGGTCTCCTGCTGATGTGGGGGCCCTTGGCAGATGCCTAACTTTCACAACCTTTGATGGCCGTCCACCATGCTGCAAGGCGTACATACGTGAATGAGATGCTGCTGATATCAGAACATTATGTTATTCAGGGGACAGCTAAATGTGATTGAACAGAGACAGTAAAGCTCACGCTGGCTCTTAGCTAGATTGGACCACACTTGCTCTGATGCGTGATTCATTTTTCTCCTGGTTTCCCCTTCTTCAAAGCAATTAATTCACAAGAAGCATCAGTTGCAGTTACACATGTATTGGTTTGCAATTAGTGAAAGAGAACAACACAAGCTCAGCCAAAAGGTTAATATTATTCTTCTGACGTCCTTTTCAGGGAAGTGACAAGGGTCACTGAATTTTTTTCTGGCACATTGTGCTCCTGCTTTAGAGCGGGAGGGGAGGGGAGGAAGAGGCCTGTTTTATGGTACATAAGTCAGTGAGGGATGTTAGATCCCAAAGAGGAGGTGGAGGAGGGAGAGATCATTGCAAAGGGTCATGCTTCCAAAGATCTTGGATGCAACTGCTGGAATCAATCTAATTTAACTGCTAAATTAAACATGTTGATTGCCTCAGAGACCTCTCGGAGGAGGAGGAGAGGGAAGCCTGCCTTATTATTTAACTGTCAAAGTGGTGTTGTATCATACATCATAATCAAAGATGTGACACACATTTCACATAAATGTATTCTCTGCACAGAGAATGCTCACTTACTAAATAGATGCAGTGCCTATTTTCTCACTGTATGTACTGGTTGCTGTCTTAGGACTAGCACTATGGTTGCTTTTCATTTGCAAGCTCTCCTGAGAGACATAGGGTCAGAAGTGACTTTTGAACAAGTAACACTATTTGTTCATCTACTCCAGCATTGCCTGTTCCACGAGTAGTCAATGTGGTGCTCTCCCAGTGTTGTTGGACTAGGACGTCTGTCACCTCTGGTTTGGGGGCATGGCAGCTAGGACTGATGGGCATTGTACTGCATCAACTTTTGGAGGGCCAACCCATATCCATTCTGATGGGTGTCAGTTCTCTGAGGTATTTGGCAGAGGTTCTTTTGAATCAACTCCTACTTGGTATTTTGGTTGGTGATACCAGGTTTTTGCTTGGAAAGTGTGTGCTCTGTCACTGAGTCATGGTCCTTGCAAAAAGAGATTACAAAAGTACCATGCAAACCTCAGTGATCCAGCTCTGTTGATCCAGCTTTTTAGAAAACAGTCTGTTCATTCTGTAACAGCCCACTTTGTTCAAAAGAAACAAAGTTCCTTATCGTAGATGTAGATAACTGAAGACAATAAAACACCCATGTAGATGAAACCATGGTAAATACATCAATTCTCCTCCACTGAATATTCAGGGTTAATGCACAAATATTGCCTTTTGAAACGTACACACTTTTTTCCCCTTGCTGGGCTGAGTCAGATACTCGGTTGGTACCTCTCACTTATTCCCAGTGATGAACCACTGCTGTCTTCCAAAAGCCATTATTGTTAACAGTTTTCTCCCTCGTGGGCCATGTTTGAAAAACAAGTTGTGATTTTTATCAGTTATGCCACAACAGCTCAGTAAGAGGCAGGGCAATCTACCCTAGGCAGTCGTTCACAAACTTTCCATCTGTTACGCAGCCTGCTCCTTTATCTTTTCTTGCTTCAGACCTATTTCCTATCGTACCCCTTAAGGATGTTGTGTTTTTTAAGGTACTAATAAGCATAAGCAGGCACAGAACAGCAGCCATCTTGCATCTGCAGATGTAGTTTGATCCAGATGCAAATCCTTAAAGGAAATGAGTTAAAATGGTACTCACTCAATCCTTGGAGGAATGCTAGTTGACACTGACTAGATTGCCATGAGAAATTGGCAAACAGAATACTTAAAAATGGACGGGTGACTTCAAAGGTGTCTATGTCTGAAGGGCGAGCCACCGCTTCCTTTGAACCAAGCTGTACATTTCAAATATCCAAATTACAACTAATTGGCTGAATTCTCAAAGAAATGTGGCTAATGGCAGAGCGTGAGTTTGTACTTGATGTTGGGAGTGCAGAAACCAACATGGAGCGTAGCAGGAAACTGCCTTAAACACTTTTGCTGTAGCTCTGTGGTGAAAGCAAATAAAAGATTCACAAATATGGTAACTTGTACTGGTCCAAAATTTGTTACAGGGTTATTAATTGCCTGGTTTTTTAGAGGTCTAATCTGGAAAATTGCATTCTGGCAGGTAGACAAATTAGGGGTCTGAAAAGTCAGTATATTCTAGAAATGGCCCAACAAAATTTTGGAGTTATTTTTTTACTAATAATCTCACCACCAGGCTTGGCTATTGACCAGGGTCTTCTCTGGCTCCACCCCTAACTAGGACAGGGGAGAATTTTTTTGACTCAGTTCATATCTTAAGGCAACTTACCAATTTGGTGCTTTCTGAAATAACACGCAAAGCAAATAATATGCATAGCCATCCTTCAAAATTCACACGTCTCTGAATTTTGCAATGTAATTCTCCAGACATGTAATGTGTGCAAATGTGCATTAGTACTAGGGTGGAGTATGCACTGAAATGCATCTATTAGCAAAAACAACACACACACGTGTGTTCCCTCCCTCTTTCCTTCTCTTACTGCATGCATAGTTGAGGTTTCGCAGCTGTGCTTTAGAATAGAAGGCCTAAAGCAGTTTTGAAGGAAAAGGACTTACAAGCCGGTGAGAGAATCCAGAGGGCTGGGTGGGGTGGGGTTAAGACATCTGCTGAGGTAGAGAAGACTTATAAGAGAGGAATTATAAGAAATAGACCTCTGTTGGTATCTGTCCTATAATGCAAACCACATAAGAGGAGGATATATTCTTTCATTGTAAACATTTAGACACCTTTTAAAATAAGATACAGTATGTAAAGAAAGGAAAGACATTGTCTTTTGAATAGCAGCTAATAAATTTGGTTAGAATAAATAATATGCAAGCAATCCAAAACCCAAGAATTAAAAGGAACTTCTACAAAGAGAAAACAGAAATCAGGCACCTTTTCCCCCTAAAACGCATGACTAACATATTCAGTAGTGACAGTAAAGCCCTTGAAATTTAAAACACCAGTTGTAGATTGACAAAGTTACCAGCATGGAAAACTTGCCAGTTTGCATTTTTTGATGCCGAAGGTATTGATCAGAAGTGTAGAGATATTTCCTATTCTAATCAGTTAAAGAAGGTTCTGGAAGCTTCTCTGTGTGATACAAGCTGGTGCAAGCTTGAAGTTTCCAGCTGACAAGCAAGTTTCTATTCTGCCTAGAAACAAGCAGAAGGTTCCTGTTGTTTTCGTTATTCTTTCGTAGAAACTGAACAGCTGGTTTAAATTGATTCTGTTATCTCTTTCACTCAATGTCACGCTGACTATAAGAACAGGCCAGAAGGAGCCTGAGTTTCACTTTCTGTCTCTCTTTCCTTCTGGTGTGGTGTTCTGTACATAGCATGTTTAAGTGCTAAGGTTTTAGTCTTACTGTAAGTTTAAGTACTAAGTTTTTTTTGCTGCAACTGGATTTCTTAAGGAGTATTCCTTTTCCCCCCCAAAAAATTAATTAGTTTTCTCTTATAACACATAGACAAAAACATAAAAGAAAAACATTACATTTGACACAACATAAAAACAACAATAAAAACACACGAAATAAAAGAAGAATTTTTTCTTCTTATTCCCTGGTGTATTTACATTGCTAGAAGACTTCCTTGATACCCTCCAATCTGGATTTCATCATATTACATATTTTGTTGTTGTTGTTTAGTCGTTTAGTCACGTCCGACTCTTTGTGACCCCATGGATCAGAGTACGCCAGGCACTCCTGTCTTCCACTGCCTCCCGCAGTTTGGTCAGACTCATGTTTGTAGCTTCGAGAACACTGTCCAACCATCTCGTCCTCTGTCATCCCCTTCTCCTTGTGCCCTCCATCTTTCCCAACATCAGGGTCTTTTCCGGGGAGTCTTCTCTTCTCATGAGGTGGCCAAAGTATTGGAGCCTCAGCTTCACGATGTGTCCTTCCAGTGAGCACTCAGGGCTGATTTCCTTCAGAATGGATGTGTTTGATCTTCTAGCAGTCCATGGGACTCTCAAGAGTCTCCTCCAGCACCATAATTCAAAAGCATCAATTCTTCGGCGATCAGCCTTCTTTATGGTCCAGCTCTCACTTCCATACATCACTACTGGGAAAACCATGGCTTTAACTATATGGACCTTTGTTGGCAAGGTGATGTCTCTGCTTTTTAAGGTGCTGTCTAGGTTTGCCATCGCCTTTCTCCCAAGGAGCAAGCGTCTTTTAATTTCCTGACTGCTGTCACCATCTGCAGTGATCATGGAGCCCAAGAAAGTAAAATCTCTCACTGCCTCCATTTCTTCCCCTTCTATTTGCCAGGAGGTGATGGGCCCAGTGGCCATGATCTTCGTTTTTTTGATGTTGGATGTAACCTCTGCTGGATGTAACTAATGGCCTCTGGTCTATTTTGAGGGGAATCCTACAACGTGGTTTATGTTTTTACTCTGCGAAATATACATTGGGATCTGCTCTGGATAATTATGAGCAGAATTCATGACAGAACTAGCATTAAAAAAGAAAAAGTGACAAATATAGTGACAAATGAAATACTGTATGCAATGAGAACTTAAGACAAATTGCTATGAATGGGGCACTTTAGAACTATAAGAAAAGAGTAATTTATAGATAGGAGCATGATCAATTTTAAAGAAGCACTTTTGGGTGGCTGTTTTTTTGGTGTTTTTTTAAAGTGCCGCAAAACAGGTGTGAGGAACAGCTGCTGCAGAAATGCCTGGCTGCGTTTTCCGAGCCAGTTGCAGACACTGGAAGAAACTGCAGTTTTCTCAGACAATGTAAAAAGAACAGAAAGTGCTTTGGCAGTTAGAGCTAGAGGATATATTAGCTTTGCTTCAAAGCTCCAGTGGAATAGAATGTGCGAATGCTTACAGCTGGTGTTCCCAAGCAGAGTTTGCTGCACCCATTGTGTTGTAAAAAACTGGCAGTATACGACATGTGGACCCACAGAACTGGAGTGGCACACAAATGTACGTGCAGTGGAACCTAGGAAGCTGAATGCCTGTAAACTCGAACATTTCAAAAACCAAAAGTGATTGTTCCAGTTTTTGAATGATTTTCGGAAACAGAACATCGGGCACGGCTTCCGCGGCTTCCGATTGGCTGCAGGGTGCTCTTGGAATCTGTGCCTTGGAAGTTGAACTTTTTGGAAGTCGAACGGACTTCTGAAATGGATCCCGTTCGACTTCCAAGGTATGACTGCGTATAAATGCAACACACAAACGTATAGAATTTCGTAATACACTTTGGGTAGAATTCAGCATCGCGCAAAAGCCTTTCTCCTGTAAGCGAAAGCAGTTCTGTCTGCCAGACAGAACAGCCTCCCTTCTCCTCCCCGCTGCACACTTGTTTGGGGGTCATCACAACCCCAGCCTTGAGCCAACTTGGGATAGGTGAGAGGGCACAAGAGGAGAAGTGGTGAGAAAGCCTCCTTGCGCTAGCAGGACTTGTTTTGCTGGTTTCCACTAACATAACTTTATTTGCTCTTTATTCTACTCATTACCTAAAACAGTTTGATGGTGCCTTGTATGCCTTCTTCTGGCAACTCCTGCAGCTAAGCTGGTTCCCAATGTATTGCTCTGTTTTCTTTTGGACCACATCAGTGAGGCCGAGAGGGGGGGATCTTGTCTCTGGGCAGCCCAGGACCTCCATACACACTGCCCAGGCCTGTGCCCCAGAGAGGTTACTATGGTGCTGCCAACACAGCAAAATCAATGTGGGAGGCAGCCTTTACAATTTACTGGTCTCTGCAGCCACAGCAGGTGCTCTGTTTCTCCTGCAGTTTCACTTCACCCCTGGAGGCACGCTCCTTTGTCTCTTGAGACAGACGGATGCCAACAACATAATACACAGATAATTATGTGATACCTGTGGCGGAAGCAGGGTGTACAAACCAAAACAAATATCTTCAGACTCAAGTTTTAATTTGGATATCTATCATACTACCAAAGCAGTTCCCTTGGTCCTGGAGCTGCAGGGTGTAGCCTGTGAGTGGAATATTGGCTGAGAAAAGGAATTAATCTAGAGGGACCTCAGTCCCAGGGCATGATTTGAAGGCAACCAGTTGGCCACAGTGAGACCAGAATGCTGCAGTGCATCATCTTTGGGTCTGATCCAGCAGGGGTCTTCTTATATTCTTACACATGGCTTTCATCTTGCTGAAGCTCATCAGGTCTGGGTTTTTGTCTGGATGGGGAATTGCCTGGAAAGCCTACGTATATTGCCTTAAGTTCCATATAAGAAAAACAGTAGACAGGAGGGAGGGAGGGAGGGAGGGAAGTGGGTCTGTGACAGATGGGAGAGAAATTTGGTTCAGTTTGCATTTAAAGGTGGACTTAATTCACACTTCCGGAAACTGTATGCAAACCGAAATGCAGCCATCCTTCAAAATTTCAAACTTCTCTGAATTTTTCAGTGCAATTCTTGAGTCAAGAAAGTGCACAAAATGCATGTGTTAGGGTAAAGTATGTACAGGATCAGTGCTCCCCCCCCCACTAGAAAAATAAGTGCAGGTAATAACCATGAAGTTGTTAGAGTAAGTGCCACGCTTTTTAACAACAAAGTCATTTCATACAGATAAGATTTCTCATCTGCTTGCAAAGACCAGGATTCCCGTAGAAAGGATTTCCACTAGCATAATGGGACTTTCCTTCTCCCCCAAAGAAAATTGGCTTAGATATTTGGCATGGAGAACCAACAGAACAATTCACGAAGGAGGAGAGGGGCGATTGTTCT
The DNA here is from genome assembly GCF_027172205.1 of Podarcis raffonei. Classification (NCBI taxonomy): domain Eukaryota; kingdom Metazoa; phylum Chordata; class Lepidosauria; order Squamata; family Lacertidae; genus Podarcis; species Podarcis raffonei. The sequence continues at coordinate 103,901,063 of NC_070602.1, read as the reverse complement.
GTCTGACAAGCTGAGAAGCTTGCACTGTTTGGATTTCTATGCAATTTTCCCTAATATACACATTTTTGCAAAGTGGTGTTTCCTAATATGATGCATTTATGTATGTTATTTTCAGTAAGATATGTATCATATGCAATGCTTTTTTTCAGGTGGTATGCAAGGGTACAGAGTACCAGCACCTCTTTTTACTTAGTGTGCCACCCCACCCCACAAGTATGGCCTTTTCTTGGGGCTGCTGCCCCTTGGCCCTCCCACCCAGGGCACTTGTTTGTTATTTTCATTTCCACACAGTGGCTCAGAGATTCCCCTGAACATCTTCGCCAGGCACACACACCGCAGTCTGTCATGCTAATAGCTCATCTCATCTTGTAAATGTTTATAGTGGCATGGGTGCAATACAACAACAAAAAGGTTTCACTGAGAGCAAGACATTCTGTTAGCATGAAGTGTGTGTAAATGTGACAGCTTTTGACTCTTCTTGCTGCCAGGTTGTCAAATAACTCACTGGGTACTGAGAATTGTTGAATGCTCAGATTATGTTTCCACCTCACTTTTAGTGTGCAGCATTGAATCTGTCATCCCCACTACTATTGTTTTTCTTCTCAGTTGTAAATAGAGTTTCAATGTGTGTGTGTGTGTGTGTGTGTGTGTGTAAGGGACGCGGGTGATGCTGTGGTCTAAACCACATAGCCTAGGGCTTGCTGATCAGAAGGCTGGCGGTTTGAATCCCTGCAACGGGGATTTTCCTGTTGCTCGGTCCCAGCTCCTGCCAACCTAGCAGTTCGAAAGCATGTCAGAGTGCAAGTAGATAAATAGGTACCGCTCCGGCGGGAAGATAAACGGTGTTTCCGTGCGCTGCTCTAGTTCGCCAGAAGCGGCTTAGTCATGCTGGCCACATGACCTGGAAGCTGTCTGTGGACAAACGCCGGCTCCCTCGGCCTATAGAGCGAAATGAGCACGCAACCCCACAGTCGTTTACGACTGGACTTAACGGTCAGGGGTCCTTTTACTTTAGAGAGGAGGGCCACAGCCCGGGAGGGTGTGTGTTGTGATTTGATACTGGTATTTGATGCAAAGGTATTTATATTTTTAAAACCAGGAGCCTGGGTTGGTTGATTTGTTGAGTTGAAGCACATTTCTCCCCCACAACGAAACCTGGGCACAGAGCTACACTTCCCTGCACCTTTAACAAACTACAGTCGCTAGGATTCTTGGGATGTCAGTGCTTTAAAGGCATGATGTGTCAGGGTCTTGGACTTTTTTAAGCACTTACGAATTCTAGCAATGTTAAGACAGCATAATTCTACTTCAAAAGTGGCTTTTCATTGCTTATTTATAGCCACCCTTCAAATATCTATATCTTTGCTAGTAAAAAATTTATCTTTGCCTTCTAGCTCTCTGCTGATGCACTTCAGTATTTATAAAATATGGAGAGAAAAAAATCACCATATTCTCTTACCACTCACTTCACAGCTCTGTGTCTCACCAGAAAATTACACCGGGCAGGACTCTACCTCCATGTCACATTCAGGGCCATTTTGGGATGGCAATTTAAGGCTCACAGGCAAGACTAGAAAGCTAGAATTATTACTGTGAGCTTGTCTCTGGAAGCCCTTATCATTCCATTGCTCAAACTATACCTCTACCACGAGGTGAACTAGGGGAACTGCCAAGCGCTTTGAATAAACCACACACAAATAAGGGTCTGTTGAGAAAAAAGGAATATATACTCAGAAAAACAAACATATATAACTTGAGGCAAGGCAAGACATAAAACAGTGTTGTGATTTAAGGGTTAAAGTCGGGGTTTGTTTTTGAAAACTTAAATGTAACAGTACAAACAACAACAACACTCCATTTGATCTACGATAAATTCGTTATTTCCCTTCCCCAAGCCATGCAGCCCTTTATCATTAACCTGAAATCCCCTTCAAATGTTTTGCCAGCCTCCCACAGCCCCAGCTTCAGGATGCCTAACTCAGATAAGACACAATTAATTAAATTAACAAATGGGGGAAACAGAGAAGTCGGGAAAGGGAGCGGCACAGCTCCACCCCAGAATGTGCGCAACTGCTGCATGTGCCCACGTGTGGTTGTAATATATGTTTCTTTCCGACCAAAAAACCAAAACAAAGCAAAACAGACAAACGAAAACTTTTCGCACAGTTCCTATTTAAGCAAATACTTAATGGAGCTGAGCGTACTTCTCCTGGCTGAGAAATGTTGAGCACACTCCGAGTCCCATAATGTCATAGATTATATGGCAGTTTAATGTAGCGTGGCATAATTGCTTGTGACAAAGTGCTCCCATTTGTCAGCATGCAACACAGCTTCCAGGACAATCGATTTTATAGGAAGAGAGAAACCGAAATTATATAACACCAGTATGTGACGGTATCTTCTGCCCAATTAGAACTTTGCATATTTCCAAGGAGCCGCCGTGTTGTGTGTGTGTGTGTGTTTTGGCAAATGCTTCATCTTCCCCCATAACTGCAGAACTTTTTTTTATCAGGATTCAACACAACGGCTGGTCCCCAAAACAGACATACTATTGATGTTGCATCAGACGCTTCGATTCATCTCTTATTGCGAGCCTTGATGTACGACAGAAAATCCATCAGGTTTCAATAAAGCTCCAGGGGGGATTATTCTTGTTCCAGGGCACTCCTAGCTGCTGTAATAATAGACCAGATCAGGGCTTTTTTCATCTGGAACTTGCTGGAACTAAGTTCCAGCACCTCTCAGGTGGACGCCATTGCCATTCTAATGAGGGAGGCATTCATGGGGCGTTCTGGCACCTCTTCTTCTAGAAAAATATAATGGGAACAGACCACATTTTTCTTGGTGGTGATGGTGGTGATGGTGGTGATATCCCAGATCAGCAACCAACCTTCCCAGGTTGCAACTCCGCTATGTTTTGATTCCTGCCCATGACTTTCATACTGAGTTGACTGAGCATATTTTTCCAGGTGGTCTGTAGCAGGGGTGGGGAATCCTTCTCAGCCCAAGAGCCTCATTCATGGGGACTACATGCACTGGTAGGCAGAGCCGGAGGCAATGACTGCAAATTTGACCTTTGTATAGCGGGCTAGTTTCCGCACACACTCCTGTTGCATTCTCCACTGCAAGAAAGCAGGAGCAGATCACCTTTGTTTTCTTCAGTGAAGAATATTTTGGGAAGACTGAGCATGGAGTGGATTTCAGACCCGCCTTCTTGGATTGCATGTGAGGATTAAGATCCTGAAGATCTTTCCTTTTTCAAATACATATTGTGCCTGTGGTCCATTTGGGAAAATGGGGCACTGCCCTGCTAACCTGTGTGTCCTCAGTCAGTCCCCGTCTTTCTGCCTTTTACTTACAACTAGTCAAGGGGGCTTGTCCTGTCATTGGCTCTGGCACCACCTATAACTGGTCCCTTTGTCCTTGCCCAATGATAACCAGCCACCACTGCTTTTGACAGAATTTCAGGATCTCGGCTAGTTAGATTTAACGGGCATATTGATGTACCTGCCTGTGGCTTTTTAGAGTCTCCTTCAGTATCTGGCATGCTCTTTCATCATTGTTGCTTTCTCAGAGCACCGGCATCAAAATATATATCAATAATGACACTGTAGTCCAGATGCTATCTTCAGAATACAAAGGATTAGCTAAGTGACATCAGCTGTCTGTGCTGAGATGAAAGATAAGAATTTGGACAAAAGGTTCCCAAACCTATTCACCTAAAATGATCCGAGTGAAGTAAGTTCTTTCTCCTTCTCCTCTGTTAAAAACGAATGTTGTTGTCTTTTAGGAACCACCCTTTCATTGCTGGGAGTGAGGGAACATCTGTAATGATTCATCAGAAACCTAGAATGGTGACCTTTAAAATATGCTCCATTATTTTGCAGTTATAAATGCAAGAAAAGCACAGCCATCTTGTATCAGAGTAGCTGCTTTTCTTTTGCTAATGTATCTTTCCCAGAAGGTCACCACATCCTAGTCCTTTTTTGAGTACAGAAAATGAAGGAAAATTGGGGGCAGGGGGCAGAATGCAATAAGATTCAAAGCTTGATACACGGAATGTTGCAATTTTTTATTTCTTAATTTTGTGCTCAAAAAATAGGGGTCGTCTTATACACGGGGGCATCTTATACACAGAAAAATATGGTAATTATATTTAATATGTATTTTGTACTTTATATATTGTAACTTGTGATCTGCCCTGAGACCCACGGGTATAGGGTGTGTTACAAGATAGGGCTATTACTCAAGATGGCTCGGTTAAAGAAAGGCAGCAAGAAGTCACCCTGTAAAACAGGTATAAGTTACCCCATCCCTACCTTAATAAATATTGAGGCCATTAATATTGTGCATATGGAAGCTGTTAGATGAATAAAAAACTGATTCTTGTATTGAAATAAAAACTCTCTGGTACAAAAATATGGTTCAAAAGCTTTACTTCTAGAACTTAACTCCTAACAACTTAAAACTAATAAAGTTAGATTCACTTAGTTGCATAATTTTTTATACTTGTCCCAGTATAAGGCAAAATATCTTTGGTTACACATATATTGCATCCTAATCTAAAAATCAAACCTGAGGGGTTCCCAGTCATGTCACAAGTCAATGGCGGTCTCTCCCCATAGCCCCTCCATGGGCTGCGAGGAGGTACAGGCAGGGGAAAGCACAAATGAGGCACAAATCCTGGCAACGTTCCCCAGTGGGGTCTACTGATTCATCTATACTTTGGACAATTGGCATTAATCAAGAGGCGCTCCTGGACCGGCATATGCTAATGCGTTTCACTCAGTCAGCTGCCGAAAGGACTGGGCTTGGCTCTTGGAAGGTATTTGAATGTTTTCTTTGAAGCTTGAGAATCCTTAAAACAGCCAGGAAAGGAAGGGAGAGGACAAGGTGCTTTGTGCTTTCTTATGGTTTTCAAGTGGTCTCTTTCTATCTTTTTTTTTTTTTGTCCTCCCTTACATAATGGGGGCTCTTCCTGTCATCGGCTCTGGCACCACCAACAATTGGTCTCTTTGTCCTTGCCCAATGATAACCAGCCACCACTGCTTTTGACAGAATTTCAGAATCTCAACTGGTTAGATTTAACGGGCATATTGATGTACCTGCCTGTGACATTAGTCAGACTCTTCTCCATTGCAGCCTCTATTAGCCTCGGGCTCTTTTCTAGAGGCAGACATTCACACAGCCATTCTCTTCAGCAGCTTGGCATAAAGAGAGCACCCTACAGATTAGCATATGCATAGACTTTTTCATATGACTGTGGGCTAAACACCTTGTCACTGAGCCGCAATGATACAATCCTTTTAATGATTAACCTGGTAGACTCTTCATGGAAATTTCCAGTCATGCTTCACAGTACAGTATAGGAACATTGTATATTTATTTTCCATTTCAGTGTGCATTAAACAATTATACTTAACAAGAAAAAGGGTAGGAGGTAATATTAGGATGACAGGAGGGATCCCAATCCAGCAACAAGCCGTGTGCGCGCACACGCATGCATACACATACCAACAAGCATTATGCCAGCCTATAGTGGATGTAATTTAGAATCTGAAATGATGAAGGTCAGTTTTTTTAAACAACAACAATTGAAGGAATAAATAAATGTAGACCCCTCTCAGGAAATGAGATATATTATACAGTATTTAATTTTACAGCTGGTAGAACAATAAGAAGCTGGGAGGGTGTAGGTGTTTCAGATAGGGACATTCTGTGTAGTTCTTTAATCAAAATACATAAATAAATGGCAATTATCCTATCCTAGCCTATTCCATCCCAATTCCAATTTAATACACCAATTCTGAATCAGAAACGACGAGGAATAAGCTCCCCCCCCCCCCAAGGATGCAAGTTTGCTCTATTTCATCTTCCTCCATTTTTTTAGCAAGCAATTTGAGAGTCTTGTGTCCCTAAACAACACATAAAACAAGTTGAATTGTGACCTTGGTTGTTTCTGCAAAGCTTGATTTATTTACACAAACCATAGAAGAACTACTTGCGGGTATTTTTTAAAAATCCCTGAAACAGCTCACATAAAGCAACAAACCCATAAGTCTCTCCACGGTGGAGAGCAATAAAGAAAACATTGCCAAGGAATCAGACTGAAGTAGTTTTCTAAAGTGACAAACTGTTGTGATCCATTAGTACAATATGTTGTGGAATATATGCTTGTTCCTTTGCGCCACTGAGTTTTATTTATGGTTTTTAGCAAATCTCAATATGTCATCCCTAATGGACCTAAAGGGTTAAGGAGAAGAAAACAGTGTTTGTCCCAGAGGAAAAGGCAGGTGGCATGTATGTTAATTGATGGAGGACAGTCCTCTGTGTGAAGGGCTTTCAGAGGGCAATCCTCTGTTTGAAAGCCTATTTGAAAGGGTTGATCCTGTCCAAATTTCAAGATAAAGAACCATAAGAAGGGAGAGCCTTAAAGTTGCCCATCAACAGCACTGGGACAGCAGATTTGTGCATACAAATATTATGCAAACTAGTGCCCTCTAACCTGGACATAAACACTCCTATCCACTGAAGCGATCTGAGACTCCAGTGACAAGTTGGAATCTAGGAGACTATGAACCTGATCTTACCAGAGCTGGGGGGCACATAACCCCTCCCAGAACAGGACATATACCTAATTCCTTGACATGAGAACCACCACCCACAGCACTTTCATCTTATCAGGATTCAGCCTCAGTTTATTAACCCCTATTCAGTCTGTCACTGCCTCCAGACACCTGTCCATCACTTTTACAGCCTCTCCTGAAGTTGATGGAGTGGAGAGACAGAGCTACTTGTCTTCAACATACTGATGACACCACATCTGCAGTTGACATCTCCGAATGGTTTCATATAGATGTTAAATAGCACAGGAGACAGAATAGACCCTGTGGGACCCCACAGACCAAGAGCCATGGAACCAAGCAACAATCTTCTAGTACTACTTTCTGGTAGCAACCTTAAAGGTCGGAGAGGAACTACTTTAGTACAGAGTCACAGTAGTGTAGCGGTTAGAGTGTGGACTTGGCAGACCAAATCTCCACTCAACCAAGAAGCTCATGGGATGGCCTTGGGCCTGTCGTTGCCTCTCAGCCTAACCTACCTCACAGGGCTGTTGTGGGGTTTACATGAGGAGGGGAAGAACCATCTACACCACCTTCAGCTCCTTAGAGAAAAAAATGGCCTACAAATGCAGTCAAGTAAGTAAGTAAAGAATAATACCTCCAATTCGCAACTCCCAGAAGGGCACCATGGTCAGTGATGTCAAAGGCCACTGAGAGAGTTACATTCCCCCTTTCTGTCTCTCAATAAAAGTAATCAGTCAGGGCAACCAAGACTGTTTTAGTTCCAAAACCAGGTCTGAAACCATACTAGAATGAATCTAGACGGTTTGCTTCCTGCAGACATACCTGCAACTCACCGGCCACCACACTCTCGTTCGCCTTCCAAAACCTCTGAATCCAGGTAACAACTATGTCGAAGGGGCTGTTATCTCTTTCAGGGTGATGGGCATAACTCCCTTCCACAGAGAAGCATTGGCCACTCCCTAGAACCACCCATAAGCATAAATCTAGAGAACAAGGATATCACCCTTCTTTAGTACATAAATTCATTTTCTATAAGAGGATGACAAATAACAAATCTAGATAATGGAGGACACTTTGGTTTAGAAATGTTACATTAGCCTCATTAGAGCTGCAAAACTAACTTGAAATGTTATCTGTGACGGGTTTATTACTTGCCCTTGGGACTTGAAATATAATAGGAGGCAAAGCAGATTTGCATGAGCAAGTCTCTCTAACTCTCATTACGTGGGTTTCTTGAAGTAAAGAGCCGAAGTTATATCAGACAAACAGATTGCATGTTAACCTTTCCTATCTCCTTCATGTAGGCAGCTTCATTAACACCTACCGTGCACTGTCAATCCCTAACAACAAAGATTAGCTGTGAGGTATTAGAATTATAAACACATTACTCCAGAGACAAAGGGATGAGCCAAGGCACTCAGAAAAATAAATGAAAAATTTGTAATTAGAGTCATTGTCAAGTTTATTCTATAGGCCCTTTCAAAACCTAGTTAAAGGATCTGATCCTTCACAGTTGTTTACCACTTTTTAAAGGAAACAATGTTCAGTATTTAATCCTGTTCTTTCACTGATGTTAATAGGACCGTTCTGGAGTACCATGGGCAAATATTTTAATCAAGATGAGAAAACACACACACAAGCTCAGAGAGATCACAATTTATGCCATTGTGGAGAGAATTGGCATGTCTAAAGCAGGCACGGGGCCTTCCAGATGTTATTGGACTACAACTCCCATCATCCCTAACTACTGGCCATGCTGGCTGGGGTTGATGGGAGTTGGAGTCCGTCAAATTCTGACGGGCACTTCTACCACCATGTAGTTCTCCCACCCCCGCACTAAAGAACACAATATAAAATGTACATGTCATATGGTGCACCCTTCTGAAGTGCTTTGCAAGAAAACTTTATTGCCTTGGAGCATAGGTGACTAACATGGTCCCCCAGATGTTGCTGAACAACTACTCACATCATCATAGGCCATGCTGGCTGTGGCTGATGAGACTTGTAGTTCAGCAATGTGCCACAGGTCAGGCACCACTAAGGTAATAGCTGTTGTGACTAAATATCTTAACTGGCTGCTTTCCCAGTTGGCACACAACCTCCACCCGGTTTTCCTTCTCTTGGTTCTTATTTTCTTACATGCCTGGGAAAAGACAGAGGTTTGGACAGTGGGTTTATAGAGATCAAATCGCTAACAACAAGAATGTCATTTAATTCTGAAGAAAGTCTTCAGTATATATTTTTTGACAGCCAAATAGCCGGTCCTCCAAGTGTTCCTATTTTCCAGGGATAGTCCTGGATTTACAGAAGCCATCCCGCTTTCTGAGCTGATCCCAGAATGTCCCGCTTGTCCTCAGGACATCGCTAGTTTCATCAGAGAAATGGTGAAAGGTATGGAATACGACACCCCTATTTTCAATGAAGAAATGTGGGAGGGTTTGAAAGAGATATTTGATTTTTTTTGAATTTCCCATTCTGAAAAATCGTTTCTCTACTGATTAACTTTATTTAAAACAATAACAATATGAATTCCATGTCAAATGACAGAAAATGGCCAAGAAGGTGAGGTGACAGCTCTACATCCTCAGCCATTAACCATTCAGGAACAGGATTTGGCATCAAATTGTCCCACAAGATGCACAGAAACAAGCAATTGGAATTCTGTAAATGAGTTTTTCATTATATGTTCAATTAGACCTCGGGATTCCCTCAAAAGGCTACACTTACCTGGGAGTAAGCCACTCAGTGGGGCTGCCTTTTGAGTTAATATGTCAGAGGTGTTTGAAAGTTTAATCATTTTGTGCTGCTATCCGCTCTTGAGCAGATGGTTCTTATGAGGCCCAAATGTGCTAAATAGGCCTCTCACTCGGTTGAATGGCAACCGTTCTCTACTGGGGTGCTGGTATGTAGGCACAATGACTCATTTCCATGCAACTTGTTTGTTCATTAAGCCAGGTAAATCTTCGAATGATAGCCAATGGGGGAATCCAACATCGCAATAATTAATTTTTAAAAATCTGAGAAAAACAGAACTGAAATATCATATCCACTGAATGGAAATGATTCCAAGGAATTTCTATTATGAATATTATTATAAGTTGAATTTCTTACCTGCCGTTCATAACCTAGAGTAGGTTACCATGATATAAAAATTCAATGTGAAAACTATTGACACTCAAGAGGAATAGGGTGGATCTGTATCTTCCACACCTTGAACACTCACATAGCTAAATCTTCAGCCATATATTTCACTTTGCCACAATATTATAACTTCATTCTTCAAAGCTCCATGCTATATCACAGTTGGGCAGAATACTTCCAGATGGTGTGGCATAATGTAAATTTGCATGAACTAAAAGAAAAAGGAAAAAGAAATAAAACCAGACCATCAGAAATGCAATACAAACAGCCATAACTATAGATGAATTTAGTAGACCTGGAGTATAATATGTAGGGGGGGGGGGAATGCATTTCTTTCCTGGGAAATGTCAGATCATTCTTTTCCTGAGCCTTAAAAGACTACTGAAAACCCTTCAGTGCTTTTGTTTGTGCCTGCATACATTGTATAAGTTATTTCATGTGCTGCTTCCTTATTTACTTCTTCAATTTTTACTTTTCCCTTCAACCCTGAAGGGTTCTCAGGGTGGCTAACAATTAAAAAACACTGGAAATTTTAATTATGAATGCATAAAGCCCCATTATTCAGCAGGAAGCTTCATTCTTTTTAACTATTAATTTTCGGGTGCCCTTTGAACGAGGACAAGAGGAGCTCTCCCCAGCGAGGCTCGCCTGGAGTCTTCATTACATATCTTTAGGTGCCAGGCAAAACCACATTTCTCTATAACCATGCCTTAGGCTGATTAGAGAGCCAGTGTGGTGTAGTGGTTAAGAGCGGTAGTCTCGTAATCTGGGGAACCGGGTTCGCATCTCCGCTGCTCCACATGCAGCTGCTGGGTGACCTTGGGCCAGTCACACTTCTTTGAAGTCTCTCAGCCCCACTCATCTCACAGAGTGTTTGTTGTGGGGGAGGAAGGGAAAGGAGAATGTTAGCCGCTTTGAGACTCCTCAAAGGGAGTGAAAGGCGGGATATCAAATCCAAACTCTTCTCTTCTTCTTCTTCTTCTTCTTCTTCTTCTTCTTCTTCTTCTTCTTCTTCTTCTATGAATGTGTTTGTGGGAAGGGAGTTCTTGGTTTGTTTTTGTTTTATTATGTATTTTGTGTTTTCAATTTGCATGGTTATGTTGTGAACTGCCCTGTGATCTTAGGATGAATTTAATAAATAAGAAAAATAAAATCTTGGAGGCTTAGAGAATGAAAATATGTGAATCTTGACCGTGGGTAGATGATCTCTCCCGGTTGCACACTTACACTGGAGTAGGACATTTATGTCTAAGTAAACACAGACAGGACTGAGACACCAGAGTTAAACTGTGGTACCGAAGTCCAGTGTCTTAAAGTTATAGCTGATCTGTGATCGTAGAAATAGTTTGATTGATCAAATTCTTTAAACTTGTGCTGTATGAACTGTATTTTGTTTCCAGCTTTCCTTCATCTGCTTCAGTAAAGGAAATAATTGTAAGGTGTGTTTTTTTAAAAAAAAATACAAAACAAAACATTGTGACAAAATGTATTCTTTAATGAATGAAGCTTAAGAACAGCTACTAAGCAACAGCTTACCATCTTCTTAAGAGAGCAAGAGGTAGAACAAATTAGCTCCATTCTAATATTAGCTTTCAGCTTTGTATTAAGATTTCAGCTCAAGTCTTACAACAAAATTATTGTTTTGACTACTTCATATACTTCCATGAAAACCGAGAAGCAATGTTTTAATTTCAGTTTGAATCAGACAATTGAATCAAATCCATTTATAATCTCATTTTAGTTAGTTAAATATAATGAACCAAGATGTTAACATAAACAAGTATGTGGTTGGATCCAGATTGGCTCTCGGGATCTTATTTTCTTGAACTGCAATGTTAAGTTTAAAAAATATACTACTGCAGAACCCTTTAAACCAATGCCCATGGGACAGAATGTTACTTCATCAGCAACCCCTACTGTGTTCTGCCCCTAGTGAATGATTAGCCGTAGCCCTGCAAGACAACAATAGTAGGTGATAGATTGAACACCACTGAGAAGCCAGGAGAAGCAATATGGCCATGATTCCCCTTTCTACCTCTTCAGCACAAGTCATCATTCCCAGCCAGCATGGTCAATAGTCAGGGATGATGGGAGTTGTAGTCCAACAACATCTGAAGGGCTGTAGATTGGCTACCCATGCATTATTAGGGTGACCAACTTTGAAGCCAAACTGAAAGGGATACAGACAATGTCTTTACTTGATATCACTTGAAAAGCAGTTCATGATGCTCATATTTAATTTCTGCAATAGTGGAACTGGTAGTTTAATTGTCAGTTCATCCATTGCGGGGCTGATTCCTATGCAGCGCCATCCTATGAATTTTCCCTCATGTTTTTATATCTGTTGGAAGCCGCACAGAGTGGCTGGGGCAACCCAGTCAGATGGTCAGGGTACAAATAATAAAATCATTATTCTTATTCTTCTTAGCAGTAATAATAGTAGTAAATACCATTGAATTCAATGGGGCTTAATCCCAAATGGATATCCATAGGATTAAAGTCTTAGTTTTCAAGTGCAGAGGAAAAAATGAAATAACTCCAGCCAAGACAGGTTATATATTTGATTTTCATTAACAGCCACCAGATGTTTCTGAATCTTAATCATGTCTGTGAGTGGATGTATCTTAAGGGAAAGTGAACAAACTTTTCTTTTTAAATAGAAAAATTAGATAGTGTTCTACAGGTCCCCTGGAAACACTGAGATTTTTAAATTTTATTTTAATGTGAGAATATTGCTTGCCAAAACTGATGCTCAGTTGTTAGTTCCTTTCATTTGAATGATGAAGTTAAAAAGAGAAACTCAGCCTGTCAACATGTTTTCCTAAACAACTCATGTGTGGACTAGGCTGTCAAGAAATCTCAGATGCTTCTGGGAGAGCACAACCTCCCATTAGTTTTTTGTTTTGTTTTGTTTTAAAAAGCTGAAACCACACACTAAACCTTCATACATTTCACAATAAGGAAAAAAAATGGAATGTGTGTGTGTCAACCTTTGACACTTCCCAGCAACAATACGATAGCTAGGAGACAAGAAGTCACAACGGATTCTTGGAAAATAGCCCTATCTGAGTGTTCTGTTTACTTGTTGAATACTTGGGGGTGTTATACAGGCAAGGCCTGCCCCTTTCATCAAACCACCATCACTGTTGCCTCCACAGGTCAACTATGGAATACGCTAATTCATTCTGGAGGTCCATTCTTAACCTGAAACCGTTTTTACCTGAGGTACCACTTTAGCTAATGGGGCCTCCCGCTGATGCCGCACCGCCACTGCCACACAATTTCTGTTCTCATCCTGAGGTAAAGTTCTTAACCCAAGGTACTACTATGAGTCTGTAACCCGTAGTGTTTGTAACCCAAGGTACCACTGTAATGGGGAAACTTCTCTACTCGTGGGGGCATCTACAACTAGGAGAGGCTCCCTTCTCCAGGATATTACCTTCCAACTTAACGGAGGGTTTTAAGGAAGGGGAAAGTGATGCACTGGAGGGATAAGAGCTTGCTAATGTCTCCCTGCTCTCCTGTGCATGATTGTCTTTATGTGAGTAAACAGACGAGAGCTGATGCAATGAAGCAGGGATATCCTTCACAATCTGTTGGTGCTGACAGATGTGTTTCAGAGAAAGCTCCATCCATGTTATACAGTTCATTTTAAAGTTTCTAATATGGGTGTGGCACAGTGCTATTTTTCTAGAAAAAAGAGGTGCCGGAACTCACCACAAATGTCTTCCTTGTTCTCTTACAATGGCAATGGCGCCCACCTGAGACATGCCGGAACTAAGTTCCGGCAAGTTAGTGAACCCAGGATTAGTGCAACCATGGCATTTTGGAAAGTAGCCCAATTCAGCTTGGATCTGCTTTGGAGGCTACTTTCTTCACCTTGGACCAAAATCAGAGCAGGCACATGTAAATTGAAGCACATGGCAATCTCCACTGATTTCGGTGGGAATATGACTTGTTGTTGTTTAGTCGTTTAGTCGTGTCTGACTCTTCGTGACCCCATGGACCAGAGCGCGCCAGGCATGTTTGCTATAGAATTAGTGCTATCTCAAACATTCTTGCTTGGGCTGTCAGTTATATCAAGGCAGTTTTTTTAAAGATTATTTATAAATTTTCAAAATACAGACAGAAAAAAATATAAAGAAATAAAGACAAAAGAGAAAAAGAAAATACAATTAGTTGACTTCCAATCCATCCTTCCATGGTTTCTTTGAATAAACGGTTACTGCTGCATATTCTAACCAAATCAATCATACATCTGTATTTTCCTCCATACCATTATTAACTGCTGAGATTACTCCAAACTGACTAGCGTCTTAACATTTTTATGATACTTTTTCAAATAATCTACAAATGGTTTCCAGTCTTCTTTAAACCCTCCTTGTTCTCTATTTTTACTTGTTAAGTTTGCTGATTCCGCATACTCCATCAATTTCATTTGCCATTCTTCCTTTGTGGGAACTGCATTTTCTTGGGCATATAAAATTCTTGCAGCGGTACTAGTTAAATCAAGGTTAAACTCACAGCCCTGGTGGTAGGTTGGTAGAATCTACAATTGCCAAATGAACACTAAGAGCTGCAATTGCACAATGATTGCATCCTTGTCTGCTTTGGGGCATAAGATTTGCTGGCAGCTAAATTCAAATCACTTCTTATATTTGCTTCCCAGTCTTTTCAGTTATGCTCTCCAAAGAAAACTATTTTATGTTCTTTACTATTGTGTTTTGAAAGCAGAAAGTACCTTAAATATTCCATACATCATTTTCTTATCAAGCTAAGAAAAAGATCCAGCTATGGGCTCTTATTTCTGACAAATGTGGAATGGTTTATAAGCAGGACAAAGGGGAGTGGAACGGCACCTTTCAAAATAATTGTGCCTTAGCCTGAAAGCCTGAAAAATTCAGTATTAAATTGATTTATTTTATTTTATTTTATTTTATTTGTTCTAGTTTGAAAAGAGCATTTGCAAAGCAGTGGTTTCATGTTACTTTCTAAAGAGAAGTCAGTTGCCATGATTTTTCAAAAATCTGAGCTGGGAATAAAACCAAAAGCACCATTCAGAAGGCTAATTACAAAATGCAAACTGTGACATGCTCTCCAAACTTTTAATGTACCGTACATTTTACTGGCTTGCAGGATGTTTACAAAGTTGACATTAGCAGGCTATTTAGTCTAAATACAACCGGTCCCATAATTCAGGCTATCCATTTTGACCCTGCACTGTTTCTTAAACACATAAAGCTTTAAATCAGTCAATCAATAAATCGATCACATTGGGGATGTTGCATCACCATAAAGATAAAGATATGACTAGCATATGTGTACATCACCTCTCAAGCCCACTGCATCCTAAAAGGCTGTGGGGGAGAGGCTGACTTGATGACCACAAATGAAAACAGAAGCTGCGGCAATAAAGAAGACAGAGAGAATTTGTGGAGGGGGTATCAGCTCTCTCTCTCACACACACACACAAACACACAAACACTGCCATTTTTAAGAGGGAGGGGTGTCTCCTGCCAAAGTGCCCTTTGAAGGAGATGTGACACACCAGGCTTTTGTGTGTGTTTTTTAAAATGCACACTGCTTCTTGGTGAGGACTAATTATGGATAGGGGTTGTTTGTCACTTACACAGCTCCTCTGTGAGGATTAATTATGGAAGGAGTTTGTTTTGGCTGTCACTTTGCTGTCCAGCTGCTCTGCTCAAGTCTCAGCACCTACAATGGCATGAAAATCAGGAGTACAGAAACAGGCACGTGCAAGAATTCTTGTAGCACACCAAACCGAGCCCAGGCACTGAGCAGCCTTCCCATTGGCTACATTCCCAGTGAGAGGATGGGCAGAAGCAAGCAAGGAGGAAGAGACCACCCAAGGGCTTGATCTCTGACTTGCCTTGTCTGCAGACCAAATGCTGCTGCAGCCACCAATCAGGATGGGCAGGCAGGATGTGAATCCTAGAACTGTAGAGTTAGAAGGGACCCTGAGGGTCATCTAGTCCAACCCCCTGCAATGCAGGAATCTCAGCTTTGGCATCCATGACAGATGGCCATCCAACATCTGCTTAAAAACTTCCAAGGAAGGAGGGGCCACAACCTCCCAAGGGAGACCATTCCACTGTCAAACAGCTCTTACTGTCAGAAAGTTCTTCCTGATGTTTAGTCAGAATCTCTTTCCTTTTAACGTGAAGCCTTTGGTTCAAGTCCTACCCTCCAGAGCAGGAGAAAACAAACTTGCTCTGTCTCTCATGTGACAGTAATTTGAAGATTGCTATCATATCTCCTTTCAGGTGAGCTAGGACCCTGATCCAAATCTGCCACCTCTTCCATTCTGCTGTTGAAGCACCAGGCTCACTTTGGCTCATCACAGAACTGGTTCTGGGTGCAGGATTCCAGCCATGTGGTTTCCCAGGAGTTCCAGAGATGAGGTGCCATGACTGAAAAAGCTCTGAAAGGACCATGCATACATCAGGAGACAAAAAAGAAGATTAACATAGAATGAAGAGGAGGTGGGGGGGCAGTTAGTAGTGTGGAACTGAAAATGTCCTTCCCCATGCCTCAGAGGTACAAATTTTTCCTTCCATATCTCACACCAGAAAGGCACACTCCTTCATTGTCTCCCAAGACAGACAGGTGCCAACCAATATCTCATGCCGCAGAAGGCAACTTTAAAAGAGCAAATGAGGGGCACCGCTCCAAGATGTTGTTGTCTGTCTGTGTGTGTTTATATCCATTGTTCCTTTTTCTATTAGCATACAATACCAATTTATGAAATAGTTTGAACATCTCTAAGGAAGGAATGTGTACAATCTGCACTTAAAAAAAAAAAAGAACTGTGCTCAAGTGACCTAAATTTTGCACCAGGAAAAGTTGGATGATCTGAACTACCTACACAACACAGATTAAACCTGGTCTGATAGGCGTGATTTATTCTGATTCTGTGGCTCATGGAAGAGGACACAGTGCCACAAACTGAAAGTTCTCTTGAACTTCCTCTGGCTCTGGGACATCTTTTCAAGCCCATCTTTACATCCATAAGGACCAGAAACTTGTCTGCTTGCTTGCTTGTTGTTAAGACTAGGTCCTTCAGATTTCTTAATTCTATACCTATACCGATGCCCCTGCTTTCGCACATACACACGTGCATGGAAAACACAACCACCCTGCTCCTAAGTCTATCTGTTATTCATGTCATGGTTGCCTGTAGGGTTAGGTAACTCCATAGCCTATGGTGGTTTACAATGCAAAAACAAAATGCAATAAAGTCAATAAAGCACTTTCCCTGTCAAGCATCCCAAAGGCACTGTACAAATAAGATTTAAAAAATAAGAGCCATTCTAAGTTTTTATGAGGAGTCTGTGCAGCAGACCCACAGGGGTGGTGTCAGGGAAAGTGATGACACAGTGAAAGGTTGATATGTTGTTTTAAGACCATCTGCCCCATTATTTTTGTATCTGCTCAAAAGTCCATTTCAAGTGACTAATTCCTAAAACCAATAATTAAGGAACTGCAGTTAACAAAAGTATTTCCTGCACACACATACACACCATATAGCAGGAAAAATGCAAGACAGGCTTAGCTCTTCAGGCTACAAAAATAATTTTTCCATCCATAGGCCTAGTTGAGTCTCTGAGGATAAAGAGGGCGGAGAAAAAATGATGCCTCAGATGCAAGATGAGGAAAGGCAGGATGAATTGATTTCCACTCCAGGTGAATTGCACTTCAAGGACAGTCTGTTTTGGCATTTTGAGTGAACGTTTAGCAGCATTTTTAACCCTTTATTATTTCAGAATTAGTTTTGAAACATCGATTCTTTAGTTTAAGTGATCTGGGTGCTCTGTGCTTCAATAAGTAGATCAGCCCTGGCAAAGGTCAATACAACTCCCAAATATCATTTAAAAAATGACCTTTGGGTTATATTGCATCTTCTGCAGCCTGTTCCTATAGGCACCTGCTAATACTGTGTATTGGGACACGGGTGGTGCTGTGGGTTAAACCACAGAGCCTAGGACTTGCTGATCAGAAGGTTGGTGGTTCGAATCCCCGTGATAGGGTGAGCTCCCGTTGTTCAGTCCCTGCTCCTGCCAACCTAGCAGTTCGAAAACACAAGTAGATAAATAGGTACCGCTCCGGCGGGAAGGTAAACGGATTTCCATGCACTCTCTGGTTTGCCAGAAGCAGCTTAGTCATCCTGGCCACATGACCTGGAAGCTGTACTCTGGCTCCCTTGGCCAATAAAGCGAGATGAGTGCCACAACCCCAGAGTTGGTCACGACTGAACCTAATGGTCAGGGGTCCTTTTACCTTTACCTTTACCTTTAATACTGTGTATGTGGGTGTTGTTGACAACCCAGCATTCAAAAACAAAAACAAAAGTTCCAAAAAGCACCACTTTTAATGGTTTTAGAGAACTAATTACTTTAAACTGTTTTAATTGGGCCGCAATCATGTATAATCGGTTTAGAATACAGGCAAGCAAACTTGTCCACAGCCAATTTTCTGGGGGAAGTGAAAGCTAACATATACGGCTAAGATGCTTCTCCTGGCTAGATGCCACAAAGAGAAAGAAACTGGGTCAATTAAGTGCACTTCAGGTACCTTTCAGACAGCCTAGTGATCGCTTCTCATCTAATTAAGACTGATTGTGGCACAAATGACACTTGAGGCAAGTTGATCTCTTTCCTTCATGATACACAGTATGTCAGAGCTCTGCTGTCTCTGTCTCTCTCTCTCTCCAGCTGTATATATATAGAGTTGTGTGGGTGGGTGTGTATATTTTTGATACTAAAGAGGATGCTCTATTTAGCTGTTAGTTGTGTTTTATAAGATACAGAAATTCTCTGGTTTCTCTTCAGATCGAATAAATCTTTCACCTTTTACTTAAGAAATTCTCTGATTTTGTTTTTGTATTTCCTGTTTTTAAAGATCCTTTAGCTGATGTTGTAAACCACTTAGAGTTTTGCTTAAATATAAGGGGTGTATAAATTGGCCAAATAAATAACAAATGAAGTGGCAGTCTGCTATTATTGCTGCCAGGAAGTGATGGCCCAAAACAGGCAATCAGGGCCAATGGGCCTTGACAGATGCCTCACAGTGCTAGCGCCAGTCCTCAATCAATTATTTGTTTGTTTCATTGGGTAGAACGCTACTGACTGCAAAAAAGTTTCAAGGTGGCTTACTAATATAAAAAATGCACATTGCAATATAAAATATACAAAAGGTGTGTTTTTTTAAAAAAAATGGCTGCTAAAAATGACCATGAAGTATTTCTAAAAGCAACATTCAGAAACCCTGGTTCCTTCCACAGGATCATGATCCCTGAGAAATTAGCCAGCTAAGATGCTCACAAAGATAACACAATGCTGGCATGCCATCAGGGTGTGAGCGAAGCCCAAGCATCTTTTCACATTCACTGTGCTGCCTAGCCAGATTAACTGTGGAACTGCAATAGAGACCAATGCCAGGCACTCGGACCATGCTTAGAAGTTGTGGGAGTCCCATTGAGGTCCAGCCTACAAATGTTCTAGTTTAAAGACTTGTTGCATCAACAGAGCCAAACTGTTATTCATTTTTCAGCTTAGCAGTGAATTACAAAAGCAAGCACGGCTGGCCTGATAAAATCTAATTCACGAAGTTTATTGCTATTTTTAAGACCCGCTTTTAAGTAATGTGCATTTGCTCTTTATGTCAGTCTGCTCTAATGGGAGCCACTTTCACGTATAAATATCCATCTTCAGTCTAACGCACTCAAAACCAAACCAGAACACTGTTGCTCTTCACATGAGATTGTTAAACTCTCAGGTCTCTGTTTTTCTTTCAAGTACCATAAACATTTGCGTGAGTAAAAGAGTGGGAAAGAAAATAAGATGCCCTGCCTTCAGGTTTAGTTTCCTTTCTCTGAGGTCTTCCTATCCGATTTCAGCCTCAGTTCCAGGAAAAACCAGACAGCCAAATCCTCTGAGGCAAAATGTGAGGTGGCCCCATCTGAGCACTCTGCACTTTTCAGGCTGCTTAGAGCAGATGAACAAGGAAGTCAGGCTGTCTGTAATGAATGCCTTTCTCTCAGACCCAAGGCAAGTGGATTAAATCAAAGGGAGCAAAATAAGCGCTCGGTTCTATATCAGGCTTTGCCTCCACATTATAGAACAACAAGCTCAGAAGGGAATACAAGATGGATATCAGCGCATTAGGCCTGATCTTGTCTGTATTGCTGCAAAAGGATTTGATTTATATCAGAAGCTTTGTGGCATATATTGCTGAGGAAAAATATGTAAATATAATTTACCCTTTTGCAGATGCAGCATGCAATTGAAAAAGAAAGCATGGCATTAAAACTGGCCAGAAGCTAGCTTTGTGCGGCACATAGCAATTTCAAGCCTGGTACACTGATGTCACCCCTCTGTAAGTCATGCTTTCCAGGAAAAGTAAGGAAATGGCAGAGACCATAATGAAGCATTGTGCAAATTTCTTCGACATTGTGTTTGCTAAAGCCTCTCTTCTTCCCAGAGGGGAGGTATTGTGAGCGGGAGGCATTTCCCGCATTAGCAGGGGGGCATGTTCGGCCCCCTGCATCACTTCTCGGCTGCCATGCCGCCCATTTTAGGCTGGCCAATAGGGTTGGCTTGGGGTGGGGTTTAACCGCTTTCGAGCGGATGCAGCAGCCCCCAAGCCTCATTCGGTTCTTCAGCGGTATTGGCGGTTAGGCATTGGAATATGTGTTGTGTGTTGGTGGGCAGGGTGTGGCCATCACCACCACACCCACTTGTCGGGTATTCCATTAAAGGAATCTGGCTGTAGTGGATCCTGTCTGACGCCCTACTGGTGGCTAGGGCCATGGCATGACCCCTGGTGACATCAGGGGAAGCTTTCAGTTGTATTTGCATCAACAAGCTCCTCCCACCGCTTGTTTACCAAAATACCCCCCCCATGGGATGGGGTGGGGTCCTGTATAGGTTGTGTGATCCAATGTCTAAGTCAATACCACTCACATGCTGTAACCAATAAAAGTTGTGGCCTTTTTTAGCCCATTGACCTTAAATACATGTGTCCTTGTGTCTCGTTTTCCACCACGCGGGTTGCAGGTCCTCAACTCACAATACAGATTCCTGTCGATTCTTAGTACCTAACAGGGGCATGTGTGGTGAGGTGGGGCTTTAGAGGTATTCTCCTGGCACCACCAGTGGCACTGAACATAAAAAAACCCTGCTGATACCTAGATGATACTGGTGGCCCATCTAATCCAGCATCCTATTCTCACAATGACCAGCCAGATACCTATGGGAAGCCCATAAGCAGCACCTAGGTGCATCAGCCCTCTCCCCTCCTCCAGTTTCTAGCAACTGGTATTCAGAGTCATGCTGCTTCTGGCGGTGGAGATAGACCATATCCATCACCATTAGTGGCCATTGATGCTGCTTATCGTTGATGTTGCTTGCTTGGATATGGATATGGATATGGCAAGGCAGGGTGGGCAGCAAAGTTAGGGCTGTACAGGTGCACCAGCAGGACCAATCCAAAACTCCTGCCAGTGTTTGGCACAGCACCAATCTCACTACTGCCCTGCCCAAGGATCTAATGGTCCAGTTCTAAAGAAGCAGTGCCTGAAAAGGCAAGGCAAAGCCATAAGCCAAAGCAGTTACATGTATCAGACATACACATCACATAAGAACATAGGAAACTGTCTTGTATACTATTTATCCAGTGCTGTCCAAGCTAACTGGTGACAGATATTCAGGGTCTCAGGCAAGGTCACATCACCTGATCTTTTTAATTGGAGAGGCCAGGAATTGAACCTGGAACCTTGCGCCTGCGAAAACAGAAAATTAAAAAATAGACTCTGCTGCTACCTATGATCCTTTCCCCATTTCCCCCAATGCATGTGGGTAAGTAAATGAGGATGCTAAGAATGTTCTGCTGCAGGAGTAGCCAACAAGCAGTATTGTATCCTCAAGATATATTGGGTTCCTTCAGATTTGACTGAGCCTCACTCTTGTGCTCTGTGCAAAATCCTCTTTCTACTTCAGGAATTCATGTAATAGAACAGGGGTATCCATCACAGTGCCATCCAAAAGTTATGGACTACCATTCCCATAATCCTTCACTATTGGCCATGCTGTCCAGGGTCGATAGGAGTTGTCCAAAAGTTTGGAGGACTGGCTACTGACAGCTCCTGCTTTATTACATGGATTCCTAAAGAAAAAATATTTATTACAAAGACAAGAGCAAGACTCAGTCAGATTTGAAGGAATTCAGCAATACTCCTTGAGGACAGCCGTCCGCCACGTTCCCTGAAGTATTTCTGTGTGTGATGAAGCAGGTATCCTATCCATAAGCCCAGAAGAATTTGTTCCCAAGGTCTTCCATTCTATGAACCTGACACCAAGCTGATCAACATAGTGGATCTCTCCAATACCACTGCCACAAAGATTTGCTTGAGCATAAAATGTCTGCAACAAATTAAGCAGTATCACATACAAATGCTAAGCACATCCCCTCAAGTTTGGCACACGGAGTACGAGTAATGCGAACCATCTGCTACCCAGCATCTGGTCAGTGTTGGACCAGTTCCATGTGAGACAAGTGCACTGTCTTCACATTTTCTTCCATCCTATTGATTTTATTATTCATTAGGGCCTCTTTTTTTGTTTCCAAAACTGACTTTCTGACAAATATTTTTAGAACTACATTTGTCATTTGTCTAATGAGTAATCTGTTGCAATTAGCTATTTTTGGATCTTTTCACACATCGCTGTGCTTGCCACTGCAAAGTGAGTGCAGTCATATTTTTTAAAAAAAGAAAAGCTATATGAAGTGCTTCTTTCAGACTCATCAAAATTGCATGCAGTATTTAGTTCAGCTGTACTGTATGCACGTGAACGAAGGGTGAAACATGAAATTTTTAAACTTCCAAGTGAACAGAGGTAAGGGACACAATGGAGCAGAATTTCATTTGTGCAGCTTTGACTGCTTATTAAAGTGGGGTTGGAAACTTCAGCTCAGGCTAGGGTCAACATATTTCAAAAAGTGAATATCCGGATAACTTGGCCAACATCGTTGAGCTTTCTGGCAGCCGAAACCTAGCGATTTCCGGGAGATTCCATCCCCTGCAAATGTTTCACCAGGAACATTTTCCATCGTCTCCTCAAAACAATGGTTTCAGCCTCAAATAATATCAAAATGCCTGATCAATGAACAAAATGTTATGATGCATAGTAACACCAGTTACTATTTTCCTCATATAAAACTGCAGTTCCTGCCATGAACATGGGACCATATTTGCCGCCTCCTTCAGAGACAGAGAGGGGAAATGCTTTCAGGGAAGGTCCCAGAAGGCATGACTTACAGTTGAGACGGGACTGCTGCTCCTATATATGATTCAGTTGAAGGCTGACTTTTGTTGCAGCAACATTAGATCCCATAGCATTCAGTCTGAGCCTTGCCTTGTATAAGGTCAGTGCTGAACAGTAAGAGTGGTTCTTACACTAGTGGAACGAAACTTTCCCCTTCCCACCTCTCCTCTCCCCTGCAGCCCCCCATGCACCCTCAAAATCAGCTCTGGGTGGTGGGTGAACCCTCTGGAGAAGACTTTTGTTGGTACCAGTGGGAGAGAAGAGGAAAGAGAAGTGCCACTGGAACCCTGCTGCACACCATTGCATGCAACCCTAAATGTATGCTGGTGGCGATGAAGTAGATCACCAGAGGCTTCCAGAGTCCACTGCTCAGTGTTGGCGGGGAGAGAACCTGGCACCTTTACCAAACAGTGGCATGAAACAGTGGTAGAGGCATAAGGTCTGTTCGCTCATCACCATGCAGGCAGAGAACTCCTGAGTGCCTACAAGTGTCCAGCACAGGCCATGATGTCAGTGGTCCTTGCTGGAACCTGCTAACCACTCGGTAGTTGCATTTGTTTGTACAGCAATGGATGCTGGTGGGCTCTAGCATGCTGGTGGAGATGGTGACCATGGTCAAACATCTGTATCTAGAGAAGGATTGGAGAAGTGGTGCTTTAGACTTCTTGAAAGCTTTCAACATGATTGGCCCTTGATGACCATTTGATTACCTCCTGGTTGGAGGTAATTGTACTTTGAGTCTGTCCTTAAAGTCCCAGCTGATGCAGAATTCTATAGTCGGCCTGTTGCTTGAGATTGGCCCCAAACAACAACTGGTGTTTTCTTCACTTGAACTGGTAAGTTCTTTGAAAAATTAAAATCAGGTACCTTTCAAAATACCAGTAGGAGCCACTTAACCCTTCTCACCATCTCCTGTAAATGTTCCCTGTGCAATTTTCCCATTATTTTTAGCCTAGCTGGGCTTCATAGCCTAAAGTAAGCCCACCTGGAGGGAAATGGCCACAGAGGTGGGGGTTAGTTGCAGGGGGAGAATCAGGAGAAGGAGGAGGAGAGATTGCCTTCCCTACCTACCGATCCTCTCAGCCAGTTCAATTTTCAGGAGACACAACACAGAGCAGAGATGTGACCCTGCAACTATGCTTGTTAGGAAACTAATTGGCTGATAGTTGTAGTGGAACTTGAGCAAAACTGCAATAAGTGGATATTTTGGAGTATTCTGTAGGTCAGCTTTGTAGATGAAATGCTGTTTGGTTTTATTTGGAGAACAGCAGCAGTACAACACAACTTCTTTCACCCCCACAACAAGACTGCAGTTTTGAAAAGCCAATTGAATGTGTGTCACAACTGCATAGGACTTTATGAACTTGGTGGGTCCTATGCTGCTGCTGCTGTTGTTTGCTTTAAAAAAAACACACCAAGGTTAACACTTGACATTTTGAAAGCAACCAACATCAGTAAAGGCAATACAAAAATATGTGATAGCTTTTATTTGAACATCCTCAGTCTGTAGGCAAAAAAAGGTGATATATGCTTTCAGCTGGGAACTGAAACTCTCAGGTCACTCAGGTGAAACCAATTCAATTGTCATCTCAAGTTCAATCAAAGGATTTTCTATGCTTTGAATAGAAATATATAATATACTATAACGATGAGATATGTGGGAAATCCTCATGAAAAGATTCATTGGTTTTTTTCAAGGAACCTTATCATTTGACTCTGGGCTTTTCCAGACAAGGAAGGAAAAAGCGCAAATTGATCTGTTAGTGCCTTAGAGAGCACGGGAACAGCATTAATAGGATAGGGAAGCTATTCTGTTTCCATAGAATGGACAGAGGGATCTGTGGCTTCCTTTTCCTTAGGAAATAGCTGTTCTGTGGAAAAATCATCCACTGATATGTGTGTTCAAGGACTGGAAAGAATATCATTTTTCTAAGCAGATGATTGACAAAATACAATTTCTGTTGTTTCTTTGGAGCCCTTAGTTACACGATGCCTTGTTTAATACTAGGGATATTTCATATTTGATCTTCACTGCAGTATAAACTCCAGGTGCACAGATGGCTTCCTAAGATCCACATCATTGACTATTTTTTAAAAGATTGAAACCTCACTGCTTCAAGTAAAGATTTGGAAAAGCTTAATAACGGGTGACCAACCAATTGGACAGGGCTCCTAGAGGCCAAAATCTCCTGTGACATGTACCTTCACCAATCCTTGCAGTTTCTTAGAGCTCTATGGTTGCAATACAAAGGAGTACACAGTACTGGTCTTACTTTTACCAAACCTTGGACTGCACAGAGCCAGTATGGTGTAGTGGTTAAGAGCGGTGGACTCGTAATCTGGTGAACTGGGTTCGCTTCCCCGCTCTTCCACATGCAGCTGCTGGGTGACCTTGGGCTAGTCACACTTCTCTGAAGTCTCTCAGCCCCACACACCTCACAGAGTGTGTGTTGTGGGGGAGGAAGGGAAAGGAGGCTGTTAGCCACTTAGGGTAGTGATAAAGCGGGATATCAAATCCAAACTCCTCTTCTTCTCTTCTTCACTGTTAATTACAATTACTCGGTTCTGCATTCATAATGCAAACCTCCATTGTTGTGTTTCAGTATTCCAGCATCTGCATGTACACATATATTAGAGCCATAATTTACTCTAAATGCATAATTTGGCTTTTCTTATCCCACAGTTTTATCTGGGGGTGGGGTGGGGAAATGTTGTTTTCCAAGAATGTAATTCCAGCTTTGAAAAACATAGGCACCAGTTTTCATATTAAGCACAAAGGCTTATGTCCCCTTAAACAATTCATTTTTTAAAATACACCAAGCAAGTTCATTTATAATCCTTTACTCCCGAAATTGCAATGGCTATTTTTTTTTTAATTTGGAAGTGTTAAATATTCTTTCAGCAGCAGCATTCCTATGAAAGAGCATTTATAAATCTACGCTGGCAAGGCTCATAAGCAATTAATCTAAAGGCACGGAGCAAAAGGCATGGAAGTTACAATAAATTAAAAGGGCCTGTATTTATGTGAAAAGAAAAATCCGTTAGTCTCTTTTAAACAATTGAACCATCCTCTCTAAAGTGACTTTAAAAAATATATATCCATTAACCAATATTTATGTTTGCATTCGTTTTTTAATCAAAGTGTTGCCAATGGATTTTTGGGACACTTAAAGTAAAAGCTGCTTCTGCAAAGAAAGGGTAGCATGAACTGCCAAAGCAGAAATGGCACTCTGCGAAACAAATGGGGAGGTTCAGCTGTGTGTTATAAAACAGAGAAAAACAAAGAAGTAGTGCTCCATACATTCTAACTCTCCCAATTTGCTAGGGAAAGTTTTGTTTTCTGGTCCTTGTCCCGGCTAAATCACTACCCTCTATTTTGTGCTGCCTATTTGCTTTTGGGACAGCCAAGTCCTATGAAGATGCAAAGCGAGATGACTCGCGGTGAAAAGGTGAGCGAATGGGCCGAATTGCTGGCGCGGCTGCATTTGAGCAGCAAACCACGCCCCCACCAAGCCGCCCGGTTGGGTGCTCAACTGGGGGCGTGGCTCACCAGCCATGCAAATGGAGCAGGGGGCAGAACACCCCCTGCATGCCGCTGGAATCCTGTCCCGCTCACAATACCTCCCCTCCGGAAGAAGGAGAGGCCTTTTGGGACAGCCAAGCCCTATGAAGATGCAAAGCAAGATGGTTGCCTCAGGTGGCAGATAGTGGAGGGCAGCAAACCTTGGCTGCTGAAAACCAAGATGCAATTCTGTAACTTATTTGGCCTAGGATTGTGGGGCTGGTTTATAGTGTGACTTGCTAACGAAGGTGACATCAGCATAGAAGCCCGAGGTGTGCATGAGTCAAAAATGGGACATTTTGAAGCAGTTTGTGGCCCTAAGGCATGGGTAGGCAAATTAAGGCCCGGGGGCCAGATCCAGCCCAATCCCCTTCTAAATCCGGCCTGGAGACGGTCTAGGAATCAGCATGTTGTTACATGAGTAGAATGTGTCCTTTCATTTAAAATGCATCTCTGGGTTATTTGTGGGGCCTGCCTGTGTTTTTACATGAGTAGAATGTGTCCTTTTATTTAAAATGCATCTCTTGGTTATTTGCGGTCTTACTTTTACCAAAAGTATTTGCGGGGCATAGGAATTCATTCTCCCCCCCCCCAAAAAAAAATAGTCCAGCCCCCCACAAGGTCTGAGGGACAGAAAAAGTTTGCTGACCCCTGCCCTAAGGCAATCTTGGCATCAAATACTACAGACAAGTATCTGCTGAAACCAAAAGTAATGTCTCTAAGATTACCATAACACCCAGCCGAGATAATGGATGGAGGGACAGCAAACACCAAACTGGGGTGAGGGTGCAGGGAAGAGCTCCATTGAGAAGGGAAGGACTAGTTTGCAGTTAGAATTATTTTACCAGCTCTCTCCAGTTCCCAATGCTTTGGGATGGGAGCCGCTTTGCAAGAGCAAAACTTGTCTCCAAGCTTAAGGAAACAAGAAGAGGGCACAGATGGAGACTTTGTTGTGACTGGCAGGTCAACCTTGTAATCAGGCGGAATAATTTTACCAGTAAAGCAAATGAATCCTTTAGTTCTTTCTACCTCAGACCCAACTTTAAAAGAGTTTAGCACAAAAGCCCCTGGACCAATTTGTCTGTAATTTGGCAGCGTTCTTGCCCAAAGGCATCTCTCTCATCTCTGCATTTTTCAGACTGCTTGCCACAAAACACCCAGAGAGATTAGGTGATTTCCACCCTAAAATGCTAACAGCTGCCCTTGCAGGCCCTCAGAAGCAGTGGTCTTGCCTGCAAGTCATCAAATTCTATCCAATAATTAAAAAATGGCAGATGGTTCCTTTCTTCGGGGGGTGTGTCACATTTTAGAAGCATCCATCACAAAAGCCCCTGGATCAATTTGCCTGCAATTAGGCAGGCTGTATTCACTCTGGAGAAGCAGACTTTGAATCCTAAGCTGAATCAGGCAGCCTCTAAATTGGGCTATTTTTCAAATTGCAAAATTGGGGTCTGAAAATAATCTTGTGGTTGGTTCACATCCTTGATGAAAACCCTATCTGCAATGACTGTTATTTCATGAGACTTGGAGTCCTCAAGTGATGAACATGAATGAGTGAACTAGCCCATCAGTCTAATGTGATACTGTAAGTTGTACCATTGCATCGAGGGAGGTGTCATACACTGGTCTTGCTGCTCCAGGCATCAAGAACCAGTGGTTAGGATAAACACAGAAGTGGTAAAACAAATTTCTCCAAATGCATCTCAGGCACTAAGGTTGAGTTGCGGTTCCAATGTATTATTAAGACTTCATTGCCCATTGACTTTGGACTACTTTTGTAGAAAAGCAATGGGGAACCTGTGGCCCTCCAGATGTTCTTCTGCCCCAGCCAACCTGGTCAGTGCTCAGGGATGATAGCAGTGGTAGCATAGCAACATATGGAGGGCCATAGGATCCTCATCCCCATCATAAAATAATACATTATTGCCTAAATATTGTATGCTAGCAATGATCACTATGGATGAAATATGATTGTAAGTCATTTTGACCTGGACTAGAATGAAGTCTGTTCAATACCATATCTCTGCAGATTTATAAGGAAAAATGCACAGAAGTCCTATAAAATTCACTCAGATTTAACAGGGCTTTGAAAACGTTTTTTAAAATAATAATAATAATAATAATAATAATAATAATAATAATAATGCAGTAAAAAGAATTCAGTAAAACAGAGAATACAGCACAAAGCTATACATAGTGTAACAATAGCAGTTCCAAAGCAACTCAGAAAACCAGCCACAATGTGTTGACTGAAACCTGAGAAAATAAAATAGTTGGATTTTTTTTTTAACCACTTGCCTATACTATATGAAGCAGGGGCCAGGCAAATGTCATTTTACATGGTCTTAAAACATTGACAGACCATACAGGTTCTCTATAGACAGGTTTGTGAGACTGGTGACAGAGCTTTACTTTCTTCTTCCCTTATGTATGAAAAGAAGGGATTTGAAATTCCCTCTCCAATAATACTTAAGAGGTGTCCAAGGGTTTTCATGGCTGTCGCATGAGAGTGATGTCATCCGTACCCATCATTCCAGGGGAATTGTAAGAACTGCCAGCAGTGGGCACACCAGCTGCTTGATGTGGCAACTGCGAGTAAAGAAAAGACAGTCCTCAGCCACCTGCTCAGCATTGTTGCGGAGACTCCAGTGTGCTTGGCCACCTCAACATAAAACCCACAAAGATTCTCAACCATTTCTGATCCACCCTTCAGTCCAGGAGCTGCAGATCCAGGGAGTCTGCTCCAGAATTAGCATTCACTGAAGAAATCCTTCTCCATCCCTAGTGATTATACAGCCATGAATAAAGGTGAGGAGACATTTGTTGTTACTAACATCTTTTGTGGGGTATTGTAAAAATATGCTCTGCATGATAACATCAGCCAGCAAACGAAATAATGGGGGAAATGACATCTTTAGGCAAGGAGTAAGAGTGATGATTATGGCATATTGACTACAACATCCTTTTAAGGCACTGCTTGAGTGCAGGTTTATTGATTTTCCATTGCTCTACCATTAAATAGTTTTTTAACATCTTTCTCAATAATTTCACACTTGGTGTCTCAGATTGCCATCTGTACGTAGTATCAGTAATTGGCATTCGGTCAGTGCTAATACATGTTATCAGTGTTTGAGAGAGCCTGCCTTTTTTATCAGTATCATAATCACTGGATTTGGGGGGGGGCAATAAAAATGATAAAACTAAGAATTAGTTAGAAACTGAAGTCAAATAGGCTATAGGAGCACTGTTACACAAATAAATCTAAATTCAGAATTATCACTCAGACGTTAAGATATCCTTAGTTGTAAGATAGTTCAGTTAACCTATAATTCAAATAATTCAGTTATAGAGGGTGAAGAATTCCATCCTTCCATCTTCTCTCCCATGCAGCTACCTGTGGTCCCTGAAAAACCTCTCTCTTGATGAGGAGTTCTCCCTGAAGCATGTAGATAGGACATCAGGGACTGCTGGAGGAGCGGGGGAGGGGGGTTGCACAAAACCAGATTTGGACCTTAAGATTTTCACTAATGGAAGTTCATAGAATGAAAATTTTTCATCTGTCCTCCCCTGGGAGGCCTCCCCACATGCCCTTTCCACATTTTTTGGGAGTCCCCAGCAGGGGAGGCCCATCCCGTTTTGCCACCTGAGGCCAAACTGGAAGCTGCTGTCCCCGACTCCCCAACACCAAAGCCTCAGTTATTGGGGTCATGCTGTGGCAGCTTCCAGCAAGATTGGTACACAGGATTTCACCACCTGAGGCAGCTGCTTCAGTCAGTCTCATAGGCGGGCTGGCCCTGGATAAGGGAGATACTGCTGCTGCTGTTAGGCAGGCTGAACAGCCACCCTATCAAATACAAAAATGGTGTGAAAATGACAGACATAGCCCACCTACCACTGGCCTTCCTGCCTTCTGCCCTATTGTTCCCAATGGGCACAAGCCCCTCTAATCCACTTCACAGGAGGGTCAGAGGGGAGAGTCAGCATCCTTGTTTCCAGCGTGGTGTAGTGGTTAAGAGCAGTGGACTCGTAATCTGGTGAACCGGGTCCGCTTCCCCGCTCCTCCACATGCAGCTGCTGGGTAACCTTGGGCCAGTCACACTTCTTTGAAGTCTCTCAGCCCCACTCATGTCACAGAGTGTTTGTTGTGGGGGAGGAAGGGAAAGGAGATTGTTAGCCTCTTTGAGACTCCTTAGGGTAGTAATAAAGCGGGATATCAAACCCAACTCTTTTTCTTCTTCTTCTTCTTGTTTCCCCTTCCAAAGTGGCTAAAGGGCAGAAAGGAGAGATCCCTCTTCCTCAATCGCAGGTTTCCCACAGTTCAGAGCCTCCCCTCCCCAGTTTTTTCCTCCTCCGCCTGGGCTTGCCAACACAGGTCTGACCCCAACAATGTGGCAAGGCTCATAACAAAAGTATGTTATTGGGTTTTTTTATTGTTATTATTGTTTTTATATGAAACAGCATAATTGGTTTTTTCTTATGAAATCATTATTGAGATGTTTTGTGGAAAGCAAGTCATAAATGGAATTAATTAAGTAAATATACTTTCCATACGTCCTGTAATATATATATACTGTCTAATAAACTTAAGTTTATATATATATAATAAACTTAAGTTGGGCAATCCAGACATGATGGGGGAAGTAAAACTTAGTGTGTGTTTTGCAAAATTAGTCAAACTTGTCTACCAATCACCTTCTTTCTTCATTTGCATTTTTTTTTTGCCTAGAAAAGAGGCACTTTGTTCTCAAAGTAGAGTATCCCTTCTTTCCAGTACGGTCCCATAGTATAAATTAAAGCTGACATCTCCAAACATTCAAATCAGAGAAGGCATATGCTGACTGTAGGCTACTGTTAAGTTCCAAGAAACACTTACTTCAAACCCCAGCAGGCTTCAGTGCATTGTGCCATATAAAAATGCCTCAATCATTACCCTTGAACCAGCATAAATTGTCCCTACAGAATTCCCCAGGAAGCCCCAGGAGTATCAGCTCCACCACCCCTTCTATTACAGAGTATAAGCAAGATGGGTTCTTCTCTCTTCCTTTAATTATTGACGGGTCCCTCTTGCCGTTCTTGAACCAGACCCTCTATCCCAGGATGACTGCTGCCTTCTGAGCCTCAGATCTTTTCACTCACAAACAGCTGCCCATCAGTTGGTCACACGGTCATCCTCCTAATGACATAAGACCAATGGATCGCCATCCCTGCATCCATTAATAGAAACAGCCTAAAGAACTGCACGTGGCCTGCCCTGGGCCATAGCTTTCATTTTGCTGCAGACAGCATCTTGCAGAGAGAGACTACTGTGCTGCATGAGAATCAGCCGAATTATTTATATACTTCTGTTTCTCCTCTGAACTGATCTATTCCAGACAAGGACATGCTTGTTTTCCCTACATGTTTATTGCCCCCCTGCTCTCTCTTTGAACATACTAAGGGTTGTTGCTTGCACTGAATAAATTTAAATTGGGGGTTGCATTGAAGTATGATGAATGTTTTCCATTTAAGTATGCCACTCTCAGTTGTGGTCACAACATTAATCCGTCAGTTTTTCTTGATTTAATTGCTCTAGATAATTGCCAGCTATGTGATTTAATTGCCAGTTATATGGGAGACTTCTTCATACAGTAAATGTGTTGTTATTCATTTGTAGTAGACAATGCAGACATGTTCCCTGTAGGTTCTGATGTTGCATGGATATAATATTTTCCTAATGTTTCAACAATATTCTGAGGTGGATTATGGTTGGTGTGGTGACAATTATGCACAAGATTGGTTGGACCTTCAGGCCACATAATCTATCCTCTGCCCCTCATGCATGACAATGCTTTCTTTCCTTTCAGATGCCTCCAAATCATAGTTGGTTGTTACAGCTGAACCAGCAAATCAAGCTTTCATTCATGATTAATCCTGGCTTCTGATTCTAGTTTGCAAGGTGCGTGTGAAGCATGTTTTGTCAGTTTAGACAAAACAGTAAACTATGATTTGCCACAAAAGAAAACAGGCAGGAGGGAGCACAAATGAAAGCAGGCAGGAGGGAGCACCACAAGTCTCATTCACATAGTTTGAACCAACACCTTGCCACTGAGAAAATAACATTTCACCATACCAGCTAGCAAAGCTTTCTTCAACCTCATGGCCTCAATATGTTTGGACTACACCATTATACTATTAACATTATATTCCAAACCATTTGGAGGGCAACAGGTTGGGGGAAGTTGAGCTAGCACAACCTTTTCATTTTTTGATTCCTGATCCAGGTAGGGTCATAGATGCACAAGAACAGACTTCCGTGTGCATATTTACAGCAGGGTGGGGAAAATCAGAATGCAACAGATGGGGTGGTCAAATAAGCTGCAGCACCTCCAGAGGCAAGTAAAATGTGCGTTCTGGCCTTTAGACTTCACCTATTTGAGAAAATACACAACCGCTCCTGTCCTGACATTTTCCAGTCTGTTCCTAATCAGATAAAAGTTCATTCACATCCCTACCTTACTGTTTCTTAAACTGGTTAGATCTGCCTTCATTTGCACACACAGGTTTCATATAGCTGACATTTTGACAGTACTTATGTAGCTGGAGTTAAAAGCAATCTTATTGCCTTCTGTGGCTGTTGTCCACCTCTCCCTCTGCCCTTTAATGCAAGAAGGATCTTAAATGCCTGCTAATGTTTTCCACTTATATACATTTGTTTTGATTGCCCATACCATCATTTAAACTGGGGGTTTTGCCTCCCACCCCCTACTGAACAAC
This sequence comes from Podarcis raffonei, assembly GCF_027172205.1. Taxonomy (NCBI): domain Eukaryota; kingdom Metazoa; phylum Chordata; class Lepidosauria; order Squamata; family Lacertidae; genus Podarcis; species Podarcis raffonei. The sequence goes on along the minus strand of NC_070602.1, from coordinate 103,867,677 downwards.
TGATGGTGGAATTTCAAGTTATTTGGTAGAGCTCCACACATATTTAGTTGGATCAGGACCCTAGTGGATAATCTCCATGGCATTATTAGTCATCAGCAATGCAAATCCACTCCCACCTCTCATGTCTATGCCAACTTCATTCATGCTCCTGTTAGTGGATGTGCTCAACCACTGTACTGCTTGCGTGTTGCAATTCTCATGTTGCTTTCTCTCTGTGCACACGTTTGGATGGAACAAAAATAAGCAGAGTTATTCCCTTCCGCCCACTGCCACCAGCATTTTGTCAATATTTAACATAGCTTCTTAAGGGGCCAGTTCTGAGCTCTCCCCCATGAAAAGGCCAGCTAAGGGGCCATAGGGTCCAGCAGAAGTACACCAAGTGCCCCTTCCCCAGAGGAAAGTCAGCACATCCACTCCAGAGGGCCCTGGAACACACCCACAGAAAACTCTGCAGGCAGAGATGTAGCACTGTTTCTGTCTGCAGAGCTTTCTGTAGCACCTGAAATGGGACGTTTGAGGGGTGTTAGGTGGGTGTCTGTTGTCTTTGTCCATGGAGTTTTCTTGGCAGGGATACTGGAGTGGCTTGCCAGTTCCTGCTCCAGGTGGATCACGTTTGGTCAAAACTCTCCACTATGACCTGTCCATCTTGGGTGCTCTGCTTGGCATAGTTCATAGCTTCTCTGAGTTATTCAAGCCCCTTCGCCACGGCAAGGCAGTGATCCATGAGACTCTTGAGAGTCCCATGGACTACAAGAAGATCAAACCTATCCATTCTGAAGGAAATCAGCCCTGAGTGCTCACTGGAAGGACAGATCGTGAAGCTGAGGCTCCAATACTTTGGCCACCTCATGAGAAGAGAAGACTCCCTGGAAAAGACCCTGATGTTGGGAAAGATGGAAGGCACAAGGAGAAGGGGATGACAGAGGACGAGATGGTTGGACAACGTTCTCGAAGCTACGAACATGAGTTTGATCAAACTGCGGGAGGCAGTGGAAGACAGGAGTGCCTGGCGTGCTCTGGTCCATGGGGTCACAAAGAGTTGGACACGACTAAACAACAACAACAACAGGTGGGTGTCAGGGATGGGCTTGGATCTGCAGGTTCCTATGCCCCCATTCCCCCCCCCCACACACACAATATGTCCCCAAAAGGGGATGGCTGCTCTAAAGCTGACATAGTTAATTCCCTTCCATTATGCTCAGTGAGAAGGGAAGGCATTTTAAAAAATAAAATAATAGGACAATATGCCCACACTGTCTACTGCTCTGACCATACCAAGCTAACAAATGCCATGAATCTGCCCCCACCCTGCCCCCACCCCCATGCATAAGATTGCTCTGCCAATTATTATCATTATTTGGTACTGAAATACTAAATAACATCTTGCTGGTGTTATTAAAGAGGTGAGCACGAGTACAGCTATCCCCCTTAGCAAGGTTATCTCCCCTGCAGAATAGCAGAAAATTAAAATGTGTCTTGTTTTAATGGATTTGCTAAAGGAGCATGGGGCAATGCCTTCCTTGTAAATTGTTTTTACACCCAGGAGAAATAAAAAGCATTCCAGAATTGCCTTCTCATATTTAATCTTAGATGAAAGGACAGTTTAAACTTTGGGCTGTGTGCATTTTAGAATGTTGAATTATCTGATTTCATTCTTATTTATTTAAAAGTAAAGTGGCTTTTAAAAAGCTTCTGGATGGGAGGATGAGGGGGGTGGGAATCAAGTACCAAGATTCTCTTTGTGTCAGTATAACTAGACTTGGGATTTTCTAAAATAAAATAAAAACACATTGGGTTTAGCTTTAGCATTGCAAAATGGGCCAAAAACTAAGCCACAATAAAACCAGAATTGCCCGTCTGCTTCTCAAAGCAACACAAATATAACAACAAAATGGAGAAATAGGCAATTGGGAACATAATAAATGCCCTGCTGGATCAGGCCAAATGTACAATCTCCTGTTTTCACCATAGTCAACGAGATGCCTATGGGAATTGGGAGGTAGGATTTGAGTACAACAGCACTTTCCAACTTCTGATTCCCAACAACTGGTATGCAGAGGGGAAATGCCTGACAGTGAAGGCTGAGCATGACCGTCATGGTTAGTGACCATTTATAACCAGAAGGTTTGTAGGAAAGGAGCTGGTCTACCAGGTATTTGGCGCCTGAGTCATTTAGGGCTTTAAACACTAAGGTGAGCATCTTGAACTGGGCCCGGAAATAAAGTGGCAACCAGTGCAGCTGTTTTAAACCAGGGGTTACATGAGATCTGAAAGGAACCCAAGGATGGAGTTGCATTTTGGACCAACTGAAGTTTCCAAGTCATCTTCCAGGGCAGCCTCACGTAGAGTGCAGTGGGTTCTCTAAATAAACAATATCACACTTGTTGGTCCAACAGTGGCATTTCAACCACTTTTTTAAGAGCTGCTGACAACGGCATTTTTGAGTGGTGTGCCCAACTTCTTATTCCATGTGAGGCACAGAGGTTCAAAGTACAGTTCGGTGTCAATTCAAGCATAATTGTACAAGCTCTTGGCAAGAGTCATGAAAAATGCCATAGACTGATAAGGGTCAGTAAGCTGAGAGAACTGCACAATCTTTTTTCTGCCCAAACACTGGCCCAAACTTTCTACCAGACAGACTTTTGATTCCTTAAAAATATCACATTGGTGCAGTAAAACCCATATAAACTTTTCTCAGGCAATATATACTTTTTCAGTGGGGGAGGGGGGGCATTTTCTTGCCCTGAAGGAGAATAAGCTAAGCACATTCAGGCTATGAAAATATTCCAAGAGCTGCCACTGTCACCACTCAAATGGATAAAAATGACACATTCAACAGACACTGTCAAGTGGCGTACACCTTCTTCGTGAAGATTGCATGCAAATTGTGCCTCCAGTTTGTAAATAAATATGCAAATGCACTGCAGACCTCAAGCACATAATGTTGCCATGGCAATCCATACAGAATGAACAAGCTGCCCACTCTTGCTTCCAAAAAAAAAAAAATTACTTGGAAAAAGGGACAGAAAGGGACATCGGGCTTGATTCCAGACATGCAAGACTGTCAAGCAACAGTTCTGGATTTGACAAATATGAATGCTGAGCGCCTGCTCAGACTTGGGAAATCTGGTCTAATAGTCTACTTCCCAAGCTCACGCCTCTGTTGTTATCCTTAGATGAACTGCGGCAAGGCCATTAAATTGTTATTTAGATCAATTAAAGCAATTAGGAAAGCCCCCAGATTTAATGCGACACAGACAGAAAATTCTCTTTGAAGGCAAGACAGTGATTAATTCCTAGAGGTTGTTGGGGGCGCGGAAGTGCCAGAGTTCAAAAATGTCTGCGGGGAAGGAACCACCCACTGGATCTTGAAGTCTTTCCCCTACGCCAGGGGTGAGGGGGACGTTTTTCAGCCAGAGGTCCACATTCACTTTGGGGCAAGCTTCCAGGAGGCCATGGTGAACATTTCCAGAGGCAAAGTGGGCATGGCCAGAGAGAAAAGTGGGTGTAGCAATGTGTGCGGCTCTTAAAAAGGTAAAGGGTAAAGGGACCCCTGACCATTAGGTCCAGTCGCAGACGACTCTGGGGTTGCGGCGGTCATCTCGCTTTATTGGCCGAGGGAGCCGGCGTACAGCTTCTGGGTCATGTGGCCAGCATGACTAAGCCGCTTCTGCCAAACCAGAGCAGCACACAGAAACGCCGTTTACCTTCCCACCAGAGCAGTACCTATTTATCTACTTGAACTTTGAAGTGCTATTGAACTGCTAGGTTGGCAGGAGCAGGGACCGAGCAACGGGAGCTCACCCCGTTGTGGGGATTCGAACCACCGACCTTCTGATCGGCAAGCCCTAGGCTCTGTGGTTTAACAGCATAATATGCTACATTCTGCACACTCCAAAAGAACACAAGGAGAGCCTGTTGGATCAGGCCAATGTCCCATCTACTCCAGCATCCTGTTCTCCCAATGGCCAACTAGATGCCTGTAGGAAAGGCATAAGCACATCTCTCAATTCTTCATCCAGGCACACAAAGGGCATTATCAGAATTCAAGGAGACATTCAAGACAGGCAGAAGGTGAGGATGTGAAGTGGAGACATTGAGGGCCTGGATCTGGAAGGCTTTCCCAATAAGCCTTGATGTATAAGGCATCCGTGTAGTTACTCAGGACTAAAGCAAAGGCACTCTGCACCAGCTGCAATCCATTCTAGGTCTGAGCCCTGGCATGGACAATCAATACCAGAGGTGAGCCCTGGCACAGATTTAGTCCAGAGTCAAGCATAGCATCTGTCAAAATGAGCAATGTCTGAGATTCCTCTCTCAAGGGCACCGCATTAAGACAAATTGATGCCCAAAGACAAAATCACTAGCAAAATCCCCCTTGCATGCAGACAGAATGCACTTTATGGCAAAACTCTGCATGGACCAAAATAGCTGCTGACCACATTCAACAAGAGTCATCGGGGACAGTCTGTGCAGTCTGATTTTTTTCCTTCCTGGGTCAGGAGAAGTGAGAAGGTTATGGCAGAAGAACACCACCTAAGGAGAAGCAGTCTGTTGGAAATAGCTGCAGGCTCAGATGCTCCTGGTGTAAGGAATGTTTGAATTATTATTTATTAAAGTGTTCTTATCCCCCCCTCCTCGTACAAAAGCACCAGTCAGGATGGCTTACAACATTTGAATTTACAATTTTGTAAAAACAGCAATATAAAGCAGTCAACCAATGAGGCAGAATAAGCAAGTAAAACTAAGCAATCAAAACAAATGTATGTAAGTGGAAAACATTAGCAGGCATTTAAGATCCTTCTTGCATTAGAGGGCAGAGGGAGAGGTGGACAACAGCCACAGAAGGCAATAAGATTGCTTTTAACTCCAGCTACATAAGCACTGTCAAAATGTCAGCTATATGAAACCTGTGTGTGCAAATGAAGGCAGATCTAACCAGTTTAAGAAACAGTAAGGTAGGGATGTGAATGAACTTTTATCTGATTAGGAACAGACTGGAAAATGTCAGGACAGGAGCGGTTGTGTATTTTCTCAAATAGGTGAAGTCTAAAGGCCAGAACGCACATTTTACTTGCCTCTGGAGGTGCTGCTCAAAATGGCAAGCCCTTAAGCATCTCTCCTTCTGGTAACATTTTGATGTTCTCATCACATGAATCGGTGTCATGTTGTTGTGTGGCCAAGCATGCAAACTTCCCATGCAATGTTCGCAGCAGTTCAGGAGGCAAACCAAGTGGTGTTCTCAATCCATTGTGTTATGGCAGAAAGGGGAATCAGTTGCCATTTCTGGCAGCCTCCCCATTGCAAATCTAACATGCTCTCTGACCCTTCTTCTACTTAATGACTCAACTCAGTAGTCCTTCCAGACACAACAGCACCATCATCTTCATGAGGGTTCTTTTGCCACCCGCATAGTCTCCCCATTTCACATCAACAGAGGGGCAGCGCAGTGCATACTTCCCTTTGCAGGTAAGGATCTACCTCCCTCATTGGACCAAATGGATGATCTACAACCAAGATGTGCACTACAGCACCTGCAAGATTCTTGAGCAGAGCGTGTGTCTTTCGTCTTGGAAATGAATTGTTGTCATCACCGTTTTTGATCCTCTACGATAAATCTGAATATACATTTCAGCAAAAGTATAAGATGGGGCTGCACAATTTATAAATGCCCCAAGTCATGAGCAGCACCCATCTCTTATGATGTTGTGGTAGATAAGTCTTCCCTCTCCAGATGTTGTTGGGATACAGCTCCAATCAGCCTCAGCCAATATGCCTTATGGTCAGAGAGGATGGCAGTTGTAGTCCAACAACAGCTGAAAGGCACCAGGTTGGGAAAGACCGTACAAAGCATTTGGCAAACAGTCACTCTTGGTTTTAGTCTCCTGGTCTTCCCATCAAATAGCATTTAAGTAATGCTTTGCCTGGGAAAAGCCAGTGGGATGCATGTGGTTTGCTAGAGCCCTTGTTCAGGCCTGATCTAATATGTGCCTTTCATTAACATTAGTGATGGACTTTCACATTCATTGTGTGTGTCAGAGAATCAATACATGCTGCAGCATAACTATGGGCTTTTCAAGTTCTGTGGAGAGGAGGGATTTCACAAACGATTAACATAGTTAAACTCCTAATATGCATGAACATAAGATTAACCACCTCAAGAGCTTCAGCTGGAGAGGCAGGTTTTCTTTGTCTTTTGAGTTTGAGAATTAAACAAAACAAAAACACAGAGACAGTGAGTGGAGTCAGTAGTGATACTTGTGGCAGCCAGAATGAGCCTTCTCCATGTGTTCTAAATGAAGTTCAGTAGAGAAGCAAGCTGAGAGCATCAGGGATCAGCACAGTGGCTTCAATCCCCTGCCCACAGTGCTCTCCTGGTCACCATCCACAAGTTGGAAGGTGACCATCTGAAGCCTCATGGAAAATTGGGTTTCTAAAACACAGTATGAGTACCAAAGGCTTCCTCACTACAGACATTTGCCCTCCAAGTCACGGAGGGTAACCAGGATGATGATGGGAGGTTGAGGTAGCATGCTTGTCCCCACTGCCACATACCCCACCACCACCACCACGTGTTAACCTACATTTAAAATGCCTGCAGGGGGCATTGGTCAATCTACAATTACCAAGTATTGAGGTTGGAAGTTTTGATAGCCAACCCTCAAATCCCATCAAAATCAGCAGGAAGATCCAACACTTTGCCTCCAATACTCTGGGGTGGGGGAAATGAGGCTGATGCAATTCACAGTCCATGTGCATTGGAGAACTACTCTGCATTTCACATTTTGAAAACAAGTTTTAGTAATCAGATAAGCCATTTGAGTGTGCAACTCCAAATTCTGGTGGTACACCATCTATGCTACCTGCTGTTTGCTGTTGTGAAGTGGGGTACGCAGTGGTGCCATCTGTCCAGGCCCCACTCAGCAAACTGAGCAGCATATGAGGAAGAAAATAAAGAGACTTCACACTGCTTCAAACATGTGTCATCAGGTGAAGGCTTGCACTTGAGAATGATGAGCAACCACGGGTCAAAGATCACAGAGTGAATTTTCATCACATCACCTCAAATGCAATGCCTTTCTATGGTGAAATGCACATATCCACTGGCAAGTCATAAATAAAATCCTGATGATACACAATGATGACAAGTCACATTATTATGTTTAATGTGTGAACCACCCCTCCATAAAAAGAATAACATGAGCTAAATTAAGTCTCTGTGCACAGTTTTGGATAGAAGTGTGTAGGAGAAGTGTGTGCTTTGGAACCAGTTTAAGATTTCCTTCTGTTGAGGTTGTATGTTTTGGGCAAACTGCTCATAATCCAAGCAGTTGATAGAGAACTCTGTAGGAGTTAATATCCCTTTATTAATCATAAGCCATACCTCACTGAGCAGAGAAATTATCTGCGGTGTTTGTGAACAGATAAAGTTCAAACCATTAACATAAAGTCTAGTAGCAATTATATGAGCAAACAGAACAGGGATGTGTAAATAGAAGCCAAGAGCATATTAAAGCTCCGGAGGGGGAGGGGGAATGGGGCTGTTGTTGGGGCACTGTACGCTTCAGAGAGTGGGTGCTAAAATTTAGATGGTGGCAAAAGTGCTAATGAGATGGGTGCTAAATTAGGACAGGTGCTAAATTAGTGTAAATGGACATTGGAAGTTTAGATAAAGGTAAAATGTCAAGCCTTTCCACACAATCAGGTGTGGTTTTTTAGCACATTAATACAGCAGCCCATTAGTTACAGAGATACTGTTGATATTGTCACATATGTAAGCACACTTCCCTATTGAACATAAGCTAACCTGTGACAGTCCCAATATACCCTGTACAGTCCAAGAGTGATTATCTTCCAAGACCTAACATGACTTCAGGATTGTTGCTTTGTTCAGCTACACACACACACACAATTTCTTTAGCACTCATGTTCACAGTCACAACAATCATTCCAAACGCAAGACGTGTGAATGCTACAGCTAGTACTTCATCTCTCTCATGGTGAGAGCCTCATCAGCTGATGATTTAAACTCTGGCATTTTTGTCCAACCTGACTTACTTCTCATTTTCCTTTTTTCACAGTTTCAGGGGGGAAAGCAATCACTACACACCAGATCAGGAAACACCGACAGCTTGACTTTATTACAGGTTTCAGAATATTTGTTCACTGAATGATAGCTATCAGCCATAAAGGTTTCTGGCAAGAAATACAGACACAAATATATAGGAAGGTTTCCTTTAGAAGGTGAAAGAGAGAGAGGATGTTTCCCCCCTTCTTGTTCCAGCCAATCAGCCCATGGGTTCAAATGATCATGTGAAAATACTGCTTTCTAATGATTTCCAAATTATATGCTGAACTTCTAGTTAAATGGTCTTGTCTGGACTGGTTGGGAGAACACATTGGGTCATGGATCTCGTATAAACATCCAGCCACAAAATACTTTGGATCCAGAGAGTTTTGGATTTATTCTAGCCATGTAGCAGAGGGGCTCTGGAGAAATCGTTGGGAGGAAGCAGCTCTTGCCTGAAGCAAGTGCCTCACTTTGCCTAATGGTAGGACTGACCAGGATGATGCGTTGCAGTAATCTAAACTGGGGAACAGGGCCAGAGCTGAGAGAACCAAAATGGAAAGATCCATCTATACCTAATCCTGATACAGAGTCTCCAGCTAACCCTAAAATATCTGAGTGTCCAAAGGGGAAACACTGTTTCCCCCCAAATATTCATTAACAGCTTGCAAGTAATGAAAGTCATTCCATCAAAACCAGACATTAACTGAGCGAGGCATATCAAGCACAATAGCTTAAAATAGATACCATTACCTATCACTGAGCAGTATCCTCAACAGTGATCTGAAGTGAGACTCCTGTTTGTTCCACCTCCATAAATAAAGTAGACATATTTCAATATCTTAAAGCTCTGGGTTATTAAATATAACTGCAACCCAAAGGAGATTCGTACCACACAGTAGTATGGTAAAGTAGAACCAATGGGTGCAAGAAAGATTTGATGACAAGCTCATCTCCAAATTTCACAAGGAATTGTGTGTGTTTACCTATATATTACTTTCAGTAAATGTCAGCAAGCAGTGCTATCTGGCACTGACTTACTGTGCCTCTCCCTCTATTTTCCAGTGAAAAAGCACCATTCCATATCTAAATAAATGCAGCAGTTTAGATTCTAAAGTGAACTTAAAGTTTTTCTAAGTTATTTTAGGACTGAAGCCCAATTTTTGGTAATTCCCCCCTCCCCCAAACCGCCCCCCCACAAATTGTTTAAGAGGGCTCTCAGGAGAGACATTTTGTGGGGTCACAGAAAGCTTTGGGGGTTGGGAAACTTTCCTTCCATGAACTTCACTTATCTTAAGATCCAATACAATGGTCTTCAGTGGTTTCTGGAAGTTATCAAGCTTATGAGGTTTTTACACTTACAACAATGAACTCTTTTACTAAAGCTGTACACACATTACCATTTTCTCTGCCCCCAAGATGCTCCCACAACTGGTGTTTTAAGACATGTGCCCATGGAATTAGGCCTAATCCATATCTATCTTGTAGTTTCTTGAGAAATATTACTGCTTGCCGCATTTCCCCTTACACCAGCTTCCATCCAATCTGAAAATAAGCTCCACATTTACCTCACAGTTAAGCTGAGGTGTATACATTTGAGACAGGCATTGCACATGTACATATGAGAGTGTGCATGAAGATGACAACCTCATGAATAGGAGTTGCAGGCACAGGGGGAACCAAACAGGTAGTGCACATTGTGTGAAGACATCCCTGCCCCTCTCCGGTGTTTACGGCAACATGAAAATGCAACTTGAAATGCAGAAGTGAAGAGTTTCCTTGGTGCATTTTAAGCAGCTAATGTGTTTCTAAACAGACAGACTGACAGGCAGACAGACAGGTAGACATTGTTATATTGACTAAAGTGGAAGAATGCTTATATATATATATATAATGGATTCAGTATGTGTTTACTCTTTCAACTAAGGATGCAGACAGATTTTATTTCCAGAATGGGAATTTGTCCATTATATGTTTCTCTTTCCAAAGCAGGCCTTGAAAACCTGGCATTTGCACAGTGCTTCAAAAAGCCTCATGAGAATGTTTGTTCTCTCCTTCCAGATGCTCTCTGAAGAATCTTACCAAATGGAGACTCATAGTTTCACTACTAACCAATTTCCCTATCTCTTTTGATTTGATTACCATCAAGCCTGTTGAAGAGTTTTCAAAAGCCTTCATGCTCTTCTGTGATATTTTGATTTGACTAATATGGATTCTTTCTCCTGGCAACAGTGGTGAGCTCCCATTGCTCTGTCCCAGCTTCTGTCAACCTAGCAGTTTGAAAGTACACCAGTGCAAGTAGATAAATAGGTACCGCTTTGGCAGGAAGGTAAACGCCATTTCTGTGCTCTCTGGCTTCTGTTTCGGTGTCCTGTTGTGCCAGAAGCGGTTTAGTCATGCTGGCCACATGACCTGGACAGCTGTCTGTGGACAAATGCCAGCCTCCTCATCCTGAAAAGCAGAAGGAGTGCCGCACTCCATAGTCTCCTTTGACCGGACTTAACCATCCAGGGGTCCTTTCCCTTACCTCCTGGGCCAACATGGCTATTTTTCCTCTCTTTTTTTTGCAAAGCTTGTTACCTTGGCAGAATACATATATGTTCAAAATGTGTTGGGAAATCTGGAAATTCTCTCAAAAAGAACTGATCACTCCCTAACTTTTAAAATACGCATTGGAACACAACAACATTTCTCAGCAAGAAACCTATTCTGGCTGTCCATGATTGTTATCTGGTTCTGTGTGTTTCAGCCATTTCAACACAAACTGCCTGAAGATAAATAATGCTGGAATGTAACAAATATTTATTACCAAAGCACCCATAATGGTGAACCCATAATCCACACACCCTTTCTGTCAAACAAAATGTTCTGTGTTATTGTGAGCTACTGACATTTAATGGAAAACACCCAACCTGGTTGTCTAGTTCATTTTAAAGTTCATGATGGATCATGTTAATGTTTGTTTGGTCTGCACTGTATCTTTTTTTATTTTATTTTCTTAAAAAAACATAGTTTTCCATACTATTTATGGTTGGAAAAGTGAGATAGGCATCCATGTTGTATTTATACTAATCCACCTTGTTTACTGATAGTGTACATAGTCAATTCTCTGACTTCCAACCCATACTCAGCTTTCTTAAGTAGAACGATGAAAGGGGTTGTGTAGCCTACAGCACACGTCATAGTCAAGCTGTTGTGTTACATCTCCAAAACAGTTCTAAAGCTTCAGAGATTGTTACATGCCCATAAGCGGTGCTTGACAAGCTAACATCATTATATACACAGAGTTGATATGAAGATAATACGCTGACATCAGCCACTGGAGCAAAAATTGTTGCAACCTTGCAATATTGGTAATTAATGGCGGGAAATATCAGCACACTGACCATGGCAGAAGTCAGAACTGTTCCCCCATATACATAACTGTTTGTTAATGAGAATAACCTATATATTATTTTAGTAATTAATTGGATACCAAATTGGATTCAGAGCAAACGTATGTTAAGCACTGTTTGATTATGATGAGTGTGTGTTTGTTTGTTTGTGTATGTGTTTGTAGAAGAGGCTCATCTAGTCTAACATCCTGAAATGCAGGAATCACAGCTAAAGAAGGAGATAAAGAACTGCACAACATTTAGAAGATATCTGAAGGCAGCCCTGTATTGGGAAGTTTTTAATGTTTGACATTCTACTATGTTTTTATGTGTGTTGGAAGCTGCACAGATTGGTGGTGATGGTGGTGGTGATGATGAAACCCTGGCAGGTGTCCATATAACCTTCATTTTAATACCTCCAATGAAGGAGAGTTCATCATCACCTTCTGATTCCACACACACCAAAAATGAGACAGGCAGCCAGGAATATATTGGACAGAGGGGAGGGGGGAAAGAAGACAGCACCAAGAAGAAGAGACAGACCTCAGAAGTACAAATGCGTAAGCTATATGTATTCAGAAAAATGCCATCTGCAATGTCTTAAAGGCACACAGGAAGTCATCCTGCACAATTAATAGTCATGCAAGCCATATCAGCAGCCATTCAATTGTTAAAAACATGAAAGTCTGCCCTGCTACCCTGATTTGGCTACCCTAAATCTTTATTCTCATATTAAGCTCACATATAATGACCCTCTTCATCCTTTTCCCTTCTAACAGCACTGCCAAAGACTCTTCCCATTCATTGGGTGTGCTTAATAACTGGAAAACTCACGTTCCAGTTGTTGGCATATATAAAAACAGATGAGGCAGTGCTTGGTTCTTGGCTGTTGGCTCCACCACTTGGACTCTGTGTGAAACTTTCGGCTCCCTTTACCTAATTGAGCCACCTTTTCCTGCTAATGTGCTTTTCCCAGCTTTTCCTTTCTGTTTTAACTAATTGGCACACTTCAACACTTCGGGGAATTGTCTCCCAAGGGAAGTTCTCATTACGCACCAGCTTGCTTCTGCAAAAATCACACAAGACTGGTATTTCCATTTCCATTTCATTTTTTCAGATAATGTGTTAATTACCTGGAACAGTCCCCGAGGCAACTTCTCCAAAGCCACCTGCATCTTCCAAAGTAACAGCCGTCTTCTGCCTGTCAAGAAGGAAGAAACTTGCACTTCTTTCCACCTACAAACAGGCTGCAGGATAGGCAAAGCAGAGAAGAAAGACAATGCCCTTTGTAACTTGTTCAGATGCTGATCTTTGCCATTTGCAAGCAGTTTCCAGTTTCCAAGGTGAGGTGTCTAAGTTGTCATGATCTTCACATCTTTTTCTCTAAAGCATGGTTGGTTGGTTGGTTGGTTGGTAGGTGATTGTGTAAAACTAAAAGTGAAATGCAAGGCAATGTTAAGAACATAAGGAGAACATGAGGTCTGGATCAGACCAAAGGCCCACCTAGTCCAGTATTCTGTCCCAACACTGACCCAAATGATGCCTCTGTGAAGCCCTCAAGCAGGATATGAACACTATAGCACTCTTGGATGGGGGAAATATAAAGAATAAAGTTGCTGTTGTTGTTAATGCTTCCCAGCAACTGGTACTCAGAGGCATACTGCCTTTGGTCCTTGAGCTAGTTTGTATGCAGCCATTATGCCTAGTAGCTATTGATAGCTTTACCTTCCTTGAATTTGTTAAATCCCCTTTTAAAGCCATCCAAGTTGGTGGCCCACCTTCATGGATCACTGCCTTGCTGTGGTGAAGGTGCTTGAATAACTCAGAGAAGCTATGAGCTGTGCCATGCAGGGCCACCCAAGATGGACAGGTCATAGTGGAGAGTTTTGACTAAACGTGATCCACCTGGAGCAGGAACCGGCAAGCCACTCCAGTATCCCTGCCAAGAAAACTCCATGGACCAAAACAACAGGCATATAAAAGTTATGACGCTGGAAGATGAGCCCCTGAGGGCACAAGGTGATGGGGACAACAGAGGATGAGATGGTTGGACAGTGTTCTCAAAGCTACCAACATGAGTTTGACCAAACTGTGCGAGGCAATGGAAGACAGGAGTGCCTGGCGTGCTCTGGTCCATGGGGTCATGAAGAGTAGGACACAACTAAACGACTAAACAACAACAAAATTGGTGGCCACCACTGCACCTGGTACAGCGGCGTAGCATGGGTTGCTGGCACCTGGGGGCGGGGTGTGGAAGGTGAATGGAGCCCACCACGCCAGTCCAGCCATCACCGACAATGACGCCGGAGTGACCGAGTCTCAGGGGTCTGACGAGTTGCATACATCACTGCCAATGCCACTTTTGACCGCGATGGCGTGCCTTTACTTTGATGCAAGCAAAAGTAATTGGGCAGCAATTGTCACCTAACAACCAATGCTTATTTAATTTGTCTCTGACAGAGAACATGGGCCCTCTTTCATGGGAGAGAGCAATAGTTTTAACAAAATGTGATCTTTCATTAGAGCAGTTGGATATCAATTTTGGTTGGAGCACAAGGTACAGAATCAAAAGAATCCATAATGGGGGTAGCATTTCCTTGTGGTTGGAGGGTCTATTGTTCCCTAGGGACAAAATCCCATCACTGTAGGTCATGGGAGGTCTGGATGGCATGTTATTGGCTATCAAGAACAGAGTAAGAGGAAAGAATGAGCTATGCAATAAAATGCATCAACATCAGAAGAAAGATGATCAAGGTTCTTTTGCATGGCAGATTTACTGTCCATCTAAGTGAATAGCATTTGTATTATACACAGCTGATTGTGCCGTTTTACACAGACTCTCTGTCTCATTAGATTTCCAGAGCTGTGAGGAATTTAAATATGCAAGAAAAAGACAGCACCCTTTCCTTCTGCATGAAGTATGCGGTCTCTAAAACTCCCCTCCTCTCTCCCCTAGTTATGATGGAAACCATTCCTCAAGCAGCTCCCTTAGGACCTAACCTCATGTGACATTAATGATGTGATTAGCAATCATGTCATGTTTTTAAAAATGACATGATCTTGGGTGGGAGTTATTCTCAGGAATGTGCACAGGGGGGTACCTGTAAAATCTACAATCAGTTTTAAAATCCCCTGCCCCTCAAAAGTGCTGCTTCTGTTATTAGGAAGAAACTTCCTGCTGAGGTCAAAGGTTTCTCCCATTGTTGCTGACAGTGTTACAAAGCAGGCAAATTATTCCAACAGCACCTCCTATTCGCTGAGAGGTGATTGTAGGAGCAACATTGCATCGTAGCCTCTCAGGGAATAGGAGGCGCTGCTGATGGTCTCTACCCACCCCTGGGGAGATAGCATCATGGGGACTGCTGAGGAGGCAATATGTACAGCCTCCAAGGAGTGTGCTGCAGCAATTGCTGCACTGGGTAATGCAGTCCTTGGAGGCTGGATCTGTGGATCTTGCTGCCCGAGGCAGCCACCACCTTGCCTCATGGATGGGCCGGCCTGGAATACATTGCTATCTTGCAAATGGCCTCAGAGTTCCTGTTCCTGCACCTTTGCTAGGCAGGTTTGGTCCTGGTCAGTCTGTGAAGAAGACAATAAGAAGAAACCAGAATACGATGGGCAGAGGATTGGAAACTAGGTCTCAATAGTGCCTGCTTGAGTATAGAGCTGGTATTTGAATGGGCCAATCAGGATCTTCAAAATTGCCTTTTATCGTGGCCTTTCCTCAAAACCAACATTCCCATATCCAGATGTTTTGCCTCCATCAGCCACTGCCAAGATCCAGGATGACCAAGGATGATCGGAGTTGTGACTAAGTGCAGAAGCTAACTAAAGTTATGGATTTGTAGAGAATGTCACAATTCAACAGTGCCTATGAGCATGGTCCAGTTGGGGCAAAAGGAAAAGGCAAATATGGAAGGCAGAGAGAACTCCCAAGTCACCCATCATATATACATTTTATAATAAGTTTCTTAATCCACTATTGCTAAATGTCACCTTTACTCGTACCCTGCAGGGATTGTACTCAGTAATGCCTCATCAGCTTGCACAAGGTTGAGCCTAACTCCAATTAAAGCAGTATTGATAACCACTGAAAGATAAAGTTAACATACTCAACATACTTCATCTATTTTGACCCAAGAGACAGGCTTCTAAAACAAAAGAAGAGAAGTCAGGTCCAATATATACAGCTGACCAGAGTATTAACTGAGTGCTGGGATGCTTGCTACCAGAATCCTTCAAGCAAGAAGATGTATTTCTATGGCTATTGTACTGCCAGTGCTGTTTCTTGGCTGGTCTTCCATGTGTGGTGTGGACTGTACAGTCAATATTCATTAATCATTTTAATTGTTCATAGTGTGGGAGGCCTTGAAAAATAGCAAACTTATAATGAACCAAGTTTGCCTGTATTTTTGTGAAGACAGAATGATAGAGCTGAACAAAGCTCAATCAGCACTGCCTTTAGTTTCAGAAATAAGCAAGCTTTCAGGGATCAAAATATGTGCAAAATGCAATGGTAAGCAAATTTCATTTAAAGTAGACAGGACACTCCACTGCCACAAAACTAAACACAGCACATCATGCTGTAGAAATATGCAATAATGTTTGTTTTACCCTCTCTGAAAACTGATCATTAGGCACTAGTGACCATTTCCAATTTTATATTTAAGCATTTAAGTTATTTATCTACAGTGGTACCTCGGGTTAAGAACTTAATTCATTCTGGAGGTCTTTTCTTAACCTGAAACTGTTCTTAACCTGAGGTACCACTTTAGCTAATGGGGCCTCCCACTGCTATCACACCGCTGCAGCGTGATTTCTGTTCTCATCCTGAAGCAAAGTTCTTAACCCAAGGTACTATTTCTGGGTTAGCGGAGTCTGTAACCTGAAGCATCTGTAACATGAAGGGTCTGTAACCTGAGGTACCACTGTACTAGGGTGGCCACATGTAAAAGAACGCTATTAAACGTTCAGATGTCCTGCCTTCTTTTAATCTGCTAACAATTTCTTCACCAGTCTATTGAGATCCTAACCAATCTCTTGATGACTTTCTTTCTTTCTTTCTTTCTTTCTTTCTTTCTTATTTCCCCCAATGCATTGGATGGGTGAATTGCCCATGATTTGGCACATTGTGTCACCTTCTAATGTTTCATTACCAGGATGCAACGGATGTACACTATACCAGAACTCCAGGAGGGGGAAAGGTCTGAACTATTTCTATAACCTCGATGAAAAAAAAGCTCTACCAAAAGAAGATAGAGGAAATAAGTTAGACTGCTTGGTGGGAGAGATTGTCAACCTTTTGCAGCCTAAACCGAGGAAGCAGGATCAGGATTGAGAGGAGTAAAAAAATCACATCAATGTGAAAGACGAGATGCACCTCCTGGTGGTAAAAGGATGTAATAATTCAACACAAGCAGACAGGCAGGTTTTCCTGGGGGGGCGGGGAATCAACATCAACAGAAATGCACTCAGGGATATTTAATGGGAGAAACATACAGAGGAAGTTGCCCACTGCAAGGATTTGTGCAATCTCACTGGACACGCATATGGCTAAGTTCTTTATGGGACTGTCAGCTATCTCAGCTTCATCAGGACAATTCAAGAAATCTATAGCATGCATATTTAAAGATGTTCTGGAAGCACGTTATAGGGACTAGTTTAGAATGTGGTGGCCATGCACTCCACAAAGGGTGGTCCTCTACTTGGTAGGGTCTCAATATTGCCCATCAACAGCTACTACCTGAACAGCAGACTGAGCAGCCAGACAATTCAACTGGTCACAGCCTTCTCTATTATGGTGAGATGTTCTGCATTTCTGTTTAAATTACAGTCTGTACTTCTTAATTTGCATCTATACATATATTAGCATATGCAAATACCATGTAAATTGGTGCAGTCTTTTGGGGTGGTGTGTTGTTTCCTCTTTTTCAGGTGATGCATAAATGGCCAGCCTACTTTAGAAATGGACAGTTTTCTAAATTACAGCAGCCCATGACCTGTTCATACTGAAACTGCCTCCTACAGTAAGATTTGTTTGTTTCTCAGAAGCAGGTTGGATGCCCAGCTATTTCATTTCATTGCCCTGAGGTAAGAATCTCAATTTTACCTGTTTTTCATCCCCCAACCAGCACTGGCTAGCTAAAAGGATGCTGATCTCCTTCTCGAACATAATAGATTCCTATTGTTCGTTTGGCAACCCCACTTTGAAAAACTGTTTTAAAACTGCACTTGCTAATGTAATACAATATTGTATGGGGTTTTTTTTTTAATGTGACATACTTCACCAACAACAAAGTGCCTTTGCAGTCTCTGGGTGAAGTTACAGGAAGATTTGCTATTAGGCATGTTTGCTAATGGCTTTGGGCTTCCCATTACTAGGAAAGAGATCTAATTCATTTAACACTGATGCTAGGAAATTCCAGCACCAAGCAGAATGCAATCAGTGTCTTTATAGTTCCCAGAAGTGGAGGTGGAATGAAACAACAAGCCTCCTGTTTGATTTTCTATTTCTGTCGTGTTTTTGTCATGTTTTTAATGTAGGAGTACCTTGTGGTATCTAACTAGTCTTCTTCAGAGTAGTGTAATGGGCTAGGTGTTGGAGCCTCAGTAATGAAAAGTGCTACAGAAATTATACATAATCAAAACTGTTCCCATTTTCCACAGGCAGCTTACTTAAACAAAACAGCGAGTCCAGCCACTTAAGCGAAAACTATTGACAGAAAGCACACTTATCCAAAAATCTGATTTAGAGCAGTCTAGTACCCTTTCATGAACATTTTCACAGGGGAAAATGCCTTTGCTATTGAAAAACATGGAACAGAATGAAGGCAAATCAAATAGCTATCCATTTAAAAATTCAAAACAACCAGATTATGAAGTAACCCGGTTTTTGTCCTTCAGTGGTGTTCCAAATCAGATAATATCAATATAACTATTATAATTATTTATTACATTTTTATACTGCCCTTCATCCGAGGATCACAAGGCAGTTTAAAATATAAAAAGATAAGCATAACAAGTAAAAACAATAACACAGACACACTGTTTAAAAGGCCATAGATTGTTTAACTAACCAAAGGTCTGGGAGTAGAATGATGTTTTTGCCTGGCACCTACAGTTCTGTAATGAAGGTGCTGGGTGGGCCTTCCAGGGGAGAGCATCCCACAAGCAGGGAGCCACCACAGAATAGTCTCATTCTCATGTTGCCATCCTCTGGACCTCTCATGGAGGTGGCACGCAAAGAAGGTCCTCAGATGGTGATCTCAAGGTCTGGGTTGGTTCATCGTTTCACATGCCCCCAAATCTGAAATGAATCTTCCCCCTTTACCTCCCTCCCTCCCATGTGGCATGACTAGCATCTATTTGCATGTGTTCCTAGCTTGACTGGCTCACTGTGGTTTGCTCAGTGAAATAATGAACTGAATACATGCATTCTTCTGCCTTTATCATGACTGGTTTCCACAGAAACAAATGTCCATGTCTTGTGGTTCTCAGGGTATGTCTATCACTCAACACGCCCTCCCTACCAAGATGATAGCAGTCATTTTATTAATTACTTTTGTGGGGAGAACGGTACGTGCCAAACTCAACAGGAAGATAAAATATACAGCTTTCAATGAAGAAAGTAAACAAGGTCTCTTATTTTCTGCAAACTGCATCAACAAGTAACATCTTGGGGCATGAACTGCTTTTATTGACCAGGTAAAACAACAGTGGGAAGCAGAAATTGCATAACAAGCCAAAATTAGTTTATTTTAGAGCCATTTTTGTTTCTAGGCAATTGCATAATTGGCTATGCTGTGTTGCATACTTAATCAGGTGCTGAAAGCTTTATGCCTGCATCTTCATTGCAAAGCCTGGGTTTCCAATGGTTTCGAGCTAAAATGTCTAGATCAGGGTTTCCCTAACTTGGGTCTCCACCTGTTGTTGGACTACCAATCCATCATCTCTAGCTAGCGGTGATCAGGGATGATGGGAGTTGTAGTCCAGCAATAGCTGGAGACCTAAAGTTTGGGAAACCTTGATCTAGATCAGGCATAGGCAAACTCCAGCCCTCCAGATGTTTGGGACTACAATTCCCATCATCCCTAGGTAACAGGACCAACTGTCAGGGACGGTGGGAATTGTAGTCCCAAACATCTGGAGGGCTGGAGTTTGCCTATGCCTGGTCTAGATAAACTGTGATGAACAAGAAAGCAATAATTGTGCTATGCTACTTTACAGGTAATGGTTTTATCAGGAGTGCAATAACTAAGCTAAGTGGGATAGGTGGAATAGTGGAATAGAAATAAAACTAAGAAAGAATAGCTTTTTGCCTAAGCTCAGTCTGCCGTAGAATCAAACGTCTGTCAACAGTACCATGAAGTAGGGGGCAGAAGGGCTTTCCTGAGCTCCCATCAGGTTGGTTGCTGATGCTAACCACAAGGGAGTGTTGGGAAGGCCAAGGAGATCAGTGCTGTGCAAATGCATTGGCTGAAATGGAATACCTTTTTAAAAATAAATAAATCCATGAAGCTATTGCTTTGAGCATTACATAGGAAGCTGCCTTGCACCAGATGAGGCCATTGGTCCATCTATCTCATTATTGCTGACTCAGATGCTCAGCAGCTCTCCATAGTTTCGGGGTTTCTTTCCTAGCCCTGCCAGCATTAGCTTGGCATGGCATTGGACATGGTAGTTCAACTGCCCTCGGTCCTCTCTTCGATCCATTCCTAAACACAGCTTCCAGGAATATGCCTCATTGGAAACAGTTGGACTTGCACCCAAGGAAACATTCTTAGGATTGTAACGGAATACACTGTTGAAATGAGCGCGGATAGAGTTTCTGCTGCAGCAGCTAACAACAGGGTAAAGTGTAGTCTGGTTTTAAACGAGTGGGGTGTTTAGATCCAATATGTGTTAGACTTCGTTTAATCTTTATTTCATTTAATTTATATTTAAGTTACACAGTTTACACATTTATTGATGTTCTTAATTAATTTTATTGGGGACCTCATTGAGTTATATTAGCTTTTTGCTGTTTAAAGCTTATGTACAGGATTTTTTTTTCTACATAAGTTCCAACTGTTCACCCATACGTTGTAAGCGCTTATAAGCTAACCAGCCATATGGAAGGTCGTTATCATTATCGTAACAGAAGGCTGGTTAAGATCAGTCAAGAATGAGTTTTCTCTAGGAAGGACTAGGTTTTTCTTGCAGGGGAAATGAAGGATTGCTGTAACTCAATATGGGTTATTTCAGTACATAACAGGTTGTGAGCCCATAAAATTTCCTTCTCAGAAGACTTAGGCTAGGGCTATTTAATTGCCCAAGTAGCCCATTCAGGGAGAAGCTGATCAGAACAGAAGCAGTGGTACATACTAACTATGTAACTTGTGGCATGGTCATATGTGCACCTCTTTGCTTGATCTCCTCCTTCCTTTTTTTGAACAGGAGAAAATTGTACAACTGATCTGCATGAGCTTAATTTCTGAATTTCTGAAAGGCAGCACTTTGTCCTGGATCTTAGGCAAGTCAGTTAAAAAATTGGAGGCATTTAATTGGCATAATACAAGAGAGAGAGAAAATGGAAAGTGAGGACAAACAAAAGGGAATGCCATCTAGTATGAATGGGAAAAGCCTGAAGTTGCTCCTCTTGTACAGATTTAAATCTGTGCAAGTGTGGACTCCTCTAGTCTAATATGAAAGGAAGGAGAGTGGATTAACAGCTAAATAATGCTGAAATGTGGGCCAGCCCTGTATCTACAGGACATCCTGCATTTACGCTAAAGGACAAGTTTCCCCCCTGCTAGGTGATTATTTCAGTCTCTTTGGAGATGCTCCAACTCCATCTGCCAGCCTTAGAGCCTCACACTATGCCTAAATGAGCATGCCTGCCTCAAGCACTTCCTCCTGTCAGTCACTAACAAGCACCTTGCTGGATAACCAAGCTGGCCACAACGAGATTCAGCCCACTGGTGCTCACCTAATGCTTGAAACGACAGGTAGGGGGAAATGTCAATTAAGATGTCATGCCCAGAGAAGGATAAAAGAGAAATTTGGTTCAGCCAAGGGGCAGCAAGCCGAACTGAAGGATGAATAGAATAATGGGGAAGAGAGGAACGAGGAAACCTGTCTCCTGTCACTCACTCTGAACTGCACATTGTGTGCTACAATGATAACTTGCTAGTGTTGTAAAAAGCCAGTCACATAATGATCCCTGGGCTTCTACCCCAATCCTACTGCCCTCATTTACTTTCTTCTGAATCCCTGTGTGAACTAATTGCTTGCAAAAAAAGGTTGGCAGCTCTAATGTGACAGGTTACAGCACGCAAAAGTTGTGGCCAGTCAGACACAGTACGCTTCTCAATATCTCATAGCAAATGGCCAGAAAGAGAGTTGACCATGCTAGAAAATGGAGATCCTGGGACTATGGACTTCCTCCTTTCACTTCAGTGAAGAAGAAGCCTTGCTAGGTAAATCATTGGAAAAACCGGACTCCCCCTTTCATCTGAAAGCCCTTGCTTTGTGTGTGCATGGAAGCCTCAGTTCTCTGGATCAGAGCAGTTTACTGTGTATTTAAAGAACTACCTTATTACATAGCAAGAATTGAGGTGGTTAGGACAGTGAGCTGAAAAAAGGGTTAAATTTTGACCCCATTCAGAATGCATGAAGGAAGCACCACACACACATATATATGGGCATTCTCTGGTTCAGGTATAATACCTGAACAGGGCTAGCAAGGACAATGCTTCTGGCCCCACTCTGATGTGGCTTTGTGACATATTAATCCAGACAAAGTTGTTTGGCTGCATAATGGTATGATGTCATTATACTACCAACATATGATCCCTGATAGATTGGGCTTGCTTCAAGAAAAAAACAGTCAATAAACAAAATGTGTATCCAGGTTCAGCAGGTGTCAGGGACTGGGCAGAGGGGAAATGGAGGAGACCGCCTCCCCAGCCTGACCCTTCCAGAGAAGAAGACAGTTCAGAATTACAACAGGGGTTTGAGGGAGGTCACAGCTCAGAGGAAGATGAGGGAAAAAGCTGGGAAATAATGGGAAAGGAGGAGGAAGAAGAACTAGAGGAAGGACAGCTGACAGACACAGTGTCTTTAGAAAGCGTTCCAGACCCCACCCCCTCCCAGAACCTGGCAAGCACTGAAAGTAGGAGAGCAGAAAGCTTAGAGGCTGAGGGCACTTTTCAGCACCCTATAGTGATGACACATGAAGGGAGAGAGGGAAGGGGTGGAGACTCACTCAGGGCAACGTCATTATTCCAAGAGGCTGCATTGCCAAACCTTTCTCTGTGAATATTGAATAAAAAGCAGTTGGTAAGAACTTTTCATTGTCTTATCTGTTCCTGGCGACCTGCCATGGGGGTTGGATCCACTGCCGCCTGACAGCAGTGAGAGTCTCATGAGCTTCCTTCTGCTCTTGCCCCACCCCAAAAAAAACTTCAAAGGCAGAGCATAACTCAGCAAAGCCCAAGTTGAATGATCCTATAAAGAAGATGAGGAGACAGCTTTGCCTAACAGAGCTGACATCTTTGCTCTTTCTTGTGCACAATCAGAAACGTCTTTGTCTTCCACAATTCATATTTAAGTGGGAGTTTTTCAGATCATGTAATGGCTACTTTAAGAGAGCAATGCAGAGGAAGAAATGCCAAATAAAGAGGCAGAAATACCCACACCCCAAATATACTAATGTAGCTCAGATGCAATCTCAATTCTGTGACCTGTTTCAATTCAACTTACAGTAGTACCTTACATATGCTTACATAACTTACATACGCTTCAGGTTACACACTCCGCTAACCTAGAAATAGTGCTTCAGGTTAAGAACTTTGCTTCAGGATAAGAACAGAAATCGGGCTCAGGCAGCACGGCGGCAGCAGGAGGCCCCATTAGCTAAAGTGGTGCTTCAGGTTAAGAACAGTTTCAGGTTAAGAACGGACCTCCGGAACGAATTAATTACTTAACCTGAGGTACCACTGTATTTGCAGGTTTTCCTCTGTTTGCATAATTCATTCTGTTTCTCCCCATCACAGAGAGGTCAGTAAGCTATATATGGCATGGATCTTCAGTCTATGGCCACTGGAGATCCTGTTGATCTCACTAAGCATAGAGCATTAGCTGTATAGTCATAAAGGCTGGAATTTTACTTTTAAACATTTAAAAAAACCCACACACAAATAAATCCTCAGGATGCTGAAATCTGTGGCCCCTTATACTCTTATTCACATGAATAGACAAAGCCCTGAGCAATGAGACTAGTTTACCTAGTGTTTCAGTGAGAAGTATAAAATGGGGTGCAGGGAGTTAACTATTCATGCCTTGGTATTTGTGTTTGTTTCTAAGGTACCCTTGCATTGCTCTGTTAATGCAAAAGTTGTATATCAACAGTGACAATATGGGGAATTAGAGTTATTCAATGGCAGATATGTATGCAGGCCAACAATGCTGCTTTCCATCTTCAATCCTCTGTGGGCAGTAAATGGAAATGAACCTTTTAGCGACAAACACTTTTTTGTGAATAACTTGCGGCTTTTCTGAAAACCCGTCAACAGTTTTATAGAAGAAATGTCCCAGGAAATGTTTGCTACCCAGTGATAAAAGAATAGGCACTCTAAGCGCATATTCCAAAATACTTCTTCAAAAGGCAATAACTGTGACTTTGTTTTTTTTACTTCAGCAGCGAGACAAATGTGGAGTGGGTCTGTAGCTGTGATTCAGTAGGTGCCTTCAGATGTGCGGAAAGCATCCATTAGGACTCATTTTGTCCTCCCTTTCAATGCTACCGTCAAAATCACAAGCTGCTTTTGAAACTCCCTGAGGTTAAAAGAAGTTTGAAATCTGTGCACAGGGGATGTGCTGTTTGGAAGGATGAGTGGAGATCTCACTCGGGGTACACAGACCAAGCCGCGTGTTTCTCTGGCCTGTGGGTCTACATAATCGTTACATGTGTCAATAGGTAAAAAGACTCGAGAGTGATGTACAATTCAAAACACAAAAGACAAGCAACAAAATTAAGCGCTAAAATTGGAGACAGCAGCAGAGTCCAGCTTAAAATCGTTCTGCAACTTGGCAAGGAAATGAGTATAACAGTGAATAAAGTTTGATGTAGCTTCAAAGGCAGTGGATTTGGCAACATGAGTAGACCCCTTCCAGAGCTAACCTCAGGGAAAACTACACATTTTCAGTAGCTTCATAGAACAGGTTCAATGATGGTTTCCAACTCTTGGCATGCAGAATTTTGGTACCTGGGTAAGTGGTAGAATGCACAGGGCGGGGGTAATGCTCTGTAAGTCTAAGATGTACAGCTTATTACATGTGCATGCAAATTTCTGACATCCAAGCAATGCCACCCATGCAGTCCCCTCTCCAGCTTTTATCCACCTGATCATTGGGAGTAAGACTCCATAGATCTGAAATAAGGCACCTACACACTGCAGCGGGGCCAGCAGGATATACAGCACTGGGCATGATGTTCTCCCTTCCCCAAGGATAGGCCATACACATGGATAAGGTCTGAAGAGTGACGCAATTGAAACAGGGCCCTGATTTCTACTGTGCCACTATCAGAAAGCAGGAAGCAACCTCCTTGCACATTAAGCAAGTCAAGAGAGCAAACTGTTGAATGGTCTCTTTAAATTTTAAGGTTCATTATTGTTCCACAAGATGTGTTTTTCTTTCAGGGCCAGAGCAAATAACATGACCTAGTTTTACAGCTGTGAAGCAGTATAGCAGGTGCTGTTAAGTTGTGTTAATTAAGCTGTTGGGTATAGTATATGAAGAGCAGCACCTAGCTCTCTCAGTACCTTGGCGGATGGGTTGGTGTTTGGGTCATGCTTATTGATATTAATGTAAAAGGAGTTTTTGTTATTAAAACCTAGCAAAAGTTATTTTGTGTTTCTTGAATATGTGGTCTCCCCAGCAAGCTTTCTGCAGAGCAACTAATCTGCAAATAGCCCACACAAACTAGGCCACTAGCTTACTCAAGTCAAGTCACACCGATATCTCATATGTAATTATTGATTTATACCCCAACTTCCTCTGATCAATCACGCTCAAGGCATGTTAAAAGCAAAATATATAAACATGACAAATGAAAAACAAGTGCTAAAACAATTGCCCATCAGAATAGACCAGTCTTAAGAGTCTGTTTAAAAGGCAAATTTAGAGGAGGCGGGCAGGTGAACCTCCTTGAGAAAACTATTCCCTTACTATGGAGCCACAACTAAAAAGACCCTCTCTTTCATTCCAATCAACCATACGTCTGTTGGCAATGGGATAATAAGTAGGAACTCAGGAACTGAACACAGATCTGGAGCAGGTTCATCTCAGAGGAGGAATCTCGGGTTCATATGTGTAGAAACACAAAAGCTTTTTCCCATTCTCCAGTCACTTCCAGACAACCTGTTCATTGAGCATTCATCTTGATTTGCTAGCATAAAGTATGCAGTAATTAATGGGGGCAGGAAAAGCAGATTAGGAATGGGGGGGGTAAAGACAGTGTTCTGTTCTCATCCTGAACTACAATCCCAGAAGTAAAACAAAGCAAAACTGGTTGAGCGCTCCCCTGCTCGCTCCACACCATCAGAGAGCAACCCTAGCTGCAATGTTCTGGATGCAGGGAAGCAATTCAAAAGGGTTCCTGCAGTTTGCTAAAAAACAAACAGCCATGGCTGACCAGCTCCATTCAGAAACTTCTCCCACACAGCGAGCAATTTGTTTCTTAATAGCTGGGGCTGAACATTTCAGGTATCAGAAAATGAAATAAATTTGGTAACAAGTCACACTGCCTTATGATTGCTTGGCAGTCGGTCAAACTTTTGAGTTTGGAGAAACAGCCTTGAGCAACTAGTTTACTTATTTGGAATCAAAATGCTGAAAATTGTGCAGCGATAATTTCTGTAAGGCGTTTGAGCACGAATAACAAAGATTGGAGGGACGCGGGTGGCGCTGTGGGTTAAACCACAGAGCCTAGGACTTGCCGATCAGAAGGTCGGTGGTTCGAATCTCCGTAACAGGGTGAGCTCCCGTTGCTCGGTCCTGGCTCCTGCCAACCTAGCAGTTTGAAAGCACGTCAAAGTGCAAATAGATAAATAGGTACTGCTCCAGCGGAAAAGTAAACGGCATTTCCGTGCGCTGCTCTGGTTCGCCAGAAGCGGCTTAGTCATGCTGGCCACATGACCTGGAAGCTGTACGCTGGCTCCCTTGGCCAATAAAGCGAGATGAGCGCCGCAACCCCAGAGTCGGTCACAACTGGACCTAATGGTCAGGGGTCCCTTTACCTTTACCTAACAAAGACTGGGTGGCTGGCACTCTACTTTGTACTCCTAAATATATTCTTAGGCTGCAATCCTATACCTGCTTGCTTAGGAACAGTCCCATTGAACTCAATGGGGCTTATTTCTGAAGAGATGTGCACTGCTAGCTTTAAGTGCAGGATACCTTTGCTCAGACAGAGCCAAGGACCCTCCTTCCATCCTGCCTGTCGCAACGATGGCCATTTTGCTAGTGTTCCATTAAAAATTAGTTATGGTCTTGAATTGTTGGGGAGGGCGACTCTCTGCATTGCCTTTTTAAGAAGCCGTAGAATAGAAGGGCACTAACAAAGGACACAAAGGCGTTCACATATATTCCGGAGGAAAGGGCAAAGGGGTAGCCACAAAAGGGTAAAAAAAAAAAAGCCCAGAGAATAGGTGGAACTTCGAAATGAAGAAATAGAGCGCTGACCTTCAGAATTTCACAGTAGTCCTAACAAAAGGCAAGGAGGCAGATTTCTACAGTCAGTGCTTTAACTTCAGACCCAGGGGGTTAAAAAGATAATAATAATAACTGGCAGGAACGTCCTTTAAAACATTCTCATTACTACCAATGCAAGAATCTCAGGAAAGTGCTTTTGTCTCTGGCACAGCACACAGTTCGTTGTTGCTTAGTGACAAGCAAAAGACCATAAACCATTTTGTACAAGGTTCACGAAGAAGAGTAAAAGACATTCCTCTTCACTTGCTTATATAAAGAAATATTAGCATTACATTTTCCCCCCATCCCACACGTACCCCTCTAAAGTAGGCCAACCATTCTGTTTACCCACTCTGAACCACATCCTATTTTCATTTCATGACCATCATCATTCAGCAGACTGCTTCTGGTAAATTGTTTATATGTAATGTTTTTGAGATTAGAATCTCTGTCCTGGTTTATATACTACTCCAACAATGTGACTGTCACCAGGAAGCCAAAACATAAGAAGACCCTTGCTGGATCAGAGCAAAAGCCTACTGGGTTCAGAATTCTTTCAACGGAAGTGGAAGAAAATTGCAGGTGTAGTTGCTCATGAAAAATAGATAAAGCCTGCCAAATCACAGGCAAATAGATCCAGGGGCTTTTATGCTGGACACCTTGAAATCATTTCGAAACCCTTAATCTTTGTGGCAAAATTAGATTATATTGGCAGGTTTCCTCAACCCATATGAGGGTATGAATCCTGCCAAATTTCAGAAGAATAAATGCAATGGTTTTTCTGCAAGGTCAGCCTTTACAAAGTTGGGATGCATAATTTTTTTTAAAAAAGGAAGTACTTAACCTCCTCTAGTTATTTGTGGACAGTTCGTCTGAAAATAGTGACTATGAGAGAGGTGTTGCTAGGTTGACTTGACAAAGTGCAGACAAATTGCTCCAGTAGTTCTGAATCACGAGGGCACCATGAAACACTTCCTGGTGCCCTGGTGTCCTCACTTCATTTTAGGCTGTCTCGTACAGATCCTACTTTGCCTCAAACAAGACTCATCTAATCCAACATGCTGTTCTCACAGTTGCCAACCAGTTGCCCATGGAAAGCATGGAAGCAAGATATGAGTGGCCCTGAGATTTATGGGCTCGAAACTGAGACCTAGGGGTAGTCCAGTGATGTCACATGGAGTGGGCCCCATTGACGTCATAGGGAAAGGTCTCTTTTCCCTCAGCCACCATATCCTATGTGACATCAGAGAAGATCCACAGTCAACGGCAACAACTGAATAGGCATCAACACAACCTTCCCAGGCCTGATTATTGTGGGGCACCTCAACACTCATTTATTTACTTATTGCTTATTTCTCAACAAACCCACCCTTCATGTGTACTGATACGGGTGGATGAGAGACACCATAACGCTGCAGGTTTTATGTTTCCTTATTTATTTATTTTTTGGAAGAAAAAGATAGAATGAACACTACATATTCTGTATATATAACCACACAGCAAAAAACTTCACCCATGCCCCATTTGTATTACAGTACATGTTGGCTGCTAGGTAGCGTTAACTGGTTCCAAGGCTGCAAATACTTTCAAGGCACATTATTTCCCTCAGTGAATTTGGAGTACTGTAGTTTAACACACACACCCCTCCTTCCCCGAGTTACCATCCCCAGCAACCCTTAACAAGCTACAGTGCCCATAACTCTTTGAACCTTAAGTTTCTATCAGTATAACTCAGGGGTAGTCAACCTTTTTATACCTACTGCCCACTAATGCATCTTTCTTGATGGTAAAATTTCCTTTCTGCCCACCAGAGCTCAATGGAAGGAGGATTCAGCTTGTGTCGCAGAACCCCCTACCACCCACCTAGAATCCTGAAACGCCCACTAGTGGGTGGTAGGGACCAGGTTGACAACCCCTAGTATAACTGAATAAACAATAATTTACTCCATTAGGTCTAGGTCTTGGCAAGTCTAAATAAAGGGGAAACCTAGAAGTGTGTGCATTTTCACAGGCACCATTTGAGAAGGGAAAGCCATCTCTGTTTGGGTTTTCTCTCCCCATCCTCTACACACACCTTCATTAGCTCCTACTGAAATCACAATGCCATCATCCTAAGCTATATTTGCATACAACTCAGATTTCGCTTCTACAAGTTTTTTTCTGCTTGAACTGCTTGTTCCTGTTCCAAGTCACAGTCCTTTGAAATCACAGCTGGTTACTCTATAAATTAGCTTAATGCAGCCAACGCCACACCGTGAGCTCAGCTTGGAAAGCAGCAGCATGAAAAGATCAAATTTAAATGATTTGCTTTACATTGGGATTCTGTAGACTAAGGAAGATGAATACAGAAAAGCCATCACTGAATAAGAAGCAAGGCTTTCCTTTTTAAACGAGATCCAAATGAAAGGGGGGTGGGCATTTTCTGCTTTCAAACCCTGCTGTATTGTTCTGCCAG
This sequence comes from Podarcis raffonei, assembly GCF_027172205.1. Lineage (NCBI taxonomy): Eukaryota > Metazoa > Chordata > Lepidosauria > Squamata > Lacertidae > Podarcis > Podarcis raffonei. The sequence continues at coordinate 103,838,045 of NC_070602.1, read as the reverse complement.
CAGCTTGAGGTCTTCTGATTAAGTTAAACTAATATCTTAAAAATACAGCAGTGCTGTGTAGCTTTTAAATGTGTGAGAGAGTATTAGCCAAAGTGAAACAAGGTCAGTTTTTGTGCTTGGTTTTCAATATTAAATTTGATGTTAAATATTAGCATCCATTGTCAATTTAATAATATGCAACAAAAAGTCACCTTTGGGCAGGAGAGTCCTGTTTATTCTGTATAACAATGCAATAGGGTAGAGATATCACTGGTATGGCATAATGGCTAACTGTCCAGTCCTAACCCCTGATCTTTTTTGCTGGAGGTGGGGTTCAGTAGGAAATGGAGCTGATCCTCCACTGACCCCTTCCTGTCACCCCCAGCTTTAGGGGTAAAGAGGTACTGGCAGCTTCCCAGCTATGGATAATATGTTATTGCCAGATCCAATTTTGCAGCCCACAGCACAGAAAAAGTGACAGCTGGAAATTTCTTTTTATTCTCCCCCTCCCAGCTTCCTTCTTATTCTTACTAAAATGTGTTGGCTGGAGTGTGTCCACCAGGATTTTCCCTTAAAGAAGAAGAAGCATATATCTATGGTGTAGTGGTTAGAGTTGGACTAGGACCTGAGTGGCCAGGGTTTAAATCCCTACACAGTCATGAGGCTCACTTGGGCCTCTCTCTCTCTCAGCCTAACCTGCCTCACAGAGTTGTTATGAGAATGAAAAGGGGAAGGAGAGAATTATGTGCACCACTTTTATCTCCTTGGAGGAAAGGTATGATTACGAGAAAAAGTCCCCCACACACACACACACCAAAAAAACACCCCCTGATCATCACAAAGTTTACATGGACAGAAAAGGTAAAAAACAGTTCCTAAGGAAATTATTTGTGTAAACACAGAGGAAGGAAAAGAAGAGGAATGTTGGTTCTTACCAATAGGATTGGAATATAAGTGTATAGCTCCAGATTTCTCTGGATTCTAACTCCTATCCGCTCAAGCCAACATGGCCAGTTGTGCGTCGAGGTCCCCCAAGCCACCCCAATAACTCACACTTCACACATCAATTTTGTTTAAGGTTTTTGGCATGAATTTGGCCACAACTTTATTTAAATACACACACGTGAGTGGTTGCCTAACCGCCAACCTTACAAGTTGTGACGATTTGCTATGCAGTAGGCAAAAACCAAATGGCAACAGCCGATCAGCCAAATGGACAAAATTCCTACCAGGCCCCTGCCCCAAGGCAGGCGACCCCATGACAGGCATAGCAAGGTCAGAGGACAACGAACCCCCCCCCCTTTTCTGGGAGGGTGGGCAGGTGATCCGGTGCACGCAGCCCAAGAGAACGCCCCAGGCCCAGTATTTAAGACCTCTGACCCCTCCCACCATTTAGCAACATAACAATCTCCCCAGTAACACTCCTTGCCCAATCACAGAATGTGGCCAATTTGTCCAAAAACAGTGGGGTGGCTTTCAGCCCCCACCACAACACACGCTCTCTGTTATGGAGAACACGCTTTGCCAGGGGTGATGGAAATCCAAGAATGGGTGGTTGAGTACAGGTTCTCTCTCCCTAATATAGACCACAGAAAATGATGGCTCTGCTGGACACCCATGTAGGCTTTGACGCACACCTTATAACACTGTTATCATGCCATCTCCCCCTCTCTTATGAATTGTCTGTCTCCAGTCATGGAGACTGAATAAATTTAATTATCTGTCCCACTGAAATCACACAATGCACAACAAGCAAAGGAAAGGAAGCCAGAACCAATACTCCAAAGGAAATCAAAGCAAGCCATTTCTGTTTCACATAGGGTTCTCCTCCCTGTTTGCAAAAGAAAGTTACTGTAAGTTTGGAACTTTTTAGTGATACACATCAATATTTACAGGTAACCTCCCAAAATAGACCAAAAGCTTCCTGAGCATTCAAAAAGCATTCCATCAGCACCTGGTAATGCTGCTTACGAAACATGAAAGTGGTTTTTAATTGTTAACAATTGCCAGCTGCAAAGAAGCTTTGCTTCCCTTTGTGTACCTGACCATCTCAGCCCCAAAGCTGCCAGAGACCATTTCAGCTGCATGTTACAAACGTCGAAGGAAACAATTCTTGCCACTACCAATACATTAACGCTCTTAGCTTTCCTGTCTACGCTATCAGAGTCCACATCTTTCTGCGTACATTCAGGTCAGATCTGCCAGGATTTTGCTTTCAACAAAAGGGACTTAACAGATCCTTCGCTCAAACCCTTTTAAATGTCAGGCTGTGTCCTTTACAACAAACATCACAAGAAGCTAAATGGATTCATTATCAACAAGGTTTTTTCTCTGCCCCAACCTGAGGCTTTCTTTCCAATGTAATTCTTGATTTAATTGCAATTTTTGCCCTCTTTCCTTTAACCCGGCGGCGGCCACCTGGTGGTTTGTTGATAGCAGCAGCTGGCATCCCACCCCAAACAAAGCAAGAGCTTGCCCCCAGAGGGCAAACCATGGTTTAGTTTGAATGTGTGAACATGCTGGCTCCCAAGAAGGAGATCATAGTGACTTTGCTCTTCCCTGGGTTTTCTAGGTCAGTGTGGTGTGCCAGCTGAACCAAAGGTTGGTTTAGTTTATCATCTGAACATGGGGTTATAGTTAAGGTCTCTCCTCATTAACCACACTCCAAGCGATCTTCCTCAAGTAGTGGCACTGCCTTAAAGGTAAAGGGACCCCTGACCATTAGGTCCAGTCATGGCCGACTCTGGGGTTGCGGCGCTCATCTCGCTTTATTGGCTGAGGGAGCCGGCGTACAGCTTCCGGGTCATGTGGCCAGCATGGCTAAGCCGCTTCTAGCGAACCAGAGCAGCGCACGGAAACACCGTTTACCTTCCCGCCAGACAGGTACCTATTTATCTACTTGCACTTTGTGCTTTCAAACTGCTAGGTTGGCAGGAGCAGGGACCGAGCAACGGGAGCTCACCCTGTCATGGGGATTTGAACCGCCGACCTTCTGATCGGCAAGTCCTAGGCTCTGTGGTTTAACCCACAGTGCCACCCGTGTCCCTTAGGGCACTGCCTTACCAGCACATTATTAGGGGATGGCCCAGTGGGTCCAAGCCCCACATCATTTGTGCCAGAGCCATTAGTCCATCTAGCCCAGTACTGTCTCTGTACTGACTGGTAACAGCTTCTTGTGAAACATTCCCAGCCCTTGCCGCAGATACCAGGGATTTAATCTAGGACCTTCTGCATTCAAAGCAGATGGCCTACCACAAAGTGATGACCTGTCTCCAAGGAAGGCTTCACAGGGCGTCTTTCATCCTCTCTTGATTGTTGGTCGCTTTTGATAAACCATTTGGCAGCCGCTGAGTTAGAAATGTGTCTGTGCATTGCTAACAAAGAAAAGAGAGAGTTTTAAAACACAGAAACTGAAACATAGATACATGCACCAGGTTCCCTCAGCTCAAAACTGTAAACTGAGTGTATTGATCTGCATGGGCTCTTAGATGTCTGGAAGTCTTTGGATGTTTCAGATGGTTACACAAACAGCCTCCCACTCTATATTGGGATAATGTAATATTTTTTCTATCATAGGAAAAATCCTGAGACACGGTAAGTCAATCCATCACAACAGTGCTGAGGTTAAACACATCCCTAATCCAGAAATATCATGCACCCTGAGCATCTGTAACAGTAGCCCACTAACTGTTACAACTGGTTTTTTTTAAGTAGTGTCATATCTAAATAACTACTATATTCACTTTGGTTTCATCCACCCTTTTATTGTGTGATGCTCCCCTGTGTAGAAAGCTACACATGAGCAGCATGATTTGACTGAAATTCAGGGGAATCAGAAGATGGGGGTTGTGACTTTCATTAGGCGCAACCCTGCCTTTCCCCTGTAAACAGAGCACTATTGGTGAATTTATAAGCAGATTATGTTTCCGCTCAATGAGTCAAACAATCATTGGTCCGTGTAACCAAGTATTCTGTGTCTTGACAAGGAGCAGACCCTCCAAGTGTCCCTCTTTTCCAGGGACAGTCCCAGATTTACAGAAGCCATCCCGGTTTCTGATTTGATCCCGGAATGTCCTGCTTTTCCTTAGGACGCCCCTATTTTCATTGAAGAAATGTTGGAGGGTATGGAACAGATAAAGGGATCCCTGACCATTAAGTCCAGTCGCAGATGACTCTGGAGTTCCAGCGCTCATCTCGCTTTACTGGCTGAGGGAGCCGGCGTTTGTCCGCAGACAGCCTCCGGGTCAGGTCATGTGGCCAGCATGACTAAGCCGCTTCTGGCGAACCAGAGCAGTGCACAGAAATGCCGTTTACCTTCCCGCCAGAGCGGTACCTATTTATCTACTTGCACTTTGACATCCTTTCGAACTGCTAGGTTGGCAGGAGCTGAGACCAAGCAATGGGAGCTCACCCTGTTGAGGGGATTTGAACCGCCAACCTTCTGATTGGCAAGCCTTTGGCTCTGTGGTTTACACCACAGCACCATGAAATAGGATGTCCCTATTTTCATTGGAGCAATGTTGGAGGGGTATGCAGGAGTGGTCCCTCAAAGGCCTAGGAGAAGGCCTTTGCTAACCAAGTTACCGAAGTTCTGTTTAATTGGTGATTCAAAAAATACTGAATCTGAGACCTGCGTGTGCATTCTACCAACAATCCGAATTCCTTCCTCCTGCAATTAAAAGGTAACAGGTTTCTTCTGGGTTTGCACCAGAAATGGCTTCGGAACAAAAGAACAGGGTCATCAAAGAAGGTATTGTTTGTTTTCTGCATAATGAACTGGGGCAACTTAGAAGAGCTTGACCCAAAGGCTTGACCCAGATAGTTTGTAGAAGACCTTGGCTTCTTGATGATGAAAGCAGCTTCTCTCTCTCTCTCTCTCTCTCTCTCTCTCTCTCTCTCTCACTCACACACACACACACACACACACACACCCCAGCTCTTCTTTGTGTTGATAACATTGGCAGCGAAAGCTGTTGCTTTGTCTGGCTTAAACAGGGCCAGTCTCAGGTCCCAGAGCTGCACAGATATTAAATGCCAGCTCTGTCTCTGAGAAGAGACAGGCTGCCAGTCAATAAGGGAACTGCATGTATCACAAAACAATCAATCCTTTGCTTTTAAGGAGGTTCAGGTGCTCTGACTTCAGTGGAAACCTGTGATTAAACCGATTCATTCCACAAAATGCACCCTAATGCCTTTTTTTAAAAAAAAAAAAAAAGATCGGCTAGCCTCAAAATGGCTGTGGTGCCTTGTTTCCTCAATGATTCTTGGCAGTGTGCAGTAATTTTATTTATTAGGAAGGCTGAGAGCCACAGACAGATGCAGACCTTCACAACTCTTCTCATTCAGGAGGTTGGAAATCATCAGTGAAATAAAAGCTTAAGTAGCAGGGTTGGTCAAACCTGTTGATGCTGGGTTTCTCATTTTTTTCCAGTCTTCTGTTCACCACATTTACAGTTCAATTGACTGTTGTTGTTGCTGTTGTTGTTTTTATTTAAAAAAAAACATACACACATCTTCATGAAAATGTCTCTGCATTTTAGTGTCCATTTCTCCTAATATACAAATTTTTGTATGCAGTTTTGCAAACATGCACATTTTGCAAGCAACTCTCCTGAACACTGTCTGTTATTTTCATGAATGCATGCATTCTTATCCCTGCTGTCTCCTAATATATGTGTTTTGAGGGCACATTTTCTAGTTGGAGAAATGCATCACAACATTTGAAGAAGTACAAATTTTGAAGGATGGCGAAGTGCCGGTGCATGGATTCTTCAGGAAAGTGTGGGTTGGGTAGGCTCGTATTAAATTAAAATACGAACTGAACCAAATTTCTCCCAAGTATTCCAAGGCAGTCCTATTGGCATCATTAGCAGAAACAGTCTAGGAACCAAGGGGCAGTGACTACAAGCTCTACAAACTGTTATACAGACACACTAGTGGCAACAGTAGCACTTATGCTACAGTCCATACATTTGCCAAGGAGACGAGGCACCAGTGACCTGGGTTTCCCACCCAATTTCCATGCAATTGGCCCAAGGTGTGAGCATGATCAGAGTGTCAGGTGGATGTTGGGCATGGGCGTAGCCAAGGTGGGGCAGTGTTAGTTTCTGTTCTTATCACTGTGCAGCTGCGTGGAGTCACAGGACTTTGTTTACATTCCAGAGACCTTCCAAGCTGGTGGAAGTCTCATGGGAGGGGAGACGGGCTGTGACGTTAGTGGTTTCCTGTTTCCTTTGTTCCTTTGTTCAGTTGCTCTCTGCTTTCATAGAGAGATGATGTCTTTTCTGTTCTGCATAGTTTAGAAATAAAACTCTTTAAAATGTAGCCATAAATCTCATCACTTCCGCATGCTGTTTTGATGCTCTGCTGGGAGGACGTGCCTTGGAGCCTCATCAAAGGCTCGAGGTCGTTAAACACGTCAGGAGGTGATTCTGAAGGTTCGGAAGGAAAATGAGCTTTATCAGCTTGGCCGAGCGGAGATCCCGATAGGCAGGGAGGGGTAGCTGCTCCACTAAATAAATAAAAACACATAGCAAACTGAGGTTCTTCCCTCCCCCACACAAAAGGCCTGCCCCTCCTAACAAAAATCCTGGCTATGCCCATGATGTTGGGCCTAGAGCTGGCAGGTTACAGAGGTCAAGGGCAGAGCCACCAGTCATATTCCCATCTTCTCACACCAGTTCAGCAAATGCATGGATGAGAACAGTACTAATGTGACAGTGACACTAAAGGAAAAGTGAACCATGGTGGTGAAACCAGATGCCTAAGCTGAAGACTGAGGAGGGCCCTATTCTCATTGTTCAACGAAGTGTTGGAATGGGCAGAGAGGTGTAGACTTCCCCAGCCTCACACACACACCCCATCTCATTGCTGAAATGAGGATGAGAATAACTCCTTCTGTGAGGAAAGGAAGCTGTGTGCCTGTCTGCAGGTGTGTATGGTGTACATCTGAGCATGTGTGAGAGAGTAGGGCCATCTTTGGCCCTGCCCACATGTAGCACTCATAGGGTTGGCAACAAAGAAGTCAACAAGCTCCCCACCCTCACCCCTTGCTATAAGCTGTTGTTGTTTAGTAGTTTAGTCGTGACCAACTCTTTGTGACCCCATGGACCATAGCACGTCAAGCACTCCTGTCTTCCACTGCCTCCCGCAGTTTGGGCTATAAGCTATAGCAAGTGACAATGTACAATTCTCACCAACTTTGTGGCTTCAGTGTATCACCAAACCATCTATTTACCTGTTGAAAACCAAGGACAAATCATTAAGGGTTTACACACATTTTAGGACACAGTCATTAATGGTATATAGAGTTTTCAACGTCTTCATAATTTAGAAAACTTCACATTGTCCAACAGTGATAATGCCATCCCTGACTCTGGTTTTTTTCTGATCTAAATTAAATGATTGCTAGTTTTGTGATCAGTTAGATGAATCAAAAGGTACTAGATCTCTCTGTTATGTGGCAGCATAGACCTTTAATTTGCAAACAGAGATAAAAGAAAAGATTTCTCAGATTATTATTTGAGCTATAATTTGATGTTTTCATTCTACTCCATTGGATCTGATCATGGATCCATTGTAGCAAATTTTAACACCAAGATCTGAAAAGCACTCTCTAGGGACACAACAACTACTTATAACTGGCATCTCCTCAAAACATTTGTACAGGAGATTAATCATTATCAAACACACTTGTTAATTTACTGCCTGATTATAACATGAACGTCAAAACTGCTCCTTTTGAAATGGATTGATATTAAATATAAATGTTTTATCTATAATAGTTGAGGGAAAACCACACATATATGGTTACATTAATCTTTAGAAAATCACAGACCTTTTGCAAGAAATTCAAAATGAACCATTTCATATAGCAAGATGGGAGCCAATTAAAATGACAGTGAATGGCTTCAGTGAAGTATAATCTTCCATAAAGGTTATATTATACTTTTTTCCTCAATGCATTGCTGAAGATAAGGCTGAAAAAGCACTTACACTATAATGCTCACCTTATATGCTGATAACCAGCATTGCATGTAAAAGGATTTTCCTGAAAAGTCAGAAAATAAGCAAGTGTGACATGTTCCTCAGCATGGGGAAAATGTAATTTGTCAGATCCACCTGCTATATCAGAGTTAAGGCGAGAGTATGGAACCTGTGACCCTGCGAATGTTACTGGACTACAGTTCCCAACAGTCCCAGCCAGCATTGTCAAGAGCCAGGGATTATGGGGGTTGTGGTCTGACAAAATCTTAGGGCCACAGGTCATAGAATTGCAGAGTGGGCAGGGACCACATCTAGTCCAACTTCCTGCAATGCAGAAATATGCAGCTCTCTGAACCTTCAACCTTGGCATTATCAGCAGCACACTCTAACCAACTGAGCTATCCAGTCCTGCTAGAAAAAGAGGCAAGAATGCTTTGTATATACAAAATAGAATCAATCAATCACATGGAATAAAGTGCATTTAAAAAAAAATCCAAATATTACATTTTTTAGGGGAAAGTAAGTTATCCCGTATAGTTTATCTTTGTTTTGTTTTTTATTAAAAAAATTAAGGCAGAACCATTTGGATTTTATGGTTCTTAAACTGTACACTGCCTTGCAGTAGAAAGATGGAAGCAAACTAAAAATCAATTGCTATCTTACAACAGCAGAATAGCAATTTGGAACGCAGCGTACACAGAACGGTGGGTAGTGTCATAAAGAAACATTTCACAATCCATTTTTAAGGCTGAATATAAGAATGGGAAGAACACTCTGGCCTCTGCCATTGGCCAGGGGACTGAGGGTCACTCAGAGGCTGCACCCCTGCCTCCCAGGAAGAATATCAATACTGTACAAGAGAGGGACCAACTTGGCCACATGTACCACAGGCCACTTTGACAGGTGGGTGGGACCACCCTCCTGTCAATGACCTGATGTCATATCATGTCAGGTGATTCAGATTTAAAGGCACAGCTACAAAGGAAGGATCAGGAGTGCATTCTAGGTCCCATTTGCGCTATAAACTTAGCATACCACTTAAAACACTTATGTCTTCCCCCAAAGAATCCTGGGAACTGTGGTTTATTAAGGGTGCTGAGAGTTGCTAGGAGACGCCTATTCCCCTCACAGAGCTAAAGTTCCCAGCATACCCTGGGAAGAGGGATTGACTGTTAAACCACTCATAGGATTAACAGAGTAAACTGTTAAAGGAAAATATAATGAAAATGATGTATAGATGGTATTTGACTCCTGCAAAATTAGCAAAGATATATCATAACTGTGACAATATATGTTGGAAATGTAAAGAAAAGGAAGGAACCTTTTATCATATGTGGTGGACCTGTCCCAAGGTGAAAGACTTCTGGGAAAAGATTTATAATGAATTGAAAAAAATATACATTGAAATATACATTTATAAAGAAACCAGAGGCCTTTCTTCTTGGAATAACAGGTTTGGAATTGCTCAAGAAAGATGTTAAATTATTTTTGTATGCCACAACTGCTGCTCGTATTTTGTTAGCTAAAAAGTGGAAAACCCAAGAATTACCAACGATAGAAGAATGGCAGATGAAAATGATGGATTTTTCGGAGATAGCCGACCTAACCGGAAGAGTCTGCGACCAGAAAGAGGAGGAGTATCAGGAAGAGTGGATTACATTTAATGATTATCTAGTTAAATTTGTTAAGTTAAATTAACTGAAAACAGCTTGCAGATACTTAATTGGTTTAGGAATTTATTTATGTTAAGTGATGCATTAATATGTTTAATTCCATAAGGTGAAGATTTAAGGATGTTAATGTTTAAGTTAAATTCCATGAGAATTAGGATTTGGAAAATCGTTAAAAGGACATGCAATGAAATTCAACCAAGGGGAAGCGAGGAAGTCCCTTAACAAAGTTAATAAGTGTAATTTTCAATAAGGCTATGATTTATGTCTGTTTGTCTTGTGTGTTTGTTTGTTTATAATATTGTGAAAACCAATAAATTTTTTTGAAAAAATAAACAAATAAACCACTCATCGGATTGCAGCGTGAAAGAGTGATTAAAGAACTGAAAGTGAAGAACAGCAATTGAAGAGTGCCAACCATCTGTCTGCAAACAAATAAATTGACAAGGCAATTATGCATCCATCTATAAAGGAAGGAGGCAAGGAGGCCAGGAAGAGGAGACTAATAATGTCCAATTTAATCAGTTCAGACAAGGTCAACCAACAATGGAAAATAATGCATTTTTAAGGCTACTTCCAGCCATTTTTCATCTTGTGATGCACAAGCATCTCAAGATTTTCCATGCCGAAATAAACAAAGTGCACATTGTCCCTTGGTCTAAAGTAGGATGATGCATATAGGGCAAGAGAGTTTTCCTCATAAAAATCTTTTAAGTCTCTACAACGGTAACTACCAGAATTTTATAAACACAAACAGGCACATTTTTAATTGAGGAGAACAGTTCAGGCTCTCATTAATGTACAGTGGTACCTCTGGTTACGAACTCAATTCGTTCCAGAGGTCCGTTCTTAACCTGAAACCATTCTTAACCTGAGGTACCACTTTAGCTAATGGGGCCTCCCGCTGCCACCGTGCCACCACCGCTGCGCAATTTCTGCTCTCATCCTGAGGTAAAGTTCTTAACCCGATGTACTACTTCCGTGTTAGCGGAGTTTGTAACCCAAGGTGTTTGTAACCTGAGGTGTTTGTACACCTATATCCTCAAAGTCATGAAACTGTAAGTTAAGACATCCATATTAACTTCCACACCATGGAAGCAAAACATGTTCCATATAAGCTTTTCCTAACCCATGCCCTCTAGATGTTCTAGACTACAACTACCATGATCCTCAACCATTAACCATGTTGGTTGGGGGTGATGGGAGTTGTTGTCCAAAACACCTAGAAGGCACTAAGTTGTGGAAGGCTGTTCAACAGTCTCACATATTGAATTCAGAGATTCGCCTACATAATGGGACTGGTGGAAGCTGACCCCTTCTCACACTCTCCTCTATTTGCCAGGCCTCAGAACGCTCTCCCCAAAAATATTCCTCTGATGGACATGGGTCCCTGTTGAGTGGGATGGGTTGTGTGGAGCAGGGTTTTGAGGGGAGGGGTGGAAGACATGTGAATGCAACTGGTATCTTCATTTTTCACTCTTTCCCCTCAGCACCCCTGTAGTACTACAGAGTCTCTGTAGTACTACAGAGACTCGAGAGAGAGAGAGACTACTAGAGAGACTCTGTAGTACTACAGAGTCAATCCCACCTCAGCATCTCAGGGGACTTTAAATCTTTGCACACTGTGCATACCTATAAATCTGCCACTGTGTGGAGGTGGGGGGGAACAGGATTGTGCAACATGAATTTCTTTAGTTACATATACTTAGCCTTAGCCAGAGTTGTACACAGAAATTGGGACAAAGGGTTCATGGAATGGGTGGGTTGTAGGAAGGAATTTTAAAGGGGGGGCACCGTGTGTAGCACTATACTGTATGTAACTGGGGAAAAAATTCTTGTTGTTGGCACCCTTCTGTCTCAAGAGACAATTGAGTGTGCTTTCAGGGGTCAAGTCAAATTGATTCATTTGCAGCACCAAAGTGACCTCCCCATGGTTCAAGCTTGGGCAGTGTGTATGGAGGTCCTGGGCTGCTCAGAGAACAAGACCTCACTGATATGGTCCAAAAGCAAGCAGAGCAATACATTTGACACCAACCCAAACCTGAAAATACACTATATATTAATTTGTGGCATATATAAATACAAACGTACATTGATTTAGTCAATATATTGGTGCCACATGGCAAAATCCAATGATGACCACCTGCTTGTACAATGGAGTTTCCTGTTTTATTCTCCCCCAAGATCTGTTCTGGAGGTTCCTGCAACCTGCTGAAGCTGATCCAAAGGCTTCCAGAGGTGCTACTGGAGGGGAGGAGAAGAAGGGAAAAGAGCAGCCCATTGTGGACGTGATCATCTACTTGCACTACATTAGATCTCACCCATAAAACAAAAGTTGTCTTAAAACATAATAAATCCACCTGTAGATTGAGGAAATAATAAGTTTTCTCCGTGGCAATCAATTTAGTAGTTCCCGATTTAGTAGAAAATTACATTGCAGTTGTCTCTCTTTTCTCCATCTCAGAAAATATGCCAATTTTTCCATTAAAGCAAGATCCATTCTTCTATTTATGCTTTTATTATTAGCACTCTTTGTAACCTCCATTCCTTTTTGTGTATAATATTATCTCTGTTGTTACCTTGCATGAGGTTAACTCCTTATGATCTTATTTTACACTGCCATCCATATATAAAGCTTAAGGGGTGTGTGGAATAGTGGCTCTAATGGAAATTAATCATCTATCATCTTTGTATAATCTTTGATTTTATCTTTTTTCAGTATCTCTTTGCTAACTGATGTAGCCACCATATTTGATAGCAATCTTCTGTCTCTTTCTGACATTTCCAACATATCTGTGTTCCAGATCATTACTGTTTATTACTATTTATAGCCACTGGTGTCATATAACACCTTGCCATCACTGTATAATAATTTTGGCTTACAATCGTGTAAAGAAAGTGTACCTGGTTTTCATACTTTTCCCAAACTTCTATTAGTCATATGTCCTATACCACTTAACCGTAAATTTGTTCACTTTCACAGAGTCTGTATTGCATTTTAGTTTATTTATCCTTGTTGATATATGCTATTTACTTTCTTGATTGGTTAAGTTCTCAAAATGTTAGTTCTCTCATCTTATGGTTAGTTCTATTTGCTTATTAGACATATTGAACCAAGGAGAACACACCTGATCCAACCTACTTCTGATACTTGAGTATTCAACCATCTTATTTGGACAAACCAAGCCTACATATCAGTCTGTCTGCCTGCCTGCCTATCTGTCTGTCTGTCTGTCTATCTATCTATCTATCTGAAGCTCCTAGCCTGTCTACATTACATTGCAGATCAGTTTCAAGTTTGGGGGTTCCCCCCCAAAAAAAAAACAAGAACACCAAAAAAACCACTCTTTATTAAGTCACCATTTATACCCTGTTGTGTTTGTTTTATTATTTTCTAAACTATGTCCTGATCAGTTTCATGTTGAATTAAACGGCATCTGCACTTGCTGTTTAGCATCCATGGGTCATATATACAGAAGCATACTCACTGCAATCATGAATTCCATTGGCTCACAAGTTTGCATTTCATTTGTAACTATTCAGTTTTTAAACTGCTATCAAACTTTTAGGAGACCCTGTGGTCATGTAGCTGAAGCCACTCTGTGTTTTGTTTCTAAAGTGAGTCAATTAAACATTATAGGCAAATTGAGCAACCTGATACTGATATTTCCACATGGCAATCTCAGCCTAATGAAAATCCTCCTGGAAAAACCCTGTGTTAGAATAGCTAAGCATCAATGTACACCTTTTATTCTAACCACAGAGCACTGCTTTGATTCAGGATTTAGTGCAAAAATATAGAACTTTCTTCCTCAGTCATGAACTCAGTTTAGAATTCAGAGATGCCCACCCGTGAGTGCAAACCATCTTATACTTGCAGAAGGTGTTTTTTTTTTCCTTACTTCAAGATTCTTGCACAAGAAAGAGAACTAAAATTCAGAGGTGTGACTTTTCTTGCTCAAGACGTGGCGCAAGGTCTTGTGGAAAGACAACAAAGAGTTGTTGACTGACATTTGGAGAGATTTCTGTTGTGCACAATATCCTTCATCTCCTAAATTTTCCCAAAGAAACCTGACAAATGTTTACAGAACTAGAGATAGAGGCTCCATGCTAAGATATAATTAATGACAAGAAGCAGAATGTAGTGTGTGACCCTGAACGATATGACACCAGATGAAAAGGAACATAGGGAATGTGTGACCAGGCTTGATGAATTTTCCTAGCACTTAATAATTCATTCACAACAGGCTTGGTCTTTCATCAATACCAGCAGTAGTGTTTGATGCCTCAAACCCTGGATATGTTCTGTAAGAGCTATAAAGATGTTGTAAGCAAGCTGGTTTTAAAATGCTATAGCTGTTAAGCTGACATTTTTCATTTTGTTGTAACACATTAAAAATTAGTCTATAGCGCTGTGAAATCAATTAATGTGAAGCAGAAGCCACTGATGAGAAAGCGTAAACAAACAAACAAAAAGATGGCTCTGAGGGCTGGAAAACTACCACGTAATAAAGACTACTTTTCTAAATGTGTATTCCTTTGCAACATCTATTTCTTTCATATAGTAATGGGAAGCAACCTACTTTTGCCTCCCACCATTTCAAAATTTCTCAAATTTGCAGAATAATTTTAAAAAGAGTGCTGCTGTATCAGGCCAAGCATGCTCCAGCACCATTTTCCCAATCCAAAATACCCCGGAGCTGCTTTTTACCAGGTATGTTTGCTCCGTGGGGCAAATAGCAGCTGTGTATGTGTCTGTAAACCACTGACAGCTTTAATGAGTCATTTTAATAACATGTGATCTCCCATTGTCAAGTCTAGTTTGGTCTTGCAAGCAGATGTTGGCGATCCAGATATCAGAGACCTCCCAGCTCCTATAATGTATTTTAAAAGCAGATGTGAGGGATCTGAACTGGAGCCACATCATGGTACTTGAAGCAGAGTTTTAAAACCAGCACTGGGGAAGGGACTCAGCAGCTCAGGAGCCAAATGCAGCCTTCCAAATCTCTCCATCTGACTCTTGGGACTCTACCCCCAGGCCACAATCCTCATTGGCCCTGCTTCCTGCTCTCCTTGACTGTTTTGGCCTGGCTGGCAGGTGTTCTTGAACAATGGTAGTGCTCCATGGGGCAAAGAGCAGCTGTGTATGGGAATAGCAGCCTGGATGGGAAGCTGGAGAAGTGTGTGTGGAAACTAGCCTACCATACAAAAGGAAAAGAAATACACTTATTGTTCCATCTACTTCTAGCCTCAAACACCATTGGCATGTGCGCCCCCACAAAAAAAATTGCCTTGAAGGGAATGCAGCCCCCAGGATGATAAAGGTTTACCACTCCGTAAACATTTTTCCACAATGCAACCCAGCCCACCCACCCCCAAGCATTTATTTGTGCCTGGGAAAAGCCATGAGTACTGAGTACCCAATCACAGTTCTCTAATGTCTCATCTAATTTGGCCCAAAGCATCAAAACCAATTTCACAACTATTCAAATAAACCAATCTAGATTTAAGTGCTTTTCATCTAAAGGGAAAAAAGGAATCTTGCTTATTAAAGTGTCATATTAAGAAGTGGGGGAGAAGGCTGGAGTTCCGGCAATCATTACTGGAAGCAAAGTGGAGTAGAATGAAAACCTCTTTTTTATTTTTTTATTTTAAAAAGCTTTTTGATTTAATAGAGAAAAACCTTGAAGGCTTATTAATTTTCAGGAGCACTGGGAAGGCATTCACCTGTATTTTTTTTCCCTACCTGTTTCTTCAAATCTCTAAATTGCATCCTATTTCTTGTGCCTAATATGAGCAGTTTATATGCTCTGCATTCATTCATTCTGCCTGTTTAGCAAACCGTGGAAATTCATCTCTTTTAAACACTGTAGGAGCTGATGAAATGAATTGACAGCTTCAGAAAAACTGGGTTTTGTTAGAGAAATGCAGCTCATGGGATTAGATGCTGCTGCTTTTTGCAGTTAGCGACAATGGTTCTCTAACAATTCCATTTCTCTCTAATATATGAAATTGCAAGGATGTCATCATGCTGCAGTTTGCTTGGCAGTAGACAGGGGGAGCTGTAAACTACAGTGTGATGAGCTGCTGGGCTGAAAGGTGGGTGGGCAGCCCAGGAGAATACAGGAGGAGATCCAGAGGGTGGATCCAGGGGCAGCCTACATGAGTGGTCCAGGTGAGGTGAGGAGGAGGGAGTCAGAGTGCAGAGACACAGGAAGGAGAGCAGGTAGGACACAGAGCTGTAGAGTACAGACCTGTGCCTGGAAAATGCAACTCAAAAGGAAGTCTGAATGACCCCTTTGCTTTAAAAGAAATACAGAGAAATTGTACAATCGCTGGTTAGATAGATGGTGTCCAGCAAGCTGGGAGGAGACCCAGTACTGTGATGGGGAAACTGTGATGGAGTTGGTGAGCCACCAAAAGCAGTTTTGTAGGATGTGGGTTTGCCACCTTTGCTATAAGGACAGCTACTTAAGACAGCTATGTTTAAACATGTAAAAACATGATTGCTCAAACATATGGTGCTTGTGTTGTGAACACTATTTATACATAGCAGCTCTAAAGGAAATGGGGAAACACTTTTACTGCTTAAAGCTTCCCAGCTAAAGCAATGACCACCGCAGTGGTATACATTTCAGACATTAATATGTTTCAGTAGCAATTGATCGAGAGCAATTCAGTGGATGAGTGGCTGTTGGCCAAAGCATTAACAATTTCTTTGTCTTTATTCAAGAATGTTTACTTTCCCTCCTCAAATCCCCTCTTCCTCCCTCCAAAACAGATGGCATTTGATTCCAGATCTGTCTGGGAAACAGCTTCTTTGAAAACATATTATGGCATCGGCATCTGGTGGTTGCTTCAGTTTCAGTCTGAGCAGTGCGTCTCCCCAGTCACTAGAAGTGATTCAGTTCCTGAGATAATTTATTATGCCATCTCAGGTCACTCAGTGCAGTGAGCACCAAAAAATGTAAAAGAAGATAAATATAACATGAGTCTGTCACCGGAATAGAGAATTGGGAGACGCACAAAGTGATTTAATGGAGAAGCAAAAATGGCTATCATCTGGCAAACATCACCCTAGAGAGCAAGATGAAATTAATGGCTAATAGATGGTAAGGCAAGATGTGAATGGGGGGAGATGTTCCCCAAACCCAGAGAATAAGGACAGAAGCGCCACGTACAATGATAGTTCTAAATAATAGTCATGGTGTAACAGTGCAGAGAAGAGAGACTTTGCTGTGTGTGGACGGGAAATCAATGTGTGATGCCAAGGCTGAATAATCATGGCCTTAGCCTGAAAGTCATTCCCCCTGAACCCAGGTATGTTGTAGCTACCTGTTAGTGAAGGAAATTCACTTTTCTTCTCATGCTTAATGGTGCACTACTGCTGACCTGAGCGTGGGGCTCAGCTCTGGCAAGGAAAAAAGGTTCCAGGGCTCCTGAATTCTAGCTCAAGATGAAATGCTGTGAAAATCAGGAGAGGAGATATGTGGGTGAGAAGACCAACGGCATTCCCTACATTCAAACACAACGAAGAAGGCAACATGGAAATATTTCGTCTTTTCTTGAGGTAGTCTGCAATTTGTTTATAGGCAACATTGGGCAGTTAACATCAGTGGATACTGGAACTTATGGTGGCTGCCTAGAAACACTTATCTCCTGGATCAGCAGGATCCTACCCCTGAATACCAGCTGGTGAGGAATAACTCATGGGCTGCCCATAGGTTGGCCACTGTGAGAAACAAGACACAGGACTAGATAGGCCTTTGGTCTGGCCCAGCAGGCTGCTGTCCAAGGTGCTGCTGGCAATGGGGAACTTCAGAACACCTGATCTCATGGCTTATGGTTCTTTATCTTTAAACCAGACTTGGATTAGACAGCCCTTCAAAGAGACAACTCCTTCAAACTTCAAATTCCTTGTTTTGATTCATTGTATTCCTCTCCCCCCCCCCCCCCGTTCTTATGGTTTTATATTTTTGTAAACCACTTTGAGGTTTTGTTGTTGTTGTTTTTACAATCAAGCAGTGTATAAATTTTATGAAACGCATGGGCGTCTACAAGATGGTACCTGTGACATCACATTGCTAATAAATAGAACACAATAAGTGACCTCTTACCTATTGGATTCTGTTTTTATTTCTATTTAAATAAAATATTTAGATGCAGAGCATTCCCCTATTGTGATGTTCAAGTACAAAATTCTTTTAAGTGCAGAACAAAGTGGCAGACATTATAACTCTCACAGCTCTGATGTGCTGCTTTCTGAAAAGCATTAACTTGCCTGTTTCCTTTAACGTTGCCTTTCTTTCAATCCTTATCCTTGGCGGTTTCAGCTGAAATATCTATGGGCCTAACTTACCAAGTCTTTATTTTAGACTAGCATTGATCACCGGATTGAGTCCTGCTGTAACAAGACCGAAACGGCTTCATTTGACATCACTTTGTTTAAAAGTAGGCAATTGCTTGATGCTTCATTGTCTTCAAAACTTAGCCCTGCAGCTAACCAACATGTCATCACTCAGATTTTTATTGCTCTCTGTGGGGCATTAACAGCTTTAAAATGTTTTCTTTTTTCACTCAGAGAGCATGTAGAGGTGCTCCCCCCCATCCCCTACAAAAAAACCAACATCAAGAATCACAGTAGGCTACATTGAAGGATTTTTGTTTTTCTATTGTACACCGTGCTGATTCCAAGTGTTTAAAATGAGGCCTCTTCTGAAGTCCATTGAAGAAAACAAGTGCATTCCTATTCCTTCTTTCTTAACTAGCACATATAACCTGAGGCATCGTAACTTGAGGGTCGACATCTGAGTTTCCAATATATCTTTCAAGCCTAGGAAGAGCTAGATCTTCACATATGCGACAAAACTAAAAATTGCCATCATTAACTGGATTAGAGCATTCATTAAAACAGGTGCTATTTGAAGCTCAAAGGCAAGGAAATGAGTGAGCCAGCTTCACCAAAGTAGCCCCATCATGTGCAGGTTTTCCAGCACAATTGCCTCTGATTAAATAATGGATGTCCCTGGACAGCATATGAAAGACAGAAAGTGAGGAAGCTGATGGCAATGATTTGATTCCAATACAGTGGTACCTCGGGTTAAGAGTTTAATTCGTTCTGGAAGTCTGTTCTTAACCTGAAACTGTTCTTAACCTGAAGCACCACTTTAGCTAATGGGCCTCCTGCTGCCGCTGCTGCATGATTTCTGTTCTCATCCTGAAGCAAAGTTCTTAACCCGAAGCAATATTTCTGGGTTAGCAGAGTCTGTAACCTGAAGCGTACGTAACCTGAAGCGTATATAGCCTGAAGCGTATGTAACCCGAGGTACCACTGTACTCACCCTTCACCCTAACATCCTAGGGCAGGTTACGGCAATTTAAAACACAGTTTTTAAACTTACAATTAAAAAGTTTAATAAAAAAGAGGGGGAGCCCTGAAAATATACATCACAGGTATCAAAGGATGTGGTGCATGCTTTTTTATGTGATAAGATGCCTCTTATCTGCCTAAATTTCCATTGTTTGGAACTGGCCCCACCAGAGTGTAGCAGCCACCTCAGGCAGCTTTTAAGGAGGAGCACAGAGCACGCAGAGCTATTTGCACCTTGTGGGTTGCCATGCAGGGGCTACACAGCATCTGCTGTCCTTGGCACTCCTTTATAGTCATTTGTATGCATGACAGGCCAGAACTAACTTCTGTTGCCTGCCTGAGGTTGCAAAACAAGAGATCAGAAGCATTAAAACAGGGGGTTGCCAAAGAAACACCCACTGGTGCCAGGGCACCTTCCAGAGCCTCCTGTAGCACCTGCAAAAAGGTCCCCTCAAAAATCCACAATGCATGCTTGCTATTCCTGGTCAGTTCCTTTTTTTACTGGCTCTGCCTCTCCTCTATTTTGAACACGCCCCCTTAAACATGCCAACATTTCACTGGATACCAGGATCTCACACCCATCCTCCCATCTGTTCTGAACGGAAGAAATATTTTCTCTCTGTGAGCAAAGATGTGCTTTCTCAAAATTCCAAATGTGGCCACCGGCCCAAAAAGGTTGGAAACCCCTGGCCAAGTCCTCACTGGTAATTTTCTTACCAGAAAGCAGTAGCTCTACATATGCATCAATCAGCATAGATGACCACACATCTGCACACATGGAAGCCTTTCCTTAAAACTGGGAACTCTGGGAAAGGCTGGCTGCTGGAAAGCAGGAAAACTCCGGTGTTCTACTGGAAAATTCTGCTGTAGTTTTCTGCACTCTGCTGATCACACTAGTTGAAGTGTGGTGTGGTATCAACAACAGGTTATGGGACAACTGACTTCTACAAGTCTAACAATGTGTCTGTCTGTCTGTCTGTGTGTGTGTGTGTGTGTTATATTTATTCATTTCCTTAGCTCAGCTTCACTGCTTTCATGCATCACCACACACAGATAGGGAGGCCAGAGCAGCAGCATGCCAGACCCTTCCTCATTCAACGAGTGCAAATTGGCATTCATATATTCACCTGCATGACTTGCTGAACTGACTGGCAAAGCATGAGGTCAGAGAAGCAGCAGCAGCAAAGGGAGAGAGAGGGCGGCAAGGGTGAGGCTTTGGAGTTGGAGACAAGGGGTTAGATGATGCATGAGAGTTGAGAGATGAAAGAGAAAAGAAGAAGGGGGGAAGAGTTGTGATGGGTACACAGAATATGAAGGACGTAGAGTCGAAAGGGGAGAAGAGCGGGAGGCATGAAAGCTGCCTGAGATGGGAAAGAGACTTGCAAGCAGGGATCAAGAACATGAGGATTTTAGGGTGTTGGGGGTTAAAAAAATGACTGGTTTTGCAAGAGTGGAAAGCAGGGGAGTGTATATTGATAGATGCTGAGGGAGCAGTTGGGTACAAGGAGGTGTGATTTGGACAAAATGTGGCTTTTTCTTTGAAATCCCTGGGAAGAGGGCTTTGTAATGGCTTTGGAAGGAAGGCAGTGAGAACAGCTAGGAAGAGCAGAATGTGTTCATATATTAAGGTTACCAAACATCCCCGTTTCCAGGGGACAGTCCCCGGATTTACAAATGAGTCCCCTGACAAAATCCATCTATTTAGAAGGAAGTTGAAAAGTGTCCCCGGATTCATTGAAAAAAATCTGGTAACCTTAACACACACACATCTCCTGGGCCTTTTGAAGTAAGCTGTGCAGAAAACATCAGTCATTTTGTATTTATGATAACAAAGCTCAATTTGGAATACGCTTCTTTTTCTGTCTCTGTAGCTGCTTCCACTGAATGGGGAATGAGAAATTAAAGGCAGATACATTATGGTCATCAAAGTGGGAGTCTGGAAAGGGTTTAGCTGTAGGAAGAACCCAAACATCATTTTGACTAATCCACCCTAAGGCTGCAATCTTAAGCCTAAAGTAGGAACCTTTGTGATGCATGTGGATGTCTTTTCTTGGGGGGGGGGGTGTTATTTATTCCACTTTATTTATTTGTGGTATTTATGTGTCGACCAATAACTAAAGTTCTCAGGGTGGCTTACAGTAAAAAAAAAAAGTAAAATACAAAATAAGAGCCATTAAACATAATATGGGATAAAACCAGCAACACAGGGGAAATCAAGATTCCATAGCATCAATAAATAAAAAAAATTCATAAGTCTTCAAATACATCCAGAGGATATATATACAGTGGTACCTCAGGTTACATACGCTTCAGGTTACATACGCTTCAGGCTACAGACTCCGCTAACCCAGAAATAGTACCTCGGGTTAAGAACTTTGCTTTAGGATGAGAACAGAAATCGTGCTCCAGCGGCGTGGCGGCAGCAGGAGGCCCCATTAGCTAAAGTGGTGCTTCAGGTTAAGAACAGTTTCAGGTTAAGAACGGACCTCCGGAACGAATTAAGTACTTAACCTGAGGTACCACTGTACACTAAAGTATTGTACGCTTGAAAGCTAGGGAGAAGAATATGGCCTTCAGCTGGTGCTGAAAGGACTACAACATAGGCTCCAGGTCAGCCTCTCTGAGGAGATTGTTCCACAAATGACCTCTCTCTCTAGTATCATGGATGTTAACTCATTTGGTGGAGTTCCTGGAGAACAACTCTGGAAGATGATGGTTAAGGGTTGAGTGGGTACATGTGGAAAGATGCAATTCTGCAAGTAACCTGGCACCAAGCTTCTTAAAACTTTAAGGGATTACATCACCAGGACTGTCTTGGCTACCTCAGTTGCTTGGCAGAGAATGATACTGAAGAGGTTGAAATCTGTTTCCAGTCTAATCTAACAGTATGTTGACAGATGCCCATAATAAGAGAGTAATTCAAAAAGCCTCTTCCTTGTCCAGGAACAGCTTCCACCAGCTGGTCTCCCTTACAGCCCTGACCTCAGCCAATTACAGTGCTTGCCATTTTATTTTACATTGGGATGTTAAAACAACAGATCAAGGGCAGCATTCTCAAAATGTCCCCTCAACAAATAAACGCCCAAGCATATTTCATTTCCTGTGATTTCACCTCTCTGCTTTTTATTTTTTCATCCTTTCTGCAGGAAGTTGCAGCTGGTGGCTAAAACATGGGTGCTGCCAAACCTACTCCATATTTGCAGAAGGGGTTTGTTAAAAGCCAGCAGGAAAACGAACAGACCACTTGCAGATTTTAGCTGCTGAGCTCTGTGAAAGCAGCATGTACTCATGAATGAGAGCCACTTACTAAATTGCTTGTAGGAGAGAGATCAAATGTCCAGAAGGACTGCTTGTTGTCCAGAGGTAATCCTAGAAGTCACATGCCCCACCACAAGCAGTCCATTACTAGGAGCAGATGTATGGATGCAAGTTTGACCCCACCAATTTCTGCAATTCTTCCATCCTTTGATGAAGTGGAAATATGATGAGTCGCATTTATATCTGTTTGTGCAGATGCACAGGTCTCCTGTGTTTTCTTATACATGGGAGCAGGCATACATCATGCCAATAGCTTAATTCTCCAGGTGATGACATAGTAAACCTATGAATGACTAAATCTTATTTTAGCCCTAATCCCCAATCCTTTTCATTATTCATTGTCATGGATTCCATCTACAATTATTCCGTTTATTTTTCTCTGTTTTAATTGTTCTTTCTGTAGGGCTGCAGATTAACCACCTTCTTTGTCATAAATCAACAGTCAGCCAGTAGCATTTGAAGCGAAAGATTGAACATTTTGACTTTTTAAAAAAATTAATACTGTGCTACATGTTTTGTACATAACACACACGCTCACACACACACTTTGTAACTGTGGGCTGGATCTAGATTTTCCATGATACTTCGACTCCCACTGATGGAAGAGAGGAAGAGGAAATTTCTGCTGATTCCTCCTTTCCCTTGCAAACACCTGAAAACCTACTCTGGAGATTTGGGGTATCTGCCAGAACAGTATGGAAGGGGGATAGGGCTGCAAGGCTAAGTGGAGATAGTAAAAATTACCTCTCCAATTTTCTCCAGCAGGAACCTCCGCTGTCTCAGAGTTGTAAGCAGTTTTGAGCAGAAGAAGTCCTTCAATTCATGGAAGGAATTGTCTGGAAGCAAGAATTTCATTGCCCCTTTAGACTTGGGTAGGGCTCACTTTGAGGGGGAATTGGGAACATGCATCTACATTTGCAGGAGCTTCATTTACTCGTGAGTAAGGAGGCTTCCAGGGACGCAGGTGGCGCTGTGGGTTAAACCACAGAGCCTAGGACTTGCCAATCAGAAGGTCGGCGGTTCGAATCCCTGCAACGGGGTGAGTTCCCGTTGCTCGGTCCCTGCTCCTGCCAACCTAGCAGTTCGAGAGCATTGCTCTAGTTTGCCACAAGTGGCTTAGTCATGCTGGCCACATGACCCAGAAGCTGTACACCGGCTCCCTCGGCCAATAAAGCGAGATGAGTGCCGCAACCCCAGTGTCGGCCACAACTGGACCTAATGGTCAGGGGTCCCTTTTTACCTTTAAGGAGGCTTCCAGATGGACTTTTTATTCTGAATTGTTTATTGGGAAGTTAGTGTCCTGGGGGGGATGGCAGACCCCCAGTACCTCTGAGCATCTCCCAGTAGGCACATCTCTGGAATGGCATGTCCCTTCACTCCAGAGTGCCTTTCTGCGACACTTCTCATATGAAAAGTGCACACAAGTCTTCTGGCATCACACGACAAGAAGACAGAAACATCTGTAGATTTAAACTACGTTTTATTCACAATATATACAGAGAATCCATAATCACGTCTGTGTTCTCCAAACTCTGGCAGAAAACAGAAAACATACCGCAAAAGGGAAAGTACAGTCCAATAACACTCTCAGACGGAAGAGATAAGACAGTCTTCCATTCCCACACTCTTCTCAGACATCTCATGTGATTTATACTAATCACATTAGCCAGCATCGGCTACGTAAAATCCTAACAGTCAGATGTTGTTGTGTGAAAACAGGTGCTATCTCACAACTTCCAGTGTATTTTCCAGTCACTTTCCCTATCACAAAACGTCTAATCTTTTTGGGAAATGGGCTGTTGCCCATGACTTCCCATTCCACTGTAACTGTGTAACCTGAATTTCTCTCTATATGATTGGATCCCACTCAAAAATAGCAACAACCTGGAAGCACCCTGTGCCTCTGCTATTACCTTGCATTTGCATAGAAGAATGTTTAAATGAGTACTTCTTTTACATGAGAAGAATAGTGCATGATTACCTCAAAATCATCCCTAGCAGCAGTGACAGTGTGAATGAAAAATGGCAACGAAAACAAAATTTATTATCATTTAATTTGTAATGTATGAAACACAGAGAAATTGAATCAGTCATAATAGTATCATTTGTTTTAACTGATGCCTTTCAATACAATTAGCTTGTGTTCACAGTTGTGCAATTATTGAAATGTGTATCAGAAGTAGTAACGCTGCTGCTGCTTCTTTCGCAACAAAAATAGTGTCACGGGCAAGTCTATTGTCCTTAACTTTTATCTGTGTCTCTTACACTTAAACATTACAAAAAGTCCAAGCTGACATATTTCCTGCCCCAAAAAATCGAATTAAAAGTTTCTGTGTAAGCTGATTTTCTTTTGTCAACAGAACATAATTAAATTCCTCATTGTTACAGTTTTGGCATCCAGCAGATTTCTGGGGAAATTAACTGCTACAGAAATTAGTGATCTGAACATGCCCTACTGAGACACAGGATGTAGCAAGTGGGTTTCTAATACTTTATGATCCCAGAATACTGGCTAATAAAGTTTTGAAAATGAATTATATTAAGCCCATGCATTAAACTAAGTTACTCCCCTTAAGTTAGTAAAAAGTTTGCATTCTATAAGTAGTTCATTAAGGGTAAACAAACACCAAACGTAAGGTCTACAAACTCCATAATGATCAGTGGCATTGGCTGAGACCTCCAATGTCTGATTTACCTTTGCTGTTAATGTTGGCAAGTGACTAGTGGTTGATGCTCAAAGTAAGCTGGGCAGATGAAAGAGGACAGGACTGCTGCAACTTCAATAGCTATGTTGTAGCAAAACCTTTGCAGGTGTACTTTGTATGTACAATACAGTGGTACCTCAGGTTAAGTACTTAATTCGTTCTGGAGGTCCGTTCTTAACCTGAAACTGTTCTTAACCTGAAGCACCACTTTAGCTAATGGGGCCTCCCACAGCTGCCACTCCGCTGGAGCACGATTTCTGTTCTCATCCTGAAGCAAAGTTCTTAACCTGAAGGACTATTTCTGGGTTAGTGGAGTCTGTAACCTGAAGTGTATGTAACCTGAAGCGTATGTAACCTGAGGTACCACTGTACTGCTATTATGTAAAAAAAGGTAAAGGTACAATGCTGAATTTCACCTGGCAGTGCTGTAGCGGGGGAAGGGGGCTAGCTGGGTTTTTTGTTCTGGGTGAAGCCTCCGGGGGTGCCATTGAGGGTCCCAGCCTCTGTGTGTGTGTGTGTGTGTGCGCGCGTGCAAATGCACATGGGGGGGGGGCAAACTGGGTATTTGACCTCCAGGTAAAATAAAGCCTAGTTCCGTTCCTGCCACCTGGGCCCTCTCTAAAACGGTAGGGAAATAAAGGAAGTAGAATGATTTCAAATCAGACCAAAGTGGGATTGTCTTATATCTTTTCCGGGGTCCAAATGCAGAGCTCCAGGCCTCTCTATATGGCCCTCAGAACTCTACCTAGGCCACACCCCTCTCCCCATCCCTAATAATAATAATAATAATAATAATAATAATAATATATTTATACCTCGCCCATCTGTCTGGGTTTCCCCAGTTACTATGGACGGCTCCCTAACTTTGTTCCACAGCTTTCTTAACTGCTTTGGCCGGGCTAGGATAGGTCCTTGAACTACTTTTGGCTTGCATGAGTAGAGGATGAAAGGTGATGACTCATATTTCAAAAAGTGAAAATCAAGACACAAAAGTTAGCTTTGCCCAAAGTTGTTTAGCTTTTTTTTTTTTCAAAATCTAAGAAGAAGAGGAAGAAGTTTCTGAGCTATTTTTTAGCAAATTTGCCAAAATCTAAACTTCTGACATGGGTTGCCATATGTCCAGATTTTCCCAGACATTTAAGCAATTTTTCGCCTGGGCACTGTTTCCAGTGGATGCATCCCGGCTATGTCCGGGAAATTCCGGACGTATGGCAGTCCGAGGGGCATATGTGTTTGCTTAGAAATGTCTGCTTTTTTCACCTGCTGTCGAAAGGTAAGAGTCACATCCATTGCTCCGCCCACATTAGCCTCTGGCCACACCCACCATCGGAATATCCAGCTCCCAGAAGGTTCCCCAATGTGGCCCTCTAGCTGAGAAGGGTTCCCTGTGGCCTACAGAATAGCAGGAAGAAGAGCTTCTTGCCAGACCTCACTATAGGAAGCTAATCCAAAATGGCAGTGATGCTACTAGTGGAGCAAAGGTATCGGAGAGGATGCATTTGGGTGAGGATAGGATGGGAAAGTATTAATAAGTGACCATTTTGCACACTCATTCTTCTCAGGTATAAATAACTCCGGCAATATTTAGATTATGTTGCTTTTCGGCAACTTTGTAAAGCTGATAGAATTAATGTTAGTGGGGAAATGGCAGCTGAAAACCCATAGCTATTGATATCTCTTGTGTAAGAGAAAGTTAGCTCCATATGAATGCTAGTGCTGTGCTTTGTATTCTGATTGTTCTGTTTAGATGTAACTGCTTCTTTTAACCTTGTTCTTTTGAAGAGTCCATTTTAGAAATACATTTCTATGGGCAAGAGTTAAGCGATGCTTAGCCCTTGATCTTCCAAACAGTCCAGTAGAAAGTCAGCGGGGTTATTCCAGAGGACACATAAAGGGAACTGTAACTTCAATACAAAAAAATTTTTTCCTTCCAGTAGCACCTTAAAGACCAACTAAGTTAGTTCTTGGTATGAGCTTTCGTGTGCATGCACACTTCTTCAGATACACTTGAAACAGAAGTTGCCAGATCCCTCTATATAGTGAGAAGGTGGGGAGGGGTATTACTCAGAAGGGTGGTGGGAATGGGTGATTGGCAGATAGCTGTGATGAGCCTGTTGACGACTCTTAACGACTGCAATAGGTCTTACAGGAAAAAGCAAGGGGTGAGACCTGTAAGACCTGTAAGGGGTGATTTCCTGTAAGACCTATTGCAGTCGTTAAGAGTCGTCAACAGGCTCATCACAGCTATCTGCCAATCACCCATTCCCACCACCCTTCTGAGTAATACCCCTCCCCACCTTCTCACTATATAGAAGGATCTGGCAACTTCTGTTTCAAGTGTATCTGAAGAAGTGTGCATGCACACGAAAGCTCATACCAAGAACTAACTTAGTTGGTCTTTAAGGTGCTACTGGAAGGAAAAAAATTTTTTGTTTTGACTATGGCAGACCAACACGGCTACCTTTCTGTAACTGTAACTTCAATGTCATTCTAACCTAACTTCTCACAGTCTTTCTTGTCCCTCAACTATTCTCTGAAGTATCATTCAGGGAATAGGTAGGTAGCCGTTTACAGAACATGTTGCGAGTCCTAATAGAAGATTCTCTTAGCATTCTACTTTATTTTTAGTACAACGGAGCAAAGTTTATTTGTTTAAATAACGCAATTTTTAACATGAGATATTTCCCCAAGGTTTACCTGTGCCAACAAACCCATCTATAAAATTTTGATTCCTTGTCCGCCTCATTACAATTTTATTTGTCAGAGCCTGGCTCTCTTAAAGCAATTTTCCCATCCTATTAATATTAAGAAATAGTGAAAGCATGCTAGCTTTCTTAGGTTTTTTTTAAAAAAAATAGTCTCGGATGTGTCATCTGCAGGCTTCTTGTCTTATTTGCAAACCAATCTGCCAGTAATATGCATAGGGTTGCTGTGCACATGTCACTGTAAGTTTGGGAGCATGGAGGCAGAACCAGAATTGGTTGCTCCTCTGCCTACTATTGCCTGTGGACTGCCCTGCCCTCCATACTACCAGCTC
Source organism: Podarcis raffonei (assembly GCF_027172205.1). NCBI lineage: Eukaryota > Metazoa > Chordata > Lepidosauria > Squamata > Lacertidae > Podarcis > Podarcis raffonei. Next base: position 103,809,980 of record NC_070602.1, on the reverse strand, counting down.
CAATGGGCATCAGCTGACATTGCTTAGCAGGATTCAACTCAAAAAATTTTTTTCCTTCCAGTAGCACCTTAAAGACCAACTAAGTTAGTTCTTGGTATGAGCTTTCGTGTGCATGCACACTTCTTCAGATACACACGAAAGCTCATACCAAGAACTAACTTAGTTGGTCTTTAAGGTGCTACTGGAAGGAAAAAATTTTTTTGTTTTGACTATGGCAGACCAACACAGCTACCTTTCTGTAACAGGATTCAACTGTTCATGGTATTCCAAAAACCCTTTTTTTTTCAAGTAAATTTTTATTATTTTCTTTACATACATATTCTTTTTCCAACAGTCCTTATTGTTACCATATGTTCCCTTTGACTCTGCCGAGTCTTGACTTCCCTCCCTCCCTGCAATTGGTATATTTATCCCATTCTTATCACGCACATTATTCCTATATCACTACTGTTTTACATTGAAGGTATTATTCCAGACCTGCTAGTGTCTTTACATTTTTACAGTTCTCCTTTAAATATTCAATAAATTTACTCCAATTGTTCCTGTATCTCTGGTCTTCTTGGTCCCGGATTCTCCCTGTCAATTTGGCAAGTTCCGCAAAGTCTGTCATCTTCACCTGCCACTCCTGGATGGTTGGTATCTCTTGTGTTTTCCATTTTTGCGCCAGTAGGGTTCTTGTAGCGGCTGTGGCATACATAAACAAATTCTGATCCTTTATTTGAATTTCCCTTCCCATTATACCTAGCGCCAAAAAACATTTTTAAGAACTATTTGGATGGATCTTTGAGACTACACACTCTCCTTTATGAAAAAAATTGTTGAAAGAATGGGAAAACAACCATTTTTAGCAAGTTGAGTTTGCACGTGGGATTCACTGAATAATATGAAAGTGAGCTGCTGTGTGTCTTTATTACAGTTACACTGTGTGTGCCAGAACATTTAAAGTAACCAGATTGATGTGATTAATATTTCACCAGCTTCACATTCATTGGGACATTAAAGACTATTGAAAATGTCACATTTAAAAACAAGCAGGGTTATTCATCAAATTATAGCAAAACATTACTAAGGAAATTAAATAACACTCAAAAATAAATTGAAAAGTACTTTCCCGGTTCTGATTGAGAGCAAAGCAGAATAAAGAATATAGAACTTTAGCTACATGTATACAAGTCATCCAAGCAGATGGGAAGAAGGGCCAAAATTTCAAATGAGATTCAGTATAAGAGCAAAGCAATGCACTTTGGGGCAAATAGTGTGTGTGTGTGTGTGTGTGTATGTGTGTGTGTGTGTACTAGTATACAACATCACCACATTACATGGATTGACAGCAGATCAAGAAAAAACACAGGAAAAAGAATCCCTGTTTCTTCATGCCAAACAAATGCAACGCACGAAATTCACTGCCAAAGAAAAGTAGGGGTTAGACGGTTTTCAGAAAATGACAGATTCAGGGAGGATGGATCTACCAGCAGATAAAACAAAGCCTGGTGGCACCTTGAAGTCTAGCAACTTTATTCGCAACATAAGCCTTTATGAATTTGAGCGCCTACTTCAGCTTATGCCACCACAAATTTGATAGAGACTTTAAGGTAATGACAAAAACGGAGACCCAATCTCAAAGATGCAGAAGAGTAAACAGCTGCAAAATAACTATTTTCAAATCACCAGAAGGCAAAGATTGGTTCTCCTTTCTTGTTACTCTCATTCGACGCTGCCTGTTTTTCACAAGAGGGACTTTAAGGTGCGACATGATTCTTGGTTTTGCTGCAGTGGCCTAGCATAGCTACCCATCTGGAAGTTGCTATTAAAGAAAAAAACAACACCCATCTGGTATGTCAGCTAGAGACACCGTTGTCAGAGGTACCTTAGATTACCTTCCCAACTGGAATCATAGGGTCTGATCCAGCCTAGCTCTTATTGGGTTGCCATTAGTGCTTTATCCCAAATCTGCCCTCCTGTTTCTTCGTAGCAAGGGTATCCTTTGGACTATAGGGAGACAACAGGGTTTTCTGGGCATAGAGTGTTGTTAAGTGAATGGGACAGTTCAGAAATTAAGATAATGGATGACTAGAATCTCCCTGGCACTGCTTTGAAGCACACTCCACTGACCTGTAAGCGAATTTATTTATGAGCTCTCCATGGAAAAGTTATAGGGCTGTAGCCTTTGGGGCTTCTAGGGCTGCCATACATCCAGGTTTTCCCAGAAACATCCAGGAATTGGGCTGCAAAATGGCATCCAGGCGGATTTTTGCTGAATTGGTAAAATGTTCGGAGAAACCCGGCTGTATGGCAAGTAGGGCGATTTTTAAAATAAATGAGCATTATAATAGCTTGGCAGTGATTTTCATTTTATTTCATTCCCAGGACAAAACCCAGCACTGTCAATGTACATACATACTTTTATTTGTGTGTCGCCTTTCTACACTTCAAACCATGTTCAAGGTGGCTTACCACATAAAAAATACATAACTACAGCATAACAAAAGCAGTCATGAACAATAAATAAAGCATTAAAAAGTACAAAACTAAACTGAACAATTTCCACATAAATCACATGATCTAAAATAAAGATGAAAAACCAACAGTAACAACCACCCCCAACAACACGCCATACTAACTCTCACATATATGGTGGCATATATGCACCATGCATTTAAAACACATCCCACCCTCAAGGAATCCGGGGAACTGTAGTTAAGAGTATCTAGAGTTGTGACTCTGTGACAGGTAAACTACAGTTCCCATGATTCATGGGTGGTGTGTATGTGCTTTTAATGTGCCTTAAGGATTTGGTGTATATGCAGCCTATGTAGACAAATAGTCATTTCGGGAAAATGTAAGTAATATGGCATGTTATTATCAGAATAAAACCTGTTCCCAAGCACAAAGGACATACAGTGGTACCTCGGGTTACAGACGCTTTCAGGTTACAGATGCTTCAGGTTACATACTCCGCTAACCTAGAAATAGTACCTCAGGTTGAGAACTTTGCTTCAGGATGAGAACAGAAATCATGCAGCAGCGGCGGGAGGCCCCATTAGCTAAAGTGGTACCTCAGGTTAAGAACAGTTTCAGGTTAAGAACGGACCTCCAGAACGAATTAAGTTCTTAACCCAAGGTACCACTGTATAGGTAAGCATAAAGCACTTGCACCACAGACTTCAGCAAGCTTACAGGAGGTAAAGAACACCAATAAAGCCAACACTTAGACCATCCTGTAACTCTCACCAACCCCTACATTAGACCACGTATCCTTCTCCTAACCGGTTAACTCAGATAGAAAGCACTTCAGCTTTGGGCCCAATGCACTGCTTGCTAGGCCGGCTAGACAATGCCTTGCTTTGCCATTTCCCACTCAAGCTGAAATGATTTGCATTGGATTTTTGCTGCTTATCTGCTCAGAGCAGATAAAATGATTGCATCCAGCCATTTGATAGCTTTAATGCCTCAGTCACCTGCAATTGTCCAACTTTCAAGCTCACCCCTGCTGCTGCTTCAGTTTAATCTGTCACACTCTAACGCTAGTGGCACAAGATATATTTTTCACATTCATTCATTCATTCACTATCATAGTCTGACCTAATTCATTTCTGGTGGGCGGAGGGTAACCCCAACAATGCCTACATAAAATATATAATTCTCATCCAGCACAATCTGTTTAAAACATCGCTCTCATTTACCTTTGTTTGAAAGACATGTGAAAAATGCTGGAGGAAGGCAGGTTATAACTGACGTTTGGAAGACATCCACCTCACAGTGGAGTAGAAAAAGAAGCAACTGAGGCATTTCCTATCTCTATCTAAATCAGATTAGGGGAAATAATTTCTGGAGCACAAATTCAGATGCAACGTCGGCTGCTCATTCACCCATGCAACACACACAGAAAGAATTCATAAGCTTTTAATTTTTTAATTAATGTTTATATCCCACTACAATATTAGTAAGCATGTCTACTGTTATGAGCTGTTTAGCTATGGACTGTTCCAGAAGTTGGAGAACTCTGCATTAAAAGTCTTCAAGCAGAGTCCGGTTCCTCTCCAGGATGCCGTAGCAGCAGAGTTCCTGCAGTGGAAAGGGGTTACTGTTAGGCTAAGGCTGTGTGCAACACCATACAGCTCTCAACCATCTGGGAGCACAGAGAGTATGCATAATTCTCCCTCTGCCATTTATCTTCCCAACCACCCAATCTCTTTCAAAGGTTGCCTAATTGACTTCATAGATGAGCAAGGATTAAAACCTACGCCTTCCTGGTCCAACACTGACACTTAACCACTATATCATACCTTTCAAAGCAAGCCTCTCAAGGTCATGAGAAACTCTTCAGTTTGCCAGCCACAAATTGTTGAATGGTCTCTTTAAATTGGAAGGGTCATTATTGTTCCACAAGATGTGTATTTCTTTAAGGGCCAGAGCTTTAAGGGCCAGACCTAGTTTTACAGCTGTGAAGCAGTATAGCAGGTGCTGTTAAGTTGTGGTAATTAAGCTGTTGGGTAATGGTATATAAAGAACAGCATGTAGCTCTTTCAGTACCCTGGTGGTTGGGTCATGCTTATTGATATATTATAATTAATGTAAAAGGAGTTTTTGTTTTTGTTATTAAAACCTAGCAAAAGTTATTTTTACATTCCTTGTAACGTCTGGTCTCCCCAGCACACCTTCTGCAGCGCAACTAATCTGCAAATAGCCAACACAAATGAGCTTCCTATTAGCTTGATAGCTCGCCCACTGCACTCAGCTCCAATTCTGGGATACAGAATATACAGTGAAATGTCACATCCTCTTCCCTCAAACTTATGTCAACTACATATCGCACCTGAAACTCATTAGGTGAGTGTGCAGATATGGCTCTCCAATGGCTATTCATGTTATTACAAACAGGAGGAGGAATGCTGATATTCTGCCTCCTGGTCCAGCAAAGATAAACATTTGGATTAGAGATGAGTTTATGCTACTACAGGCTATGCTACTGAAGCAAATTATAACTCATCGACAAAAAGTTGATAAAAGGATTGGAGCACGGGAATAGTTTTTAAATGCAATTATGCCATTTGTACCTTTAGGAATTTTTTACCATAATAGAAAAAGGCTTCACTCCTTACGATTCCTCATAATTATAAAGAAATAAAAAGCACTCTCGGCACAAATTGGGTACTGCTAGGCACAGAATTAGAGGGAAGAGTGAATAAATCAGCAGTAGAGAATCTAATTGCATATGTAAATCAGTCCAGTAAAACGTTTTGCTTTCATTCTCAGAAAATGTATTTCGCAAATATGATTTTTAAAAATGTATCTTTAGCAATTATCTTAAACCAGAATCTGAGGCCCTACTTTATGCTTGCCAAAGGGCTTGTGCTGCTTCCTGAGCAGCAAACTGCATTGTCAGACCACAAACAGCTTTTAAACTCCCCTCTGTTCAAAGGGGCCTTAATGCAGTGGGTGGGCTGGGGTGAGAGAAACAGGTTTAACATGCCCTTGAGCATAGAGCTTTATCTGGAAATGCAACAGCTTGCCTAAAAGCAGACTACAAAGAGCTATCACAAGAATGAGATGCCTGATTTTTTAACATGACAAAATTGCTGCTGTGGATTTGAGACTTGGTTGACTTTTGACACAGACCTCAGTTTGGATGAAAGCAAACATCCCATTTTTTCTCCTCACAGATAACCAAAAGACAAGTATAAACTTTTCTTCACCCAGCTAGGTGGTCCACACAGCAATACCTCCCTGCTTGGAGGCATTGGCAGAAGCAAATGAGAAATGCCAGGTAATACCAGTACAGTGGTACCTCAGGTTACATACACTTCAGGTTACATACGTTTCAGGTTACAGACTCCACTAACCCAGAAATATTGCCTCGGGTTAAGAACTTTGCTTCAGGATGAGAACAGAAATCGGGCGGCGGCAGCGCAGCAGCAGTGGGAGGCCCCATTAGCTAAAGTGGTGCTTCAGGTTAAGAACAGCTTCAGGTTAAGAACGGACCTCCAGAACGAATTAAGTACTTAACCCGAGGTACCACTGTAGTGCTAAGCCCTCTTCCACAACCTCCCATATATTCTGGCTGCACTTGGGTCTTGTTGCAACCCAAAGGGACGGAGCAATCTGGTTTAAGTACTTAGGGAACCTGGAAACATTTCAGCAGTCAATATGAAATGGCCACCAGTTTTAGTGATTACTTTGGGAGACTTGAGTGATGAATAACCAATGTGGTACATTTTTGTCCAACTAGGACCCAGGAGATGCAGGTTTAAATCCAACTTCAACTATGCAACTCAGCCACCATCTGTCAGTTTAACCTATTTAATGGGCCAAGAATCCTTTTCTAAAAAGCTGTGGTTTTTGGTCCATAGTAACAATGATCAAGCCAACTTATTACAAAAGAATACATCTAAACCAGCCTATAAGGTTTATAGGGTGGGGAGAGAAATATTTTTGTAATGTTTTAGAACATTTAGATGTTCAATGATAATGCCCAATCTTATGCTGTTTTCACCCTACTGTAACAATATTTCTTTATGCTCTTTATCTTTATTAATAAAATAATTTCTTCACAAGGTTAAAAGGGGTGGGGCTGAGGACAGCCTGCAACTGTTGCCTGAAGCTGCCATTGCCAAACCGTTGAGATTAAGTTTGCAATGTGAGCTTGGATTAAGTATAGTGCAAGTTATACCAATAGTACATTGATTTAGATCTATTTTGAGCTGCATACTGCCAATTCCTCCCCGTTTTTTCCTATAATCCATTTGAACAAACTGCTTAACTGGGGAGTTCAATAAAAAAGCTGTGTGGTTAGTAGTCAGAAAGTCATTAGCAGTAGTGGGGTTTGAATGAACCCCCTTGTGTGTTAAAAGCACATGGGTTTGTGGTATTACACAGGCTAGCTCCCTCCATTCCCCAAGCTGGGCAACTGCGAGAAGAGGTCCAATACCAGGGTTGGTCCTGTGGCTGAAATAAGTTTTGAAAGCAGCATTCTATTGTAGCCAATAGACTAGGTTGTGGAGTGTGCATGATGCCCACAAGTTTCTCTGCTTTGTAGACGCATCCACAGGCCCAAAAGATTAGCAGTCCCTGCCCTATACATATACCAATGTAACTTTGCAGTTCCCCGTGTGTGCAGTTTTGCATGCTTTTATTGGTAAGTGGGGTCCCTTCTATTGGTGAAGGACAGTTCAGAGAAGGACAAGGGAAGGACTGCTGCACAACAGCTATCACACATAGGTGTTTCTACTAGCTACTACTTAGAACTACATGTACATATTAAGGTGAGCAATAATATTCATTCAAGAGGGGCAAGGCATGCTGTGACTCGGACGTTACTGGTGACAAAATTTAGTAGCATAATAAAAGATAAATGATCTAACATCACCAAAAGCAGAATAAATGACCAAACACCACTAACTGTAAACAAGATTAGTTTATTTGCAGTAAACAATTTACAAAAACAATGGGGGGTTTCGTGACACAAAAAATACTGCATGGACAAAATGAGTTCGGTACAAATATCCATTTCCAGTTAAAAAAGTCAATTATTATATTCTATATTTAAAAGGAACATGTGTTTATATTATACTTTGCCTTGGACCCAAAGGGCTGTATCCGACACTGCAGGTCCATTGGCACAAGCAGCTTCACCCCCCTCCCCAACACCCTCAAAACCACATCTAGAAGGATGGGAAGCTCTCCAGAGCAGATTTTGGGGATGCACAGCAGGCAAGGATAGGCAAGTCCCGTTGCACCCATGCAACCCTGCAGGCACAGCATCAGCTACAATCCCCACCCCAAATGATCTGAATGAATGCGTATGTTGCCTGCCCACTCTCCCTTCCCAAATGCAGCCTTCTGATGGTGCAGCACACTCCATTCAAAAGGACCCCCAATCTCAGAAATGCATGGGAAAGACAACAAAGTTCTACAGAGGGAAAATAGCAGGATGTGTATTCTTTGGTTCAAAGCCATACATTAAAAAATCTAGTTAATTAATTATTTGCCTATTTGCATACTTTAACTAATCAGGTGTTGAAGTCAGATAAACATAATACATTAGTTTTCATTATAATTAGAATATTTTAATTTGTTACCCTAGTACTTACTTTAATACTATACATATTGTAGAGTAATCAGTGCTTCTTTTTTTAAGGAAAAAAAGGTGCCGGTACTCACCATGAGGTTGTTACAGGAAGTGCCACATTTTTAACACTTGGAGAAAAAGAAAGGTGCCGGTACTGTATCCCCTGAGTACCCCCAGAAAAAGCACTGATAGTAAGCTATAAGAGAACAGCCCTGCTGTTTTAAAAGTGTAACAAGCAAAATATACAGTTCTGTTTGGACAGTGTTAAAATATGGTTCAGTTTTACATGCAAGAGCCTCTGGCCTCAGTACTTCCCCTTCTGTCACTGTGAGAAGATGTGAAACTTTCACTTCTGCTTTCCATTAACTATGGTTTGTCACATCTGACCCTTCAAACTGTGGTTAATCTTAACTATGATTTCCGGAAACAAGCCAGAACTGTAAACCAGGGTTTGAAGTCTAACAACAGTTTCTCTAAGTTCAAACACAGTAGATGTATAGGGACAATAAATCTTCCCTTTGTGCCAGTGAATTTCAACTAATCAGAAAACTATGGTTAATGGAACAAGCCAGGAATCCAGTTTGATGTTGGTTTCATATTCTGTCTTGTTCCTAAGCTGTTTTCCAATTTGGATCAAATGAGAAATGAAAGTAAACTGAGGAGTTCCTGGGGTTTTTGCACCTGTTACGAAGGGGTTATGTGCATGCTCACAAGCCTTATTCATACTGAACTTATTTAAGTTAATATACGATTATCAGAACCTTTGCTATGGCCATCAGCTGATGCGAATAAAGTTTTATCTAAGATTATCAGAACCAGGCCAATAAATAACTACTGTTAGTTGAAACAGAAGCAGAAGTTTCTGATCTTCTCCTTGTGGCTGCAACAGGTGGACAACAGAAAGGAGCCCATGAAGCCAAGGTTAATACACATAACACTAAGCCATAGTTTATTTTAGCACTACATACTTTTGCAGCCAGTCTCACTGAGAACAGAAAGAAACCAAACTGAGAACAGCGACAAAACACATTACAGCTGCATTAATACAATATTGGCGTAGTCAGAATTTTGACCCAACACTTGGAGGTAGTGAAAATTAAGGCAGTGCTTTCTTAGCTATCAAGTGGCACAATCTACACATACTTCTAACTGAAATTCCCCCCCAGCACTCCTAATAAAAGCATTATGTAACATTGTTACAGCTTGACAGCTGGTCCTGAACTGATGCCTGTCAAATGGGAAGCCCCTCTTTCTTAGCGGCATGAGGGAGCGAGCAAAGCTGAGAGTTGAGACTTGTAAATTAGGGATCAGCCTGCAAGAAAGAAGCTATGTGATTTTGTCTTCTAGGTCTTTGACACACATATAGCTGTCCTAGCCCTTCAATGACCCCACAGCAGGGCAAAACTAGGTTTTATTTCACCTGGGTCAAAGGGTAGAGTTTGGCACTTCCACGTACACTTGCATATGCATATGCATACACAAAGGCTGGGGGACTCAATTATGCCCCTACAAACCCTGTCCTTTTAAGTCTAGGAACAAAGTAAGTCCCATAGTGGAAACTGAGTGAAATTGCAGGGTCTCTCCTTTCGCTGCTGTCCCCTTCTCCCAAATGAAATTAAGTTAGTGTAAATCCTCTGAAATCGAATGAGCACAACTGATGTGATTCAAACCTCCCCCCCCAATTTTGCTGCTAAGTATGCAGCATGTCAAAACCAAACCTGAAAGTTCACTGAATGGCATAATAGAATAATGGCAATTATTATTAATCCAGTGGCTATTTTGAGCATTTTATCAGCAACAATCTTGAGCTAATTCTCACGAAGTGGTTGCCTCATGAAGTCTTTTGAAAATGCTGCAATCATTTCTGCAGCCGGACATTTTGTGTACACCTCCTTTCCTTATTAATCTGTCTCCACCCGTTGATTTGTTTTAGAAATGCCTCCAGCTGCTTCCTAAAACATTTGGCATCATTTTGGAGAAAGCATATTAAAACAGAGATTGAGGCAAGTATACTGAACACATGGATGGTTTGTTTGTGTGAAGGCAGCTTCAAGCGTCGTCTAGAAAGCTGTCTCTCTATGAGAAAGTTCTCAGTACAGACTAAAGGAGACACCATACTAGGGCAAGAGCTGCCACTATTCCATTCAGTATGGCCATACTGTAGCCCATGTGAAAGGAGTGCCCAGTCATTCGCCTGAAAAAAAGCAGAAAACCAGTATGTAGGTAACAAGAACATTACAAAAGCTAAAATTAAAACTTTTTAATCCTAGTCATAGTCCTATTCCCAAAATGAAAAATTATTTCATTACCACAATAGAAAGCCTGAAGAAGCCAAAGTATAGCAGATTATTACCAATTCCCTTCAATAAAACTCCCACGAACAGCAAAAACACAGAGAAATGGGAGTATATTCAAAATATTCTACATACAGAAAGCAATAAATATTGGTAATTTGGGGGGGTAGTTCACTGTATATATTGTAGATCATGGATTTAATTATTTTTTACCTTGACTTAAAATTGTTTCAGGAATACTAAAGTAAAGGTAAAAGGACTTTATATAAGATATGAAAACTTATGATAGGACACACCCTGCTGGCTAACTTGTAAAATTGTTTAATATGAAGTCTCAGAAAGAACACATTCTTTGTATTTTGTGAATACAAGGCAACAAAACTGTCCTTAACATACAACATAACAAATTAAACCTATTTTACATCCTATCACGTATAACAGTTTATGGTAATATTGCATTTCTCAACTAAAAACATAGAATTATTGTACTCTAGCTAGTCACCATGGACTCTGTCCCGGTTACTAGTCCAACACTAGTTGGCATAAATTTGTTTCCTCGAATATGAAGTTGTAACAGCACCAGCATATTTAGTAACAAGCTGTTCCTTACATATCTATTATAGTGGTTTACTAAGCCCCGTATCTGGTCGTATTTCAGTCTTACGAAGAAGGAACTCACTTGAATCGTGCAGGTGAGAGTGGAGTAGGAGGAAACATTCCCGGTTCAAAGGAATCAAAATAGGTCACTGTCCAAGAAAAACTGCAACATGAAAGTCCACTCATCAAGGATAGAACAAGTAGACTCCAAAATCCTTAGGGAAGAGAAACAAAGTGAAAACCTGGAATACAATTTTAATTTGGCCACAGGAGAGATGCATCAACTCCACTGTAGAATAAAGATCAAATCCGGAATAGAAGTAAACTAGCAAAATGACAATTACAATACAACCCTACGAATGTTTACTCAGAATTAAGTATATTGAGTGGAACATGTTTGCATTATATGTGTGCAGAATGTTGTAATTTTCATTATGGTTAGAACAAAACTAGCATTTTTGTGTCTGATCTATGGAAAGTAATCATCCATTGAGTTGTTACTGTTCGCTCTATTCATTTTTGATAATCTATCTGGAGCCAAATACCATCTGTTGTGGATCTTCATGTAGTTCTCCCTCAATGAATTGCAGACTGTAAAGTTTATATTTCCCCCCCCAAAAAATTTTCCAGTCTTCCAAATCGATTGTCTAGCCTAGGTCCCGATCCCACTTTAGCATGTTCTCTCCTTGTACCTCTTGATCTGAAGGTACTTTTTCTAACAATCTGTACATTTTTTAAAGTGTTTTTTGATTACTTTGTAGTACCTCTCTTTCAAATTTTGAAATTTTGTTTTCAAATCCCCTAGTTTTTATATCTTTCTCATACGTTGCCTTTAATTGGAAACATTCTAGCCAATTTATTTCCATTGTTTTGAGTTCTTCATAATTTTTTTATTTAGTGTTTCTATTTGTTTCTTCTGCTAATTATCTATATGTTGGCCAGATAGTTTTTATATTATTTTTTAGTGTCGATGTTGCCTCTAGTGGAGAGATCCACCATGGGGGTTTTTCTGTAACTCTCTCTTTCATTCTCTCCCATACCTCAAATGGGGCCTTTCTTACTAAATGAATCCTTTATGAAGTTGTATCTTCCCATAAAATAGATATCCGTGCCAACCATATATTTTGTCCCAACCTTCTAACTTTAAAACTTCAGTATCTTTTAATAATATCCACTTTTTCAACCAGTTCCAGCACGCTGCTTCGAAATATCTTCTTAAGTCTGGGACTGCAAATCCCCAACTTTCTTTTGATCCCATCATTATTTCTGATTTAATTTTGGCTTTCTTCCCCTGCCATATGAAATTGTCAAGGTCTCTTTGCCAGCTTATGAAATACTTTGTCCCAATTATTATTGGGATAGTTTGAAATAAAAATAGGATTTTTTGTAATATCACCATTTTAATCATTGATACTCTCCCCCCTAATGATAATTTTAATTTGTTCCATTTTCCCTTTAATTTTCTTCCATTTTTAACATAATTGTCATTAAATAAATCCGTGTTTTTATTTGTAATCCATACCCCTAAATAATTTACCTTGTTTTCTATTTTTAATCCTGTTGTTCTCTCTTAACTCATTTCTATCTTTCTCCCCCATATTTTTTGTTAATAATTTTGACTTGTCTTTATTCAAATCCTGATACATCGCCAAATTCTTTCATTTTTATTCATGCTTACTGAATATTTTCTATTGGTGTTTCAGTTATAATTACATCATCCGCAAATGCTTTTACTTTAAAACACTATGTTTCAAGGTTTATGCCCTTTATTTCTTCATCTTTCCTTAAAGCTATTAATGTTTCCAATACTGTTATAAATAAAAGTGGTGATAGGGGGCATCCCTGTCGTGTCCCTCTTTCAGTTCAAATCAATTTTGGACAATATATTGATACATCGCCCAGCCCTATTAGCCAATAAACAAAGCCTAAAATGAACAGCCATTATTCCAAAATAAAGCGACATGAGCAGCTTACCTAAAATGCTTGTTTCTATATTCTCATCGGTCTTCCCTTTTTCAGATCGCAAATCTGTTGGCAGAAACAGCAAACAATGAAAGTTGTAAGGCAAAGCAATTCTGGGTAGAAATTGTTCTCTAGCAAGTGGCACACCCAAGCATTTTTTCTTCTGCCGCACGACTAGACAATCATTTTGTTGCATAAAAAAATCAGTTAGAATTCAAATGCCTGTTAAAGTGTGCCACAGGTTTTTAAGCAGAAGTATGCGGGTGGCGCTGTGGGTTAAACCACAGAGCCTAGGGCTTGCCGATCAGAAGGTCAGAGGTTTGAATCCCCGCGACGGGGTGAGCTCCCGTTGCTCGGTCCCTGCTCCCGCCAACCTAGCAGTTCAAAAGCACGTCGAAGTGCAAGTAGATAAATAGGTACCGCTGCAGCGGGAAGGTAAACAGCGTTTCCGTGCGCTACTCTGGTTTGCCAGAAGCAGCTTAGTCATGCTGGCTACATGACTCGGAAGCTGTACGCCGGCTCCCTCAGCCAATAAAGCGAGATGAGCACCGCAACCCCACAGTCGGTCACAACTGGACCTAATGGTCAGGGGTCCCTTTACCTCTACGGATCACTATGGATGCCTTCCTTGAAATTCCTGCATTGCAGGGTTGGGGTTGGGCTAGATTACCCTCACGGTCCCTTCCCTACGATTCTATGGCTGCTGGGAAGGCGCTAGGCCTAGCAAGCGGTATCCCATGCACTGAAGCGTCTCCTGCCTCTTCTCCTCGCCCTTTCCTCACCTCTCAGTACCAGGCAAGCGATGGCCAGCAGGAAAGCCAGCAAGGACACGGCCAGGAGGCAACACAGCACGGAGAAGGCCCTGCTCGGCCACCGGCGAGCCGCCCCGTCCGGCAGCGGGGCCAGGGTAGCCCGGGACACGGGGCTTCTCCCGAGGCCGCCCAGCAGCTCTCCTTTGCCGCCGCCTTCCTCCTCCTCCTCCAGCTCCGCCTGGAGGTTCCGCGCTACCTCCCCTCGCTCCGGCGGCCACGGAGTGCCGGGGGGCCCCGCGCGGCCGTAACGGACCGCGGTGTTCCGATGGCGCACTGCCATGGCAACGGCGCTTTCGAAGTTCTCGCGCGCGAAACGGACGTCGCCCACGCAAAGCGGTCCCCTCTCCGCCCCCCCACGCGGTTTAAATAAGCCTCTAAACCGGAAGCGTATCTATCTCGCGAAAGGGGTGGGACCGAGAAATTGCCCACGCCGGAAGAACGCATCGGGAGCCCCGCCCTCTTCTGTCTGTCTGTCTGTCTCTCTCTCTCTCGCACCCCACCGCCTCGCTCGCTCAACGGATTAAACTGCTCAGGGCCTCTTAAAGGGACCGAGCGAGGAAGCAAGCCAAACGCCTTCGCTGTCTCGCTCCCTCCGCCCGCCCTTCCAGTTCAGCTGAGGGACCTCTTGGCTTTCCGTAGCCACGCCCCCGATCTCGGCTCGCGGGAGCCCATTTTCCCAGTGTCCTTTGCGCGCACGTCCCCTTCTGCTCCCACTCTGTAGTTTCCATCCTCCTCAGGCCCTTCCGTTGGATAAGCCCTGACCCCACGCGCGCTTCTTTTTTCTTTTCCCCTTCGCCCCCCGCTTTGCTTTTTGCCTCCCGCTGAGGTTAGGAAGAGCGGGAGGCGGCGGCGGCGGCCCTCAATTCTCCCCACAACCCGGCCTGGAGTGAGTTTTTTGTTCCGGCCCAGCCGCGCGCGCAGGGCGCTCCTCCTTACGTGTCGGTGAGCCTGACTTTCGACGGAACCCCTTTTCTCCCATTGCCCCGCAGGGCGGCCGCCGCCGGCCCCCGCCCGCCCCTCCTTCCTCTTCCCGTTCGCTCCTCCTCTAACGGTTCCGCTTAGACACCCCGCAGCCGGGAGGGCAGGCTCGCCGGAGCCGGGCCCGGTCCAGGGGAGGCGATGTCAGGCGGGGACTCGGCGGCCGCCGCGGCCTCCCCTCAGCCGCTCCCTTTCTCCCTGCCCAAGCCGCCTCCCCTCATGCAGCTCAACCCCGGCGAGGGAGTGCGGCCCGTCGGGGCTCCCGGCCCGGAGCAGTCGCCCAAGAGCAGCCGCATGGGAGGCCGCCCGGATTGGCCGGCCGGGAAGCCCGTCAGCCTCTTGGCTCCCCTCCTCCCGCCTCGAGGGGAGCCCGAACCCCTCCTGCCCTTCGGGCCGTCTTCCCGCCAGCCGCTCCGGGGGAGGCTGCTGGGCAGGTGCGGAGGTGGCGGCGGCGGCGGGAGCCTCCTCAATCCTTCGATGCGACCAGGTGGCGGCGGCGGCGGTGGAGGAGGCGGCGGTGGCGGTATGGGCCGAGAGCCCCTCATGGTGAGTGGAAAGGTTGTGACTTGTTTTTCCCGCTGCGTTAACTCCCGCGTGGAGTTACCCGTCGCGCGTTCATTCTGAGCGCTTTCAGCGTGATCCTCAAACTCTGAAGTCGAAGAATAGGGTACGGTTATGGTCTAACCTGAGTGGAATATGGAGATGGGTAGTTGTTATAAGAGGTCCGGGGCAACTTGCAGTCCGGCATAATCGCCCTTCTCTGTTTCCCACGCCCTACACACATCCCCCCAAAAAGAAAAAAGAGTGTACTTCATGCTTCTAACATAATCGGTTTCTAATAATGGAGCTTTTTCTGCACAGACGTCTTGTCCTATCTTGATCTCTTAAGCACATCATGTCCGAAGTCCTTTTGTTCAAGTTTTGGGCTACTTCGTTACCAGCAAGCTGCTTATCAAGTTATGTATTAAGTAGATTCCTACTTTGATTAACCTTGTGCTTTTCAAGTAGCTGGATGCAATGTGTGCTCATAAAATGAGAGAAAAGGGTAACTTTTTGTTGTAAATTTTTATGTAAATTTGGCGTTGGGCCTCTAAGGTAGAAAATGGCTGTTTTTAACACAATTTTTAGTTGCAAGTCTGTACATATGAAGAATGGTTGAGCAAGGCCCAATCAGGTATTCAGTTTAGTGTTTGAAGACAATCATGAGAGGGGAGTGGGGGCATGCTGGCAAGATTTGTCCCCTCCTATGCCTCATCTTCCCCTCCATTATAGCCCACTGCTCCAGGAGTTGGAAGATAAAGTTCTGTAGCAGTGAACCTCTTGTATGTAGAGGTATCATAAAGGTAAGGTAAAGGTACCCCTGACCATCGGGTCCAGTCGTGACTGACTCTAGGGTTGCGCGCTCATCTCGCTCAAGAGGCTGGGAGCCGGCGTTTGTCCGCAGACAGCTTCCGGGTCACGTGGCCAGTGTGACTAAGCCGCAGCTGGCGAACAAGCGCAGCACACGGAAACGCCATTTACCTTCCCGCTGGAGAGCGGTCCCTATTTTTCTACTTGCACCTTTTGGGGTGCTTTCGAACTGCTAGGTTGGCAGGAGCTGAGACCGAGCGACGGGAGCTCACCCCGCCGCGGGGATTCGAACCGCCGACCTTTCGATCGGCAGGTCCTAGGCTGTGTGGTTTAACCCACAGCGCCACCCGCGTCCCATGGAGGTATCATAAATTTAGGTAATTGGTAGTGCTCACTTGCCAATACAGTAAGTTGAAAATAATATGCTCATGGTTGTCAGGATAGTTTCATATTTTATGTTGTTCTTTTTTGCCCATTACAGGGTAATGGCCTGAATGGCAAATAGGTGTATACATGTTAGATACGTAATGTGGGAAGTAATCCAATAATATGCTGTTTTTAGTAGTTGTATTTAATTCTATTTAGTTTTTTAAACAATACTGCTTGAGTTCCTTTAGGAAGTTAAAAACTGCAATTCTATCAAACATGCAGCCCCCATCCAATTGTGGTTGGATGCAGGAGACATTGAGTATCCATCATGACTTGCCATGCACTACTTAAGTGCAGGTGGCATATCCTTCAGTTGGCCTTTATATTAATACAGTGAGGATTGGCGCTTAAGG
This sequence comes from Podarcis raffonei, assembly GCF_027172205.1. Classification (NCBI taxonomy): domain Eukaryota; kingdom Metazoa; phylum Chordata; class Lepidosauria; order Squamata; family Lacertidae; genus Podarcis; species Podarcis raffonei. The sequence goes on along the minus strand of NC_070602.1, from coordinate 103,793,137 downwards.
CTCTTCTTCAGTAACATCTCTAAATGTGATAAAAATTTCAGGACATTCTTGGTAATCAGATTGCTATTTCTGTTTTTATCGAGGCTGAGTCAATGTTTAAGCTTTCTACAATACTTTAACATTATAAAGAAATTAAAATTCATAAAAGCCTAGCAGATAGGGAGGATACTTGGTTGGATCCACGGGAATCCTACTGTAAATGAAAGAGATTTTTATACAATAAAGACTTCTGTGAATAATAGTGGGGAGAGGCGGTAGTTTTTCCTGATTGGATCAGGGCATCTACACCCAGTTTCATTTGTTGGAGTCCATATTAAATACAAACCTTTTTCAAAAATTGGGGAAGTCCTGTTCATGAAAGAGCATTTTTAAATCCCACACAATGTTCTAAGCTATACTCTATAGCTCTATAACTATATAGCTCTATAACTCAATGTTCTAAGTTACTCTATAGGGTAATGCTGCAAAGAATCAAAAGTTTGGGGTTTACTTTTGTGGAAACTCTGGAAAGCATTAAAAACCATTGGATTGGAATATTATAGTTTGAGAGTAATCTACTTTCATGTTAGAAAACTTAAGAAGAAATATATTGATGAATCCGAGAATTTCATGGAAGCAAACAACATGTGAGGCCATAACTTTATTATAGCAGACAACAATACCTAAATGACCTGACTTGGAACCCAGAGAGGTTATTTCCATTGTGTTTATTATCTTGGAATCTTGATCTGTCACGAATATTGTTTTTTCAGATGGGACATCCGGGTATGCCTCACTACCCTCCCATGGGAATGCATCCTATGGGCCAAAGGCCACCCAACATGCCTCCAGTCTCTCATGGAATGATGCCTCAAATGATGCCCCCTATGGGAGGGCCACAAATGGGGCAGGTAAGTTGGTTTTTGTTGGTTTTGTTAATAGCGTCTTAAAAGGTGCATTTTGAAGCATGAATTTTAATCCATTTTAGGGTTTTCTGTAACTCAGTAGGTGTTGATTACTCTGAGCTTCACATCACTACAGTTTTTAAACTACCTTTTCTTTTCTTTTTGGAAAAAAACACATTATTGACTTCATTGAATTGAAAGTTGTCTTGCAAGTAGACAAATCACTTCTTCTCAGTTGAGACATATTTTAATTCATGTAACCAGTAGGTCAAAAAGAAGACAGAACCCTACCACTGTAATGCCTTTTATAGGAGTTCTTGAATATTTATAGTTATGGGGCCTTTGTGCTGTGAAGTGAAGGGGTTTAGCCCTTATATGATCAGAGTGACGAGCATATATCCTGTGTTCTCCTTGAGAATCCGTTAGAGGTATGGCCAGTGAGCAGTTGAGCCCTTTCTCTCAGCGCTTTACTTTCCCTGTTCTCTCAATTGTAGAGGTTGTAGCATTTCATTTGTCTCTTCCATGGTTATCTAGAAGAATCAGAAATAATAAACTCTGTCTAGCATTTGCTTCTCTGCTTCTCCATCATTGGGAGAAATCCCGCTTCTGACGATAGTTAAAGAAGACTTTACTCTGCTTAGGATTGCCCCCCTCCCCGGCTGTCAGATGCCTTTTCAGTAAAGCCAGCAGCTTCCAAATATTTCTTCCCTGATGTCCTAGTTGAAGGCGAGTAAAGGGAACCCTGTCCTAGCATGCAGTTCATAGATCAGATTTGTGGGTGGCATGCTTCCAGATTATGAACAGTGTGACAGCTTTTTAGTTCAGATGCTTGTAGGGTAGCGTAAGCAAGAACTAAAGAGGAGAAGGAAAGACATGCAAAGTAATTTGGGCAGTGAGTGTTATTTTCTGTAACTGCTCACTTTCAACGGTGATTTTTGCTACAAAAGCTTTGTATTCTCCAGTGAAGCTTTGCTGGTCAACTTTCCCTTGGTTAATAGTGTCAGTAAAATTTCTATCTTCCGGTGTGTATTTTAGAGGTAAATTATTAGAAACAAGAATTGTTTTTAAGTAGGTCAGAATGTGGTTTGGTATCCAGAATATAGGAGTTTTGTATCTTAAGAGTGTGGCTATCCATCTGTTTAGACTCCCACGTCTGCCCTCCCATGAACTTTTATCTGTTTGTTTAGAACCTCTCTCCTTGTTGCTTTTGCGGGCAAATACCCATAGTTCCACTGGGAATGTACCCACAGTATTTTGTCATATTCCATTGGACCTTTTCCCTTAATTTAAATAACAGCTTGTTCCTACTGATGATAGAATTCACTTTCTTCTGCCCTTGGTTTATAGTGACCCTGAACTTGAAAATTGTGTGCATAACGCATAAAATTAATGTTGCCTCAAAGTAGTTAAAGCAGGGCTGTTAAACACACAGTTAACAGGCTTTATAACCATGTATTGTGGCCCATCATATATTGGATAAACATTGAGTTTTTGTGGCTCACCAGGATCAGAACAAACTGGATTTATCAAGTTCTGTTAATGTGGGAAGCGTACAGCTTGTGTCCTGGAGGCTATTAATCTGGCATCTCTGAATTAAGAAATCCTTTGTTTCAAAAGCTACTTGGATAGAAGCTTTTAGGGAGCATCTCTAGCATGGAACACAATTATTTGGAAGCAGCAGTGGGGCAAGACTCCTTTCTTCTCCTGCTTCTACAGGATGGTGGGGAATGGGAGGGCCACTCCCATTCTTTCTTCTCTTCCTCACGCTTCCAAGAAAACCTTGTGGATTGAGGGTGGAGCAGTAGCCCTACCAAATACCTCTCCCTCCACACAAGATGGAAGGTAAGAGGGAGCAGTAACCTGATGCTCCCTGAAGATACATGGGAATGGGGTCACTTGGCCAATCCTCCAGGGACTGTCACTTTATAGTGGGGGGTGATTTCCCAAGAACTTTTTGTGGGGCTTGCCAATCAAATTGGCTGAATATGGCCAATTGAATACATTACACGCATATGTAAAGTCCACTGCTCTTGTTGTCATCCACTTGTTGCAGTCCCCCAATAAGGGCTGATGAAAAAAATCAGAAATAAAACTTCTAGCTTTCCTACAAAATTCATTTCCAGTTAAAATATCATGTGCATACACAAACAGATTAATTCTTCATAGTAACTGCATTGGGTCTCTGCCTTGAATGGCTTTTGCTAGACCCCCACATAACCGTTGCCTTGCAACGTCCCAATGTGAAGAATAGCCCCCTTCAGCATATTTATGATGCTTTCAGGAACAAGGGCAGTGATGTGGTTTTAAGCAGCTACGGTAGTTTGCATCCCTGTTGCATGCTTTTCTCAGCTTTTTTTAACAGTTCATGTTTTTGAACCCTGCAGTCATAATTCTTAAACTTTATAGTACTCTTCATCTTGGAACATCTTTGCAAGCATAACTCTTACTCCAGCCCTGTGAGACAAGTTCTTCAGGTATTATCCTCTGTTCATAGATGAGGTAAATGAGCCCTCAAGATTATTAGAGTTTACATAAGTCACATGGATTGGGTTTGGGAACTGGAATTAGATGCTTAATTGATTTGGGCCCCATTCCTACAGTGTTTCATGAATAGTGCTAATATTTTGGGTTATTTAATATTAAAACACTGAGTTTTGGGAGCCCTGTATTCTTGAGAGAACCTTTCTGCTTTCCCCTCCACCCTGAAACTTCACTTCCTTTATCTTTTGCTTTGGGTACCCATTTGACAGACCACTATGAGTAGCTGAAAAATCTTGCCCTTATTTGTTGGCCCTCTAACTAATAATCCCATGCCCACAGAAATTTCTCTGATCACGTAAGACCTTAAAATTTTGTACCCGGAAAACCATTAAGCTATTGGATAAATATTTTGTTAGGAGTATAAAGCACTTTACATAGTTATATTTCTTTGTTATGCCCCAATTTATTTATGTTTGAGCAGGATTAAACACTATTTCTATTAGCATAAAAAGTTACATATGTAGCGATTTGTATTAACTTGTAAACACGTACTATAATGATACTTTTATTGTAGATGCCTGGAATGATGCAATCAGTGATGCCTGGGATGATGGCACCCCATATGTCTCATGCTCCCATGCAGCCTACAGGACCGGTAATTATTAAATCTATATTTTGTGATTTTAAACCGTTGACTAACTGTATTTTATTTTTAACCTAACATACAATGCATATTTCCCCCCCTGTTTGAATAATTTTCCAGCTATGTTGTTATGGGGGGGTTATGTTAATGGCTTATTCTTATTATAAGGTACAGGAGTGTGTGATTTATTTCCTACTTAATGTCAGGAGCAGTTGTCGGGAATAAAGCACCCAGAGTAAGTGAAGTTAACTCTTTATTAGCAGAAATGTCTGTTCAGGAGTGCTAGGCCTGATGAGCACAGCAATTCTTCTCAGTAGATCTTGTCCCTGTGAGGCAGTTGTAGAAGCTGAAAGTCCCTGCCTTCCCACAGCTTCCTAAATCATCTCTCCCAGGTCCTTCCCAAGCATTCTGAGACTATGCTGACATGCCTGTCACTGCTGCTCTCTCTTCATATGTCTTCTGGTCCTGGGAGACCCAGGGGAGGAGAACTTGTAGTAGCAGGACAGGGAAGCACCCTGGCTTCTTCAACAGCCTGACTCATCTCTGCCTCTTGGCCTCCCTCCTCTCCTCCTGATTCTGGACTTCTTTCTGTCACAGACTCTCCCTTCTAGCCCACTCTTCAATGGTAAAACAGTAAACTTTAAAGATTAAGTAAACAATAGTTTAAATAAACTACAGTTTTTCTTATCAAATGTAACAACAAACTGTGGTTAATTTTAAAAGGTACTGGATTCTGCCATAGTCTTGAAGCTGTATCAGAGGTGGAGAAGACGAGAAGCATGTCTAGTGCTAAACTATATGTTATGTCTTCATAATTCAGTTTCATGCATTCAGAATAAGTAAAGCTTCCTAAAACACCTGAATAGCAGCTTCAGGGACCCAGGGAATATTTTTACAGCATCAGAGCTATGCTTAAAGCAGGAAATGCTAAAAGAAAAGTGGCAAAACAAAAGTGGCGCACAAAATGACTTCTCCATTCTCTTAACCCCCCCAGCCCCTTACCCCCTGTTAAAAAAACAAAATAAATCAAATTTTATTAAAGTGGTGCCTCGCAAGACGAAATTAATTCGTTCCGCGAGTCTTTTCGTCTTGCAATGTTTTTCGTTTGCGAAGCACGGTCCGTTGCAACTGCACCTCTTCAAGCGGCTTTAAGAAAAAAGGAAACAAACTCGCAAGACGTTTCCGTCTTGCGAAGCAAGCCCATAGGGAAAATTGTCTTGCGAAGCAACTCAAAAAACGAAAAACCCTTTTGTCTTGCGCGTTTTTCGTCTTGCGAGGTACCACTGTATGTGACAACTTACCCGAGCAGATAGTCCTGTATTGAAGGATTCTTGAAATAATGTGAGGTGATGTGAAAGGCATGGTGATGTCATGAGCCTTGTGACCCGATTGTGCTGCTGAACATTTAAGGACAAGGCTCCCTCAGAAAATTTGTTTAGCTATGGCATATTTATAGTATAAATCTAAAGGCATTTTTCTGGTTAGGTCAAATTATCATAAAAAAGATTTCATCACCTCTCACTTGACTAATATAGTGTTGCTATACTGTTGCATCACCTTCACAGTAATTAATTGGAATAACAGAGAGCAATTCATAGGATTTCAATTTCAAGATTAATTGGTTCAATCTTTTGAAACAGTCCTTTGAAGATTTTCCAAATTTAGCGGTTGGCAGAACAATAATATGGTTCACCAAGCGCCTGTTAACGAATTGCATTATCTAGCCATGTTTAGTGTCGGCTTCATCTTTCTCATAGCTCCTTTTTAGCATCCAGGAGAATGAGGCATGTCGTAGCAGACATTTGAAAATCATATTGGAAGCGCTATCAAAAACATGACTAGTAGGGTTGCTTTGATAGTGTGATGTGTAGCTTTATATACAGGCAGCAACCATTTCGCGCAGAGGGTCCGTTCCCAGCCCTTGCACACATTGGTGGAGCACAGATAAGTGCGCTCCATTACACCACACCACACACACTCATCGGCGATCGTGTGTCAATTGTATGTGCCTAAAATGGTCACCACCCACATAGCAGAGTTGCTTCTTAAGCAGGGGTTAGGTTTCAAAGCAAAAACTACCTTATCAAATTCCCAGTATTACCTTGTTTGTAGTGCCTTCCTCAGTCTCTGTATTTTCTCATTGGCTGTTGGCTGGCAAGGGGGCTTTCCTACTGGCTGACAAGTGGGAGAGGGCTTGCAGGGACACCTCCATTGCTCCACTACCTCTCTTCACTTCTCCACGTGTGAGTGAGGGAGGCAGAAAGAAATACAGGCAGGCAGAGGAAAAAGGCTGGGGTGGATTCTTAAAATTGCACATAGGATCCTAACTTCTTTAAAATGGAAAAGCTTCATCATCCCTTGTTCTTCACTACCATTACTTCATTTTGCAAAGCTGTGATATGTTACTCACTGGTTGTGGTGGCAAAATAAGGTTGGTGGTTGTTTACCCAGGAGGTAGGCATTACAGGGCAATGTCATAATGTAGTACTGGGTTTAAGTCCTCAGTGGGACGAGAGTGTGTGAGAGAGGGAGATGCTGTCTTGTTAATATTTTACGTTCCAAGAGTGATTTCTGTCTATAAAACAGTAACTGCTACCAAGCTCCTATAGTTGAATTTGCTTAAGTTAGCATGTAATACATCGTGTAAGTTTTAACTTTTTTTTCCCTACAGCCAGGAGTAAACAGTATGGATTCTCAAATTGGTATGTAAAAAGAATTCACTATTTATTTAACAATTTAACCAGAAAAGGTTCAAAACTAAAAAGAAGTTTGTTAATAATAATGTGGGTTAAAATTAAGAGTTTATTCAGTTACAGGCAACTCCTCTTTTATGTGGGGGTTCCATTCTGAGGTACCAAACGTGTCAGCGGGCCGTAAGTGAGCCTTCCACCCCCATTCTGCCCCTTTGTGGTGCCGAAAATGGTGCACATGCCAAACATGCACAAATGCCTGTATGTAAGGAGAATTTGAAAATATCCCTTCTTCCTATTTACTAATTCTCAATGAACTAAAACATTGAGGTGCTTCCCACTCTGTTGACAAGGAGGTAGGATTTTTTTGCGGAAGGATTCATCTGGGATTGAAGTATGATGCACCTCACACTTACTTATTTATGAATTGAAATTGAAAGAGTTTGTTCATTTAACAATGGAGAATTTCACCAGCATCTTTCCCTCTATTTCCAGAGAGTGAGTGTGGCATCCTTGCATACCTAAAACATTTACATGCACAAGAGGGAAATTTCACTAGGCTTGGGAACACTGAAGTTTACAGAAGCACAAAAAAGTTAAAAAATAACACTTTTGGCGGGGGAACCCCAAAAATATCCTTATAAGCTCTGAGCTTACCCATAGGCCATGTAATGCTGACTGATTGATGGGGAAGGAATGGGAAATGGGAAATCAAATGGGAATATCATGTAGGGAGACATGGCTGTCTATGACTGGAACACTGAACAGGAGCATTGCATGTTACAATGTTTTGTTACAGGTCCCAGTTTTAGCATGTGAGTATTGTCTCTTGAACGTGCTGGAGTTGAATATAGTGACTCTTGCATAAAACTGTGAACATGACAGTTAGATCTTCATCGTTGTCAACATTGTGGGTCATTAGATTTTGAGCATTCATTTCAGATTTTGGCCTTCCTGTTCTGAGAAAATTATTCGTTTGAAGCTCAAAGTGAATAGGCAGGAGTAACTGAGAGATTCTTGAAATATTCAGTGAGCTTCAGGGGGAAAGCTTTTATAACAAGAAGTGACAGGCTGCATCTACTATCTGCTCATTGCCAGAATGTAAATTCATAATACAGTCTGCTTGAAATGGTTAATTGTAAGTCACTTGTAAAATTTAACATGTATGCTTTCATGTGGTCTGAAAGTCTTTTGAGTCACATTAAAAGCAAATGTGGAGGTGTGGATTGTTCTGGTTGTGCTGAAATGTGGTTTATCATTTTATATTTCATAGGTTTAGCCCCCCCAGGAACTCAGGTAAGCAAGGAACTTTTGTTGCTTGGGCAATTTAATAATTTCATGTATTAAACTTTGTCCAGTTTCCATGATTTTTCTCCCTTCCATGCTAAGGCGAGATTGCACCTTGCCCTGTGCGTTGGATGCCTGGGTTCCTTTACATACCTTCCAAACATCCACATGTATGCAAAACAAGAGTGTATGTGCATAAAATACAACAACATGGTTGACTTTTATGTCAGCTCATCTGAAACACGTACATGAATGAAATACATTTTATTTGCTCCCAAAAGTTCACTTTCTTTGGAGAGGTCCTTTTGGAGCTCCTCACAACTTCTCTTTTTCAATGACCCTGAACAATTTAATGTTATCAGCAATTTAGCAACTTGGCCACCTCACTACTCATCATTTACTCTAGATGCTAATAAACTAGTTTTGAAAGCACAGCTCCCAAAATCAGCCCATAGGGGACTCCTTCCATTCATAGAACTGCCCATTTATTCCTACTTTCTGCTTCCTGCTACTAAACAATATGTGATCCACAAGAAGAGATCTCTTCTAAATCTATGACATCTAAGCTTATTCAGAAAGCTTTGGTGAGGTATCTTGTTGAAACCTTTTTGAAAGTCCAAGTACACAATGACAATCGGTTCACCTGTATCTATAATGTGCTCTTAAAGAACTCATAATATGTTCGTGAGACAACTTGCTGAGAACAGAAACAGATGCTTTTGAACTGTACCTGGGTATGGTGGGGGACGTTTTTAGCATCTTTCTGAAACTGCTGGGAGCTCTGTCTCTGTGTTTCTCTGAATTGGGAGAGGAGGTTGAAGGGCTAGACTGGTGCTTGGAGGCGGTAATGGCTATGGACTGGTAAATTAAAGCTGAATTCTGAAAAGACAGGTGCTATATCTTCAGAGCTCATGAGTCTGGAAAGTGGGGAGATGGTGTGTTCTGGAGGAGGTGAACTCCCCTGGAAGGAACTGCCACTGGATGCCACCATACCTGCAGCATTCTAAGCTTCCCATTGACCTGATCAAGCAGTCTCTTTGTATGTTCTTATCACAGACTGCTCCTGGAGATGTAGTGGCATCTTGTGAGCAGGAGACTTGGAGAGGGCAGCTAGGACTGCAGACAGAGGAACAGGAGTGCTAGATAGTGGTGGTCTTTGTAGAGTTGGTAGCTATCACTTCCCAGAAGATCCCTGGTTTGGAGAAGACGTCTGCTTCACCTGACTACAGATTTCAGGTGCAGATGAGTTTTGCCTGGACTTCACCTTTGCAGTTATTCTGGCGTGAGTCCTCTGACACTGGTTGGGAACGCTAATGCCACTCCTAGTAGTGAAGCCCAGAATTAATGAATCATGCATGGGTTAGCATTGCATCCGAATGGGACCATTTTACAGATTGGGGGTATGCTGTACTTATGGCTGTGTATTCTTCTGTTTTCAATCTTACATTGTTTTAAAGAAAAAGTAAGCTGCTATATTTTCTTCAGAAGTGTGCTTTCCTCTTTAATATTTAGCCTACACCTCCAGTAGTTTGTTCAGTGCAGCAAGTCACCCCGGCCAACAGCTCTGCTAATGAGGAACCTTCGAAACAGGTATCAATTTACCCCGTAGACATTTTTGTGGCACTTTGTCTTGCACTTCCTAGACATGTTGCAGAATTTATTGATACGAAGCTTTGTTTTTCATAGAAATCTATGTGGTCAGAGCATAAGTCACCAGATGGAAGAACATACTACTATAATACTGAAACAAAGCAGTCTACCTGGGAGAAACCAGATGATCTCAAAACACCTGCAGAGGTAAAATAAACAAATTGAGAAGAGTGTCTATTTAATTGACCATGTTTTCAGTGAGTATAAAATGCCTTTTATCACTGGAGTGTGTGCCAGTTTTCCTTTCCAGCTGCAGCCATTCGTGCCACATTGAATCCTACTCTGGAGAGTTCCCTAAACTTCAGGATTAGCTTTTTGAGGGGCTGCAGTGGGAAGAGGGTGCCCCAAAAGCTCCATTACAGGCATGGTATTTCACGTGCAGCCCTTTATATTTTGTCCTTTGTTTCTTTTGATATGGCTTTGCATGCCTCTCCTTTGATTTTATAGGCATTTTTAATATATGGCATGTCATATTATGGAATGATTTTTAAAACATTTTTTCTAAACATTCTGTTCTCTAGCAAATGTTGTCAAAATGTCCGTGGAAGGAATATAAGTCTGATTCTGGAAAGCCTTACTACTACAATTCCCAAACAAAAGAGTCACGCTGGGCAAAACCCAAGGAACTTGAAGATCTTGAAGGTAAATTTTGTGGGACCTTTTTTTCTGTCTTGATTTATAGCTAGCACCTATTGGGTATAATCCAGGGCTTGGCTAACCTGTGGCCTTCCTGATGTTGTTCAGCTTCCATCAACCACAACCATCATGGCCAAAATGATGGTGGATGTTGTCATGCCGCAACTTCTGGAGAGCCAAAGGTTGCAATCCTGGCATACACCGTATTCTCTGGGTAGCAGAGATAACTCTAGTCATTGAAGTCAGGATTGGATGCTATTATATAATGAAACTGTCCCTAATCTAATAAATGTCTTTATTGGGGGAGGAAAAGGGAGAATATGTTGGCTAAGCTGTCATGGACAAAGACGAAAATAACATAATTGACCACAATAGCTATTGTGGAATCACTTGAAAGAGCAGCTGTCACCCAGTAGTAGTAGCTTCCTTCAGTAATTTTTAAGTGAGAGAATTGTTGCCTCTATTTCCAAGTTCCACGCAGACGCCACAGTCTTACTTTGCAGCTCAATATTTTGATACAATTTATTGCATTTGGATCAGTTTAGTACTTGTCTTAACATACTTTATCTTCTAATATGCAGTTTTATTCAACTTATAAATAAATCTGACAACAATTTATTTCTTTTGTGCAGCAATGATTAAAGCTGAAGAAAACAGGTATGTTTGAAAATATTTTACTCGAGAAAAATTCCATGAGCTGGGATTTTTAAAGAAGGGTGGTATAAATACAACTATATTTACACTAGCTGTTTGTGGGTAAAACAGACTTCCACTTGCACACTAAACTTCACCTTCCTCTGCTCGGCTGCCTCCACATGCATTATTGCATTGGGGGGTGGGGGGGGGTTGTTGCCTTAAACAGACATTTTATTTCAGAATCTCCTGAGTATTTCTTAGTAGTGAAACATATTGTTGTTTAGTCATTTAGTCATGTCCGACTCTTCATGACCCCATGGACCAGAGCAGCCCAGGCACTCCTGTCTTCCGCTGCCTCCCGCAATTTGGTCAAACTCATGTTGGTAGCTTCGAGAACACTGTCCAACGATCTCATCCTCTGTCGTCCCCTTCTCCTTGCACCCTCAATCTTTCCCAGCATCAGGGTCTTTTCCAGGGAGTCTTCTCTTCTCATGAGGTGGCCAAAGTATTGGAGCCTCAGCTTCAGGATTTGTCCTTCTAGTGAGCACTCGGGGCTTATTTCCTTCAGAATGGATAGGTTTGATCTTCTTGCAATCCATGGGACTCTCAAGAGTCTCCTCCAGCGCCAGAATTCAAAAGCATCAATTCTTCGGCGATCAGCCTTCTTTATGGTCCAGCTCTCACTTCCATACATCACTACTGGGAAAACCATAGCTTTTAACTATACAGACCTTTGTCGGCAAGGTGATGCCTCTGCTTTTTAAGATGCTGCCTTGGTTTGTCATTGCTTTTCTCCCAAGAAGCAGGCGTCTTTTAATTTTGTGACTGCTGTCACCATCTGCAGTGATCATGGAGCCCAAGAAAGTAAAATCTCTCACTGCCTCCATTTCTTCCCCTTCTATTTGCCAGGAGGTGATGGGACCAGTGCCCCTGATCTTAGTTTTTTTGATATTGAGCTTCAGACCATATTTTGCGCTCTCCTCTTTCACCCTCATTAAAAGGTTCTTCAATTCCTCCTCACTTTCTGCCATTCATCCAGTCCAGCCTTTCACATGATGAATTCTGCATATAAGTTAAATAAGCAGGGAGACGATATACAGCCTTGTCATACGCCTTTCCCACTTTTGAACCAATCAGTTGTTCCATATCCAGTTCTAACTATAGCTTCTTGTCCCACATAGAGGTTTCTCAGGAGAAAGATGAGGTGATCAGGCATTCCCATTTCTTTAAGAACTTGCCATAGTTTGCTGTGATCAACACAGTCAAATGCTTTTGCGTAGTCTATGAAGCAGAAGTAGATGTTTTTCTGGAACTCTCTAGCTTTCTCCATAATCCAGTGCATGTTTGCAATTTGGTCTCTGGTTCCTCTGCCCCTTCGAAATCCAGCTTGCACTTCTGGGAGTTCTTGGTCCACATACTGCTTAAGAGTGAAACATATACATTACCTAATAGAGGAGGGGGATTTGGGAACATATGGACATAGTTGTTCACTTCGCCTTTTCTTTCAAACAAATTGCAGAACTGGCTTTTTTTAATTAGCATGGCAAATTAAGCTAACTATTAGTCTTCAGCACTGCATTCTGCAAACCTAGAAGTCTGCAGTTTTTTTCATAATGTGTAAGTTTACATTGGACAGTTGGAACCAGTAATCTGAAAGCCATATACATCAGACCCTACCTTATGGAACTCTACCAGTAGAGAGCTGGCAGGAACTATCCTTCCATTCATGCTTTTCCTGAAAACTATGTTGTTTAGGCTGGCCAATTGCACTCTAGAAGATTTAATGATGTTTTTAATGTTATTTTTATGCTGATTCTATGCTCCTTGAATTTTTAAAATGAAAGTATGTATTATAAATATATAATTAAAGACATAAACCACAATCCAGTAAGAAGGTTGTAGGCTGCCAAAATCTGAAGAGAAATTGGGTTTCCCCCAGAATAATTCTCAATGATAAATGCATTGTTCCTGTGATTGGCAGGGTTATTAACACAAATATGATGTCTGCTGTTTATGTAGCGGTAAACCAGAGGAATCTGTTCCAACATCGTCTGCAGTCGCACCAGGGGTTACAAATGCTGCAGCCATTGTTCCTGAAGCTCCTATAGCTGCCCCAGCAGTCCCTGCTGCTCCAGCTGTTGCATCGGCTCCGGAAACCGAGCCTTCCACTGTTGCTACTGTTATAGAAAATGAAAGGGTCACTGCTACAGCTGATGAGCAGGTACAGCCAGCTGCTCCTGTTGTACAGGAACAGACTGCAGAAGTTGTGACAAACTCTGTCGAAGAAGCTCCTAAACAGGAATCCTCAGAGTAAGTAATGCTATGTCTACTTGGTGTGCACTAATCTCTATTTTTTTTTCAAGACAGTGCTTGGGGTGGGGGGGAATTGGATTTGGCAAAAAAAAGCGGGGAATGTGAAAGGAAATAACTCACCTCCCCACCTTTTTACTGCTTCTGAACTTGTTTGCTACTCTGTGCCTCACTCCCCTTTTTGTGCATGAATCGACTTGGTTAAAATAAGGGTTAGGAATTGTTTTGTACTCCATAGCAGGCAGATGAGGAAATTAGTGGATACAGAGTCAACCCTCCCACTCTTTGGGCGCCTTCCTAGCAAATTTGGAGTGATCTTCCCTATAGATTCATCTTTATTTCTCCATTCTTAAGTGGTATGTCATATTGCCACTTATAAGAGTCAGAAGCACCTAGTTGATCTCCCTTCACATCCAGTGAGCGGAGGGAGATCAAGACTAGATGTGGAAGGCTTTCATGTGCATCCTGGGAAAGTGAAAAGGCTTGGCAAGGTGAGATAAGTAGGAATGGACTTGACAGTGCCATGTCCAAGCCATTATTTTCTTCATTTGGATATATATATGGGCAGTTCTGTGGAACAAAAGTTTTAGAACATGTTTAAGTATACTTTTAAAATACTGTGAATAATGTAATGTGTAGTTCGGCCATTAGAAGGGTATATTTTATTAGAGTTGGGAAACTAAAGCCCAAGGGCTGTATTTCCCTCATAGCTAATCTTCCAGGCTATGCTACCTCTTCCCCACCCCACCCCACCCCCTCATTCATTCAAATCCAAACAAAAACATATATACAGAAAAATGTATTCATTTGCAAACTCATTTGTACATGCACCATGCAGCACGAAGGCTGTGTAAACAGCCAGAAAGTGTATGAATTGGTTCATGGATTGGGTTTTGAAAAGAAGTCAAGGGCATTTCATACATAACAGTCTTATTAACACCTTATTAAATTGCTTTACCTGATTTGCAAGAAAACTAGCACATTAGAGCAAACAGCTCTTTAAAATTACTGGTCTGATAACTACTGTCAGGTATGAAATTGCTTCTTCTCAGTGGAGAACCAATATATTTTTAGTTCTGAAGGAATCGGAACTACCCCATCCCGCATAGGTCTAGAGGGTCTATCAAGAGCTCTTTTTTTGGGGGGGGGGAGACAGGGAGTTGCATGGTTTGTAGTGGAAAGGAGGAGTCAGGAAAGCCCTGTTGCATGAGCAGTGATTTGCTTGATCTTTTAATGATTTAACCCACTGACTAGGAGCTGTCAGATAATGCTGTATCCTGGAACCACATTACGCCTCAAGTCTGTTGGGGTCAACTGTGTATGCTGTCACTTCCGGGGAGACATTAGCTCTATTGTTTACAGTTCCCACTCTTAGTGTCTCTTACATTTAATTAGTACTGGTTTTTGCTAAAGCGGCATGCTGTTCTTTAAATCCATAGTGTTGCCGCCAAAAAGGACGAAGAAGATGCCCAGCCAGTTAAAAAGACCTACACATGGAATACAAAAGAAGAAGCTAAGCAAGCATTTAAAGAACTATTGAAAGAAAAGGTTTTTAAATTGAGTCAACTACTGTTTTGAATTGCAAATATACTTGAGTTGGGAGAATTGCTGATTTTGAAAGAAACTTTATGGAATAACATTCATACTGAAGTAAACATGGAAAGAATATTCTAGCCAAAATGTACTTGGTATAAACTTTCACATCATGCTCCAGTATTGGTGAAAAATTCTTACATTTGTTTAGGTCTTTTGCGGGGGGGGGAGGGGACCAAAGAAGGAAAGACAAATGAAATTTTTATGTGAAAAGAGCATTCTGGTGACACAACAGTTCCACATTTGCAGAATTGGCCTAGGGGGGTGTGAATGAAGAGAAGGAAAAACGGTTGTGTTTAAAAACTTCAGTTATCCGCTTACTCTTTGTAAATTCTCACTCTGAAGAGTCAGATGTTGCTTTATTAAGTGGTATTATATCCCAAATGTTACTAATGAAACATCACTGCAGAATCAAAAGGACAAAGCCCTATGTTTTTATTAGCTTACCACCCTATCAAAAAAAGTTAGAAAATAAGGAATGCAACACTAGCCATATTCACTCATGATAAGCCATAAACTAAGGCTAAATCATATACAAGCCAATCATGCATGCTTTGCTTCTCTTTACTAGCACTAGGGGGAAATCAAATGACAAACCCTGGCTTAGTGCTATGTTTCAATCAGATTGTGGTTTGTTTCCTCTGTATGCTATAGGAAGAAACAAAGCAGTCCAGATAGGTGTGTTAACAGTAATCTGATAACTGTGTAAAAAAATTAAAAAATTGTCCAGTAGCACCTTCTGTTTCAGTGTATCTGAAGAAGTGTGCATGCACACGAAAGCTTATACCAAGAACAAACTTAGTTGGTCTCTAAGGTGCTACTGGACAATTTTTTAATACAGTGGTGCCTCGCAAGACGAAATTAATCCGTTCCGCGAGTCTTTTTTCATCTTGCGAAGCACGGCTATTAGCGGCTTAGCGGCTTTAAGAAAAAGGAAACAAACTCGCAAGAACTCGCAAGACGTTTCGTCTTGCAAAGCAAGCCCATAGGGAAATTCGTCTTGCGGAACGACTCAAAAAATGGAAAACTCTTTCATCTTGCGCATTTTTCGTCTTGCGAGGCATTCGTCTTGCGAGGTACCACTGTATATTTCGACTGCATCAGACCAACACGGCTACCTACCTGAATCTGTTAACCATGGTTTGCTTTCATGTACGAACTGATTGATGCACCATTTCTAGAAGTGTAAGTAAATCATGAGAAGGCTAAAAATACTCATGAAGATAGAAAATGTCTTATGTACCAAATTTATCATTTCCTAGTTTTATGATAGTTTATCATTTTTACAGGAAAAGCAAAGAAATGTGACAGTCCTTTGTACAAATATACTTTTATTTTTATAATAAAAACATACCAAGCAGAATATTTATCCACTTTTGCCACCAAATAATCTGATTCAGTGCATTTGACAGCTATGCCCCACTGCACAGTTTAGATGCATCCATTCTTACCTTAGCTAGCATTCCTAAAGCTACCATTGCACAAACAGAAGTACTGATTTGGGGAGTTACATGATTTACTTCATGTCTTCATAGCGTGTGCCATCCAACGCCTCTTGGGAGCAAGCTATGAAAATGATAATTAATGATCCAAGATACAGGTATGCTGTTCTATTTTCTTTTTGATCAACATGCTTTTAATTAGTTGTTTGTATAAACTGATGTTCTGACAGCTCAAGTGAGCTCATGGTTTGAATGCTGCCCTAATGTTCCTATTTTCTGATATTTTAAATCTTTAAAAAATTGTGTAAGTTGTATTTTTTTTCTTCGTATGCCACTTTGAGACACATGTAAAAAACAAGTTATGTATATATTTTAAATCAATCAACAAATTTAACTTGTTTTACTCTTGCATGGTTTTTTAAAACTGGGTTGTTGTTTTTTTGAGGGGAAGCAATTGTGTACTAAATACTTTGAAACTCTCCCCCTGTGTGCAGTTTTAAAAGGAATCTTCATAAAATGATCAGTTGTAGTTGGTACTGCATTTAGCAATAAGTTTATGGCTTTTTTCTTTAATTTGTAGTGCTTTGGCAAAACTAAGTGAGAAGAAGCAAGCATTTAATGCTTACAAGGTCCAGACAGAGAAAGAAGAAAAAGAGGAAGCAAGATTAAAATACAAAGAGGCAAAAGAATCTTTTCAGCGTTTCCTTGAGAACCATGAGAAGATGACATCCACTACCAGATACAAGTAAGATGAATCTAATGTATAATACTAGTTGTACAGTTCAAAATTTAAAACTTGAGCTTGGGTAGATTTAAGAGGGGAATGTGAATTAAAAAACAACACTTTAAAATACTGTTTCAAATACTGTGCTATAGGGAATAACAATTTGTGCAAAGTCACTGTTGCAAGGTGATGTTCTCCAATTTCTACTTCTGCTGCCCATGCCTCCTGTCTGGTGCAGATTTATATGGAGGAGGAGGACTTGGCAGAAATCTATTCCCTCCCCTTTTCTGTTGTGAGTGAAACTCCGACTCTGCAGCCATTTGAAAGTCTAGATACAAACCACAGTTGCCTCTGCATTTCTACAAAGACTGCAGTGTATGAGAAGTTGTCACTGAGACTGTTGGCAAAATATGTATTGGGAATGGATGCAAGCAAGGAAGGGATCCATTCTTGTGTGTTTTAAAAATACAAAAACCTTTCATCAAAGCAATGGGAGAAAAGAAATGGCAGGAGCTGGAATACAACACATAGAAATTTTTAAAAATTCTATATTGTTAACACATTCTTTTAGTTGTGCAAGCTGGAATGATTTTGTAATATTAAACATGAGTTACGTACAATTACACAATTGTACTCTCTTGGTTATTCACACATTTGGCAAGGATTGGGATGTTGGCTGACCAGTGGGAAAGAGCGGGAGCAAAGTGATTTATAGAGCTTTTTTTCTTCCTATTTCTATCTACAGAAAAGCTGAACAAATGTTTGGAGAGATGGAAGTCTGGAATGCAATATCAGAACGTGATCGTCTTGAAATCTATGAAGATGTCCTATTCTTCTTATCAAAGAAAGAAAAGGTAATTTATTTCTTCAGATGGGGGGCATACTCACCCACTTACTCCTCTTCCTCTTTTCTATAGATAAATCTGTCTTCCTCTACATTTTAACAAATATCATATCAAGATTTTGTACAAATGACAATGTCTTTTCCTTAATGTGGCACTACTTAATTTAGTTCCGAACAAAATAGAGCAAAAGCCTGATGTGGTGGTTACACCATAGGCATTTCTTGAAGATAGTCTTCTAGTCTATCCGGAATTATACACGCATCCTGGCAATGCAAAGTAGTGTGATGTCTCTTTCTTGTTCAGTGATGAAGTTATGCAGTTGCTTCAGACTGGCAGATTTGCTACAAAATGCCCCCTCTTAATAATCTGTTGGTAATGTTTGATACCGAGCATTTTAGCAAAACAAATGCCATTAAATGTTTCATTTAACTTTTTCAGGAACAGGCCAAGCAGTTAAGGAAGAGGAACTGGGAGGCATTAAAAAACATCTTGGATAATATGGCTAATGTCACATACTGTACTACCTGGTCAGAGGCTCAGCAATATCTGATGGACAATCCTACCTTTGCAGAAGACGAGGAACTTCAGAGTAAGGAGACAGGGTTGTATTCCACGTAGTGCTAAAGTTTTCCCCCTCTCCTTCCCCTCTGTGCCCCCTAAATCAGCTCCGGGCTTTCTTCCCACCCTGGAGCAGACTTGGGGGCAGCATGAGGAAGGATTATCCCAATGCACTAGCACAAACATTTAGTTAAACACAACTCAAAATACCCTGGTTCCTTTATTGTCAGAATTTGATCTTAGTGATGATCTGATGGCAACAGCAACTCAGATCTTTAACCTTCAATCTAGCTTGCTCCAGTTTAGAGGTGGTGTGCCTGATAAAACAGCATTGTTACCTTTGGCAGCCAGGATTTCCCAACTCACATTGCTCTTGGTGGGGAATCCAGGAGCCAGCACTGCACAGACTATGATCCAATTCAGACCTAATCAGTTTATTTTCCTTTATACGGTTTAGCAGTATTTTTTGTTAATATTTTGTTCGGGGGGGGGGTGCGCGCATACATGTATATATAGATAGATAATATGAATATAAACAAAGCACCTAGGTATCTTGGGTTTGGAAATCATTGGAAGCTGCTGTTACTTTAAAATCAAAAGCTTGTCATTGGTATAGCAGAAATGAAGGGAGGGAGTGCATGTTTCTGAGGCTTGCTACAGATTGCTCTTGTAGTGAGAAATTGCCATTAAAAATGTTGGGGCAGGCAAGGATGTTGAAGGAGACTTGTCTGATGTCAGAAGCCTGCTGTACTCCTAGAGGCTTCCTGTGCACAAGTGGCTCCAATCTTCAGGCAGTTGCCCTCCAGAACTTGGATGCTGATGAGAATGATGCGGGGGTCGGGTTAGCACATTTGCCCCATGCCTATTCCTTCTTTTTCCCCCTGATAATGTAACATCTAAAGAGGCGGCTATGGTTTCCTCTGAGACTTTATAAAACTTACATGAGAAACAAAGGAAAAGCTTTGCCAAAAGCATTAGCCAGTTTTTTTTTAAAAAGGGCTTACCTCAGCATTGGGAAAGATCCAGTTGTGTCAATAGGCACAAAAGGATTCTCCTTTCCTCTCAGCCCCCCTCACCTCCTACCTGCTGAAGCAGATTTTTTTTTCCAGGGGCAGGGGGCTGCTGTGGAGGAGGAGAGGAAGGGAAGTCATGTTTGTGCAAGCAGAAGATTGTGGCACAAGCAAATTACCACAGTTGGACCTCACCATTTTCTGAAATGTCTGTATGCTGCTTTTCTAGATATGGATAAGGAGGATGCATTGATTTGTTTCGAAGAGCACATAAGGGCTTTGGAAAAGGAGGAGGAGGAAGAAAAGCAGAAGGGATTGCTCAGGGAAAGACGACGGCAACGTAAAAACAGAGAATCTTTCCAGGTTAGTGACAAAATGAACTATTAGGTGTTGGGATAGGTTACCATCAATCTTGGTATTCTGTAAAGTGCAAATAATGAGTGTAGATAAATACTAAAAAATCTTGCAGGTCAACATTTTATGACTTCACCATAGTCTACTTTACCTGAAGAAAGTTTATTTCCGATTCATCATCTCCTGGCATGTCTGTCAGAGTATGGCCCATGGTCAGGGATGATGGGAGTTGTAGTCCAGCATCATCAGGGAGCACAGGTTAGCCACCCCTACTCTAGACTGCAGTCCTAACTCCACTTAGCTGGTAGTAAGTGCCACTGAATTCAGTGAGACTTAATTTCTGAGTAGACGTGAGTAGTATTGCAGTCCTTGGGGTATGTTAGATGCTTTTCCATTTGATGTCCACATGCTATATTGTAGCATTCTATGGGGCAGTAAAAATGACAGGGCCGACTCATTGCCATTTAATATACAGGATTGTGAGATTCCCCATTTTCTACTGTTTCCTCTGCAGATATTTTTGGATGAGCTGCATGAACATGGCCAGCTGCATTCAATGTCATCATGGATGGAGTTATATCCAACCATAAGTTCTGATATTCGATTTACTAACATGCTTGGTCAGCCTGGTAAGTATATTCTCTCCTGCCTGTAGAAAATAAGATGGAGGTAATGCTTGTGCATTTTTGGTAGATGGAAGCAGGGTTACTAATGTAATAAGAAATGCAACTCTAGGGTTAGTGGGAGGTTTTGACCAATGTAGTTTCTTTCTTCAGGCTCAACAGCACTTGATCTCTTCAAGTTTTATGTTGAAGATCTGAAAGCACGCTACCATGATGAAAAAAAGATAATAAAAGACATCTTAAAGGTGAGGGGAAATGTGTTTTTAGTTGCTGGGAGGAAACCAGTGTTTCCAATCCAAAATTAGATACCTTGAGCTGGGAATCCACACTGTCATGTTGTAACATGAGTTTGTGCCATCAAAATTTGCTGTTTTGCAGGACAAAGGATTTGTAGTTGAAGTGAATACTACTTTTGAAGACTTTGTCACAGTCATCAGTTCAACTAAAAGAGCCACCACTTTAGATGCTGGAAATATCAAGCTAGCTTTCAATAGTGTAAGTTGGGCTTTTAAAAATCTAGAATATTTTTTTAAATCCTAATGTTAAGAAGACTTGCTAAAATGTTTACAAGTCTCCAAATAAGTATGTAGTATCCGTATTGTCAAATGCAAGAATATAAACTTAATAATAGGTGAAAAAGTGTGGAATTGATGGGGCTGTTTAGACCTAAAAGCAAATCACAGTTGAGGAGCCTCAGGCTTGCATCCTACCTCCTCCACTCAGATAAGTTTCAATCCAAGTTTAGTGGCAAACTATGGGTGGCGCTGTGGGTTAAACCACAGAGCCTAGGACTTGCTGATCAGAAGGTCGGCGGTCCGAATCCCCGCAACGGGGTGAGCTCTCGTTGCTCGGTCCCTGCTCCTGCCAACCTAGCAGTTCGAAAGCACGCCAGTGCAAGTAGATAAATAGGTACCACTCCAGCAGGAGGGTTCGGTTGGGCCCTTATACCTCTAATATGCTTAAGACTAACACAGGAACACCACAGGGATGCGTACTCAGTCCGCTCCGTTATATTCTCTACACGTACGATTGTGTCGCTACTCACCCTTGTAATAGGGTTGTGAAATTTGCAGATGACACAACCGTGATTGGGCTCATCCCTGAAAGGGATAGATGAGGTGGAGCAGCTGACAGAGTGGTGCAGAGCTAACAACTTGCTCATAAATACAAGGAAGACAAAGGAGCTTGTGGTGGACTTCAGGAGACAGAAGAGCAATGTCCAGCCACTTTTGATTGATGGGGTCTGTGTGGAGAGGGTAACAACGTTCAGATTTTTGGGCATTGAATTATAAGAGGATCTGTCCTGGAGTGTCAACACAAGGGGGCTTGTGAAGAAGGCGCAGCAGAGACTGTACTTTTTGAGAATTCTAAGGAAAAACCATCTTCCGCAGAAACTGCTGCTTGCCTTCTATCACTGTGCCATTGAGAGCGTGCTCACTTATGGCTTATGTGTGTGGTACGGAAGCTGTACTACCCAGGACAGGATGGGGTTGTGCAGAGTTGTTAAGGCAGCAGAGAGCATTGTTGGCTGCCCACTCTCCACCGTAGAGCAGATTTATGCCACAAGGTGCTATAGGAAGGCACTGGACATAGTAAAAGATCCATCGCATCCTGGTCACTGTCTCTTCGAGCTCCTGCCGTCGGGACAGAGATACAGGACGATGAAGACAAGAACGAGCCGTCTTAAGAACAGCTTCTTCTCCAGAGCGATCTCGGCCCTGAATGGGAAGCCTGGACTTTGAAAGTCATCTAATCTTCCTTGCTGTACTATACTGTATTGTTTAATTAGGGTTTTTATGGAGCAGTCAAGTAATTTCGTTGTCCCCGAGGGGGCAATGACAATAAAGATATTATTATTATTATTATTATTATTATTATTATTATTATTATTATTAAATGGCATTTTGTGCACTCTGGTTCACCAGAAGCAGCTTAGTCATTCTGGCCACATGACCCAGAAGCTGTATGCCGGCTTCCTTGGCCAATAAAGCGAGATGATCGCCACAACCCCAGAGTCGGTCACAACTGGACCTAATGGTCAGGGGTCCCTTTGCCTTTACTTTGATCTATCAGAATTTGCTCTGTTAGTCATTTATAGAATCTAAATCATGGGTGGTGTCAAATGTTGCATGAAAAGACCTCCACTCATGTAACATGACTTCCTCTGCTGCTTCCTACACACACACCCCAAATCAGCTCCAGATGATCTAGGGACTCCCCAGAGGGGATTTTGGAGGTGCTCAAGTGAAAAGAGAGGAAGGCAAAGTCCTATATAGTGAGTGGGAAGTCTGTTCTACTCATGAATGGATCACATTAGGTTCAATCACATGATTTGGTGGTGCGTCTGAACCACCATTATATGTGACACATGCACAGCAAATAATGAGAAAAGTACTCCCTTGCCGAATGGGATTTGGTTGTTTTCCCTTTTTTCCATTGCCCTTACATTGAATGGTCACTTGGTTTTGTTTTGATGTAGCTGTTGGAAAAGGCAGAGGCTCGTGAACGTGAGCGAGAGAAAGAAGAAGCCCGCAAAATGAAACGGAAAGAGTCTGCTTTTAAGAGTATGCTAAAACAAGCAACCCCTCCAATTGAAATGGATGCAGTGTGGGAAGATGTAAGCATGTTCCATAGCATTTTGCAAGAGAATGTTGGTTACGCAGAAAACACTTTTTCCCCATTGTTAAATGAAGTGTGTGTTTGGGGGGGGGGGTGTATAACTATCAAAAGTAATGAACAGCAGCAATAGACCTATAATAGTTAAATGTATTGATCTAAGTACAATTTCTTTTAAATGAAATTAGAAAGACTGTAAATGGAATAATAAAATAGGTGAAGTGCTTGCAGGGAGATAAATTGAAGGATTTTAACTCAAGTGGTCATGGGGTGGGGCAGTGGGGTGTCTTCCCAGGAGGATGCAAAAAGGTCCTGTTTAAGAGCAGAGATAATAGATACATTTTGGAATGAAATGCACTTTTGAATGTTTTCTCACATTTAAAATTGTGGCATCAGATATTTCAAACATGGACCAGACAGGTTTTTATACAGGGTACTCTTCTAGAAGTCAAGGAAGAATTAATCCCACTTGGCACAGTATGAATATTTGATGATTGGAAAAGCTTTGGATTATGTTCAGTGAGAATACTGGAAGGCATTTCTGAAGAAAATTGATGTGGGGTCTAAATTCTTAACCTTTATAAGCATCATACATAAAGCACCTCACGTTTCTGTCTTTACTATTGGATCTTGGCTAAGATTCAGCTATGCTAAGAATATCAGCAGGAGTATGTTTCATCATTATTTGATCTGGTTTTTATGAACAATACTTATAACTAATAGATTGTATTGAGCCATAGTCTGACCTTTTTTTTTGGAAAAACAATGTAATTTGTATACAGAACATTTTTATTTTATAAATTGAAGTTGTCGGCTAAAGCATATACATAATTCTTCTCTTATATATAGATTCGGGAAAGGTTTGTGAAAGAACCAGCATTTGAAGACATCACTCTAGAATCAGAAAGAAAAAGAATATTTAAAGATTTCATTTATTTACTAGAGGTAACGATACTATGATAAGAGCATTGTCTGATAGATTTGAAACAGATTTTTAAAAACTTAACTTATTGAACTGATCCCCTAAAATAGAAGTGGAGAACCTTTTCTTCCTGTATCTCTTAGTGAAAAGCTGTTGGAGCCTGCATGCAAGTGGTGGGTGGGAGCCAGAGCCAAAAGTTGGTGAGGTATTCCCTTTTCTCTCTCTTGTGGACACCCTTTTCCAATTTTTTCCTCTGACAGCTCATGAACTAAAGCTGCCTTTCTCCAATCTGGTGCTCTCCAAAGGTTTTGGAGTACAAAAGGCCTTCCCAGGCTTGCTTATTGGAGTGAGTCGAAGGGGATTAGCTGGGTGGGACCAAAGAGAGTAACGTCTCACTGGGGCAGGAGCTAGTTCCAGCCATCCTTAAGGGGGCATCACTGGACCAAGTTATTTATTTAACAACTATCACTGATTGGGGAATACTGTGGCAAGGTGCTTGAAAGGGTGATGGCAGCCCACCTTGGATCAATTTCATTCAGGCTTCATCTGGGGTCCAAATAACAGAAGGATGCTGTCCCTAAAATATTTAGCAGTAGGTGTCAGCATTTGCCTGGACACAAAATACTATTGAAAGCATAGCTTTGTAGAATATATTTATGGGGACATTAGCTTCCTGTCTGAGAGTGATCTGTAATTAATTTTAACGGTTGGCATCATCTTTTTCATTAGATTCTATTTTTAATAACCTAAACACTGGTAGTGTATTCATCATCAGGAAGGATTACATGAAGATGTCAGCCCTCCCACTGTTGGAACTGCTCTTTAAATGTTGTAATTCATACCTCCCAAACATCTTTCTTTGCAAGAAGCATCCTGTCTTTCCAAAATCTCATTTGCTGTTAAGAAGATGGAAGAGTATGAACAAGTGTGGCTTTGCAAAGCCAGTGTCCAAAAAGGCATGCAGTGTAGTTTCAAAATAAAAGTATATAGAGGAAGTATTTCAGAATAGAGACTTAAAGAGATACACTATACATACTGTATTTGTGTAGCAAAAAATTTTAACAAAACGCATGCTTACTCTTTCAAATGAGTAATTTTTATTCTTTCAATGCTGCAGCATGAGTGTCAACACCATCATTCAAAGAACAAGAAGCATTCTAAAAAATCAAAAAAACATCACAGAAAAAGGTCTCGCTCTCGTTCGGTAAGATAAGAGTGCAGTATTCAGTTGGTTCTTTTTACCACCCAGCCTTTAAAAACGAATGTTACATGTCAAATACTCTTGCTTTAAAGGGTTCAGAATCTGAGGATGATGACAGTCATTCAAAGAAAAAGAGGCAACGCTCAGACTCTCGATCAGTCTCCGAACGCTCCTCCAGCGCGGAATCTGGTACTTTTAAAAAAATCTTACCTAACAAAATAGAGATTTAGCAGTTATCAACTTAAATAACCCTGATACCTGTTTAATTCTAATGCATTAATAGAGAGAAGCTACAAGAAATCAAAGAAACACAAAAAGAAGAACAAAAAGAGGAGACACAAGTCTGTGAGTATACCTCAGTTTGCCACTGTTCTCCCCCCACCCCACTCAATTTCTTGTATCTATCTGCGAAACGAAGAATTAAGGTGCACTTAATAAAATTGAACAAAATTATTATTTGTATGTGAATTGAGTGTACATTTGGTACAGCCATTTTTTTCTTTTAAAAAATCCCTAAAAAGTAGTAGTTGTCTTCCTTCCTAACTGAATTCTTGAAAGGTAAAGCATTTTGTATCACTTTAGTTTCCTGTCCTGAAAGCTCACAAGCTGCTAGATACTTCTCCTGAGCCAGAAAGTCTGAATCCAGTTTGTTGTGCTTCACTTGCGCATAATTTCTGTCCTATGAATATGATGTACAGTTAGAAGCCTTGCAGGTAGACAAGTCCCCCCCATACCAGTTAAGACTTGCAGCCAGTTGGCATGAGTAAGAGCTAGGTTAAATGTTCAGTCATGATTTTGAAAGTTGGTATTTTGAACATGGAAGACCCGGGTTGAAATTCCTGCCTGTCTTCACCAGACTGTTGTGTGGTAATGAGAATTGATTGAAACACAGGCGTGGGATATAGAAAGACTCTTGTGGAACTAGAGGTAGATTCCCATTGGCCCCACCCTTCTACAGTGTATCCTCTGTGCATCCTTGATTTATACTCTGTATTTTACTCTGTACAGGATTCTCCAGAATCGGATGTGGATCGAGAAAAAGACAAAAAGGAGAGAGAAAATGAAAAGGAAAGAAGTAGGCAAAGATCTGAATCTAAGCATAAATCACCTCCTAAAAAGCGACCTGGCAAAGATTCTGTGAGTTTGCTTGGCTTTGTTGTGTTAACTATCTTACCAGTAGATTAGTGGTTGTGTGGTCTAAGGGTGGAAGGACCTGCTATTTCTGATCGGTGTCACTGTTGCTTGTTTTTTACCCATAATTGTTATGCTGCAATTTTAAAACAAACCTGGGGCCCTCCAGATGATGTTGGATGCCAGTCAGCCCAGCCAGCATGGCCAGTCATCTGCAGTGATGGGAGCTATATTCCATTATCTGGACAGCCACAGATGTATTTTGATACATATAAGCTGCCAAAACTATCTGCTAATTCTCAATAGAGTGGCAACTGTGGATCATAATGGCTTAATGGGACTAAGCTATTGTGGTTCAAGCATAACAAACTATTGTTTGGTCTCCAGAACTGTTTCTAGCTAATGCACATCTCTTGTACAGTAGTACCTCGGGTTAAGAACTTAATTCGTTCTGGAGGTCCGTTCTTAACCTGAAACTGTTCTTAACCTGAAGCACCACTTTAGCTAATGGGGCCTCCTGCTGCTGCCGTGCCGCCGGAGCACAATTTCTGTTCTTATCCTGAAGCAAAGTTCTTAACCCGAGGTAATATTTCTGGGTTAGCAGAGTCTGTAACCAGAACCGTATGTAACCTGAAGCATATGTAACCCGAGGTACCACTGTATAAGCCTTAGAATTTAAAGTGACCACCAGCCACTGATACTATATGTATTTACTCAAGGTGGTGATGTGTAGTTAACTCAGTACCTTCAAGTTAACAGTACTATTGAAAATCCACTGAGAACAGCAAAATGATCAAGCCACTTCAGTGGCTTGGCTTTGCACTAAGCTGAACTCTATTCTGGAAGGCCAGTTAAGGTTTAGAATACAGTATGAGCAATTCCCCTTCCTCCCTGCGATTATTGAGATATCTGACGAGTTCATCCAACTCCTTTTCGAAGATGGAACACTAGGATTTAGCCCCCTAGACCTAAATCACTTTGGGCATAGCTTTTCTGTGAAAAAGGCACTAAGAGACTCCCGTGTTTATTCGGAGTTCAGATTAAGTTACTTTCTACTTCAGAAAGATCAGATTCCTCAAGCATCTTTTGTTCAGACACTAGTTATATCAACATTTTATATGGGATTTCTGTTCGTAGAGCTGGAACATGCCATTTATTCTCTCTTTACATTTGACTTACTGAATGTGGATTACAAGGGCAGCATATAACTTTAGATAACTTTGCCGTAGCATCGTAACCTGGAAGAGTGCAACCTTCTCCTTTGTTCTCAGTATGTTGTGCACCACTAAAGTTACTGTCTGCCTGGAAGTGTGACTACACGATGTCCTTGTTCGAACAATTTTGACTTTTCTTGAGGGAGCAGTACCAGCCAGTCAAATGAAAAAGTAATTTAAAAAAATATATTGGGTGCGCTTAAAAGTAGTTATTTGAATTTGGTCAGTAGATAGGCCTGAGGCCTGTAATTTACCAGTGGTGCTAAAATTGTATAGTTTGAGAGTTTCAGGTGATTTTTAGTATGAAGTCTTAGGTTGTCTAGTGATGGCCAAACTGCAGTTCTTAATAAATACTGAAATGTTCAAAATAACTACAATGACTGAATTCTAAACTGTGGGAAAGGGTATATCAATTATTTTTCATTGTCCTTTTTCAGGGTAATTGGGATACCTCTGGTAGTGAATTAAGTGAAGGTGAACTAGAAAAACAAAGGAGGACCCTCTTGGAACAACTGGATGAAGATCAATAAAAAGTATTTATACCAAATATGTTTACAATGTGATTTAATAAGAAATATAGATGATTCATTTCAGGAAATGGATTCCAATGTTCCATTGGCATAGCAATGGCTTTTCAGTTCTACTGCATAACTAAATATTTCAAATAATATCATTGTGTGCCTGGCAGCAAATTGTCAAAGATGGTGAACATTCAGAATTCAAGCTGAAGTTCTGCTTCTAATAAGCTAGGCAGCCTGTATATATACCCCATGCACTTTGGCATTCTTCAAAGAGCACATTAGGATGAACAGAAAATCTTTTTATTTTTGAGCCCTTTCAATAGCGGCTTGGAAAAGTACTTGAGCCTTTCGGGCCTCTTGTGTCTATAAAACAGCTCTTGCTATGAAAGCCTAAACTTGTTTTTCTTGTCAAATAAGGTCTGGGGGTGGGTAAGGGGTGCACATGTTCTGTTCAGAAAGATGCTCCTATAATTTTCTTGGGCTCCACTTCTGTTGGGTTTTTTTAATTACTTTTTTATTTTGCAAGTGGAAGGAAAGGAAGAAGAGAGGGGGAAATATTTTTTCTTCATTTATGGTAGTCCAGAATCCATTATTGGGTTTTTGTGTATTACCTTGCTGGCCAAAATGATGTTTTAGGTGGTTTCTATTGAATTTTGACTTTAGGTTGAAATGTATATCGAGTTTCACCCTGAAGTGAATTTTTAGTGTCAAGTTTTAAAACTGTGAAAAATAGATTAATTAATGGAAATCCTAATAGGCCCTTAATTTTCAAGGCTGTAAGGTATGCTGATGTAATAACAAAGCTGCCATTTTTTATTAGAGAAGAACCTGGTATATATTCAAAGAAAAAAACCAAATTGGCAAAGGGTATTATTTCAGCATTAATCTTAATGTTACAGAAAATAGCAAAATCAGACTAAATTGATGCAATATGTTGCCTTAAGGACTTCCGAAGAATGTACCACCAAGTTTTGGAAAGCAGTTGCAATACTCTTGTCTAGAAAAATCAATGTTAACGTAATACTTTTCTTTTGAAAGATGTTGACCTAATGTTGAAAACCTGGTCTCCTTTTATTCTGTTCTTTTTCCTTTGTACTGAATAGATTCTGACCAGCCTTTGATTAAAACTATCAGCCCTATACATTGAGGAGTATTGACTACTGTGGTACAGACTCTTAAAATCTTTCTGATTTGAATATTTTTGTACATTTTTATCACTTATTAAACCTTGTCTTCTAGCGTGCACTAGTATTTTTTCTGTTTTTTAAAAATGCTCTGTACAGCCAACACATTACTGATCTCACACAGTGTTACTGGTTAAGTACTCTAGTGTGGTGCTTCCTTTTTAATATATGTATAATCACAGCAACAAAAGAAAGGAGCTGCCAAACATCTGTAACAGCACAGAAGTGGAATACTTAACAATATATAGTGGTGGTAATTCAAGATTGGCCTTTTTATTTGTGAATTTAGCCTCTACTATGCAAATTAAGAAATAAGGACAAATATAGCAGGCATGTTGTTATCCTTAGGTTTTACAGATTTCTATGGCGCTTGTGTAACAGTTTGCTCTACTTGCAAGTAAAAGGTTGGCTTCACAGTACAGTGGCTTGGAACTGCCACTCCTATAAGGGAACTCTGCTGATTGGAAAGAAGCCATTTTCACTGATTTTTCCTTCTCTCCCCCCTCCCCCAATTGATAGAGTATGGGGGGAGACATCAAACAGTACAGGGTTGTACACGATGCATTCTGAATACTCTCAGGCGCAACAAAATGAATCATCCCTCCTTTATGGTGATCACTTCTTAATGAAAAATGATTCATACTAATTTTGTCTAGTTATATAGCTTAAGGTAGAGTGCAGTGAAACGTCCAGGAAATTCCAAAGCAGTAAGTGTTGGGGAAGGAGAGAATGTAAAATGCTATGACTTCCTGCTGTCATAGTGTTTGGGACTCTGCTTATTCAAGAGAATTTAAATATGTATTTTGTTAATGTTGAGGAGGAAAAGAAAAAGAAACAATTGCATATTTGGCTTCCTGTTTGAGAAACTGCAAGTACGGTTAACTTGTTCATACCAATTGCATAGTTTGCCGTACATGGATTGGTAGCGCATCATGTTTCACACTCAGCTACATACTGGTGTAGAGGTGGGCAAGTGTCACAGTACTTAAAACAGCTATGAAAGAATAGCAGTTTCCCCGCTCCGATGCAAGTGATATTTATGTAAAATATTTTCTTATTGCCGCCTTGCATAATTTACATGAAGAAACATGTTTCTAAGTAAACATTACTTTTTAAAGCGTTGTCTTTATTTTTCCATTAAAAATAAAAAGCTTTAAGTATAAAGTTAGTTTCTTCATATTTCTGCAAACTGTCATGCCCCATATCTTATTTGCTACAATCTGATTTCTTCTCTAGTTTGCATATCTTGTACATTTGAACTTTCCCCACTGCGTCTTAAAGAGAAACAACATACATATATACTGCATCATTTGAAACTTCTTCAAATAGGTTTTGCCTAATGCAAACGTAAAGCAATGCAAATGGTTACATGGAGATCTTTCCAATTCTACAATTCTGAGTCTATGTAGTCCTCTCATCCCATCACTAGGTTTCATTTTTCCAGCGTTTAATTTAAAAAAGGTTGTTTGCTCTTAACCTTATAGGAGAAAGTGCATGGTAATGAAGTTACCTGTTTATAGCTCATTACTACTACATTGTGGAAAAAGTCCAGTGCCAATAGGAACTCACGCCTACATGCAGCCCTCTCTGGTTCTTGTTTTAGCACAGCCCTGCTACTCTGCATAGTTCTATGGCCCCATATAGATCAGTCTGAGTAACAAGGAAAAGCTGTGGATCATTTGTAGTAGTGTAAATAGTTTATTCAATCATATGCCATGAACATATCAGAAAAGTAACATGAACTGCTTTTATAAAACACCTATAATATTGCTAACAAGCAGGTCTGTTACTAGATATAATATTGAAGAGAACATGCCAATATTACAGCCCATTGTTCCTTTCTAAATATTTTTAGTATACTGTGATTTCTCATAACTCCTTAAATTTTTCAATTATATTGCCAAATGGTGTTTCCCCCAAACCTAAACATTCATCTTTCTGTGAAGGAAAATGGCACAATCGTGGCATGTTCTCTTTAACATGTCAAGTACACATTGCTGTAAATTGAGAGAACAATTGGCAGTTTGTTTAAAATAAACCTCTCTGTAAATAGTTAAGCAAATGTCAATGTAATAACTTTTGAGCCCCAAACTGTCCATTTAGTTAAATATAAAAAAACAAAACTATAAGTTAAAATAACATTCAGATTGTATAGCACAGGCTGATGCATTTTTAAACAATATTTACAATATTACCCCGAGGCTAGAGTGGGAATTAAAGAGAAGTGTAAAAACCATAAAAAGCACCAAATTTGTAGCAAAATATCTGTACATTTAGAAACATTATCATATAACTACACATTATTAAAGGAATATGGGACCTTTACCAGTGGTTCACATAAGCACAACAAAAAAGAAAATAATTCAGTGGTTAAATACTATACAATAAATTTTACAATTAACAGTGATGCAGTGCTACCAGGAAAGGAAAGCTGTAAGCAAGATGTCCCTTAACTTTAGTCTGATTTTTTGACTTGGGAGAGAAAATCAAGTGCCCTGCCTTGTAAGCAATAGGTGGGGTTGGCAATGGCCACTCTTGATAATTAAAACTTTGCTTTAAATGTTTCAACTGGTTAAAATTTGAAATACAAGCACTCTAATCTGGAAAGGATAGCCACAAGCGCAAGGCAGATGCATTTCTAAAATGAGAAAGTCATCTGTGCACTGTAGCTTTCAACAGCTTGTGCGTTCCCTATTAAACCCACATGTTTGGAAGAAATGAAGTGCAAATACATTTACAATTTCCAACTGCACATCTGACTTACACTTCTTGTAAGATGCTGCATCCATCAGCAGATCTGAACTGGGATAAAAAAATCTATTTCAGGTTTGAGAATGTATGCAGTGATAAACTGTTTCGTTAACTAGCTACATTTCAGCTGAGAGACAGCTCTTACTGGATTGTCGCATGGCAGAATTTCTTGTGGAATGGAGGGACAAGCTTATTTATGGAGGGTATCCTAATTTTTCGGCAGGGCACCAGATTTTCATTATTCTGACAACTGAACAGTTGTGGTCCTCAGGAATTATAATACTGATTACTGAGAAGTTAATATCTTAGTGCTAATTAATAAATAACATTGTTACCCAAAAGCTGCCTCTACCTGTAGAAAACAGTAGTGGAATTTCATCCATGATTCTTCTGTGTTTGCATTGTGTTCTATGAGCTATACCTCCTCACTTCAGCTTCACTACCAACTGGTATATAGCAGGTAGAATCTGAAAGCAGGTAGCTGTGTATTTAAAATAAGCCATATGTTATCACATCCTATTTACAGCCAAAACCCCACTATCCAAGCCTTTCTTATCCCAGTTAAGTTTAACCCTTTGTAAAATGTAATCACGTCTACATCAACTTCTGTTTTCTGGATGTTTTCCCCACCCTTAAGAGGAATGCATTTTTCTTAAAAGGGTACAATTTAATGAGTTTCTCCCCTTCGTATATGGTAAGTCCTTACATATGCATATGAAGGTGTATGCATACATCATCATCATAATAAGTGCAACAGAATCTCAAAACTAAGTCAAACTGTCCAGGAGGAATGTATTGAAATCATTTAAAAAATCCACAGCGGATCACTTCCAAGTATTACCTATTTACAAGTCATGAGATCAAGAAAGCCCGCTGAAGGCTATTCACTAAATGGTATGTAACAAAACAAAACAAAAATACAATATGTATTTTACATTTTGGTTAAAAACACTGAACAAATTTATTGGTGTAAAACAATACCCAATCAAATAAAGTCCTATTGCTTTGATTAATTTGAGCAGGTAATTGAATTTTAGGCACTTGGTAGTTACAGTTGAGTGGAGAGCTCATCTTTTCCCCCCCTTATTTTTCCCCTCTGTGTTCCTATGTGTTTGCTGTTGTTATTGAGCCCTTCAGAAGATAAGTTAATGTACTGCAATAAAGTCCACAATTAGAATGGTAGCGCAAATATAGTTCACATGGCAAGGAATCAATCAAGCACACGTTCTACTTTACACATGCACGTTCTCCCAATCCGGCTCACATGGCTATTTCAGCACCGTTGAGAGTGCGTAAATTCTGATCATCAAAACGCCGCCTCACGCTTCTCCTCACCGCATCGGCTCGTCTGTAGGGCTGGTTTCTAAGATCTGCGGGGAAGAAGCAGGAAGGTGTCAGAAGCGGGCTAGCCTGTGCCTCTGGATCTAGACAAGGAAAGAGTCCTGCTGGTAGCCAATCAAAGCAGCTTGAAGCAAAAGAGAAAAAGGGACTGTTTAAGCTCCCAAGAGAGCCGAGCAGAACAGCACTGATGGGTCTCTCTCTTCACTGACTGTTACTAATATGGAACTTCTGCCTTCTGCATTATTCAGGGTTACGGATCTAGGTATGAAAAGGGTTCTGTGGAAGCATTCTCGCAATTTCCTTGCATAGCAAAAGCTTCCATCAGATTTCTCCTGTATAGAGAGAATCAGGTGGGGAGCTGCTTCCACACCAGGGTTCTGCCACTGAAGGACCAAACTTTGGGGCCACCATGGATCTGCATCAGCTGCTTTTTCTTAGGAGGATGAAAATGAGGGTATGGATTATTATTATTTTTAAAAACACACACACAAGACAGGATGGCAGCAGGGTTAGATGCTAATGCTGGTTGGCTGTCACTTGCCACTAATTTTCCCTGAGACCCAGGCTTCATTCATTCTCCCAACCTCTTCAAACTGACCTCAGACTCTTCTATACTGGTGAGTTATAATGTGAAAAATGTGTTATAAAAATGGGACAACAGGGCGCTGTAGTGTTGCCCATGTGAAATTGCATTGAGAGCTATATTTTTATAGTGTTTTCCAGATCAGTGTAGATCCAGCTGGCGACTCCTTTGCCCCACATGCTACCAATTTCTGCTTCCCACAGGAGGCAAATCTATTGTGTTTGCTAGTGGTATGACCAGCAAGCCAATCTGAAGCCTTCCAGGTTTTTTAAATAAAACAGCAGCAGCAAAAACAATAAGCAGGCACTGCTCCTCTTTCCCAACCCCCCCCCCCTTCTACCCTGGAGGTCCCTTAGCTCTTTAAAATCACACCTCCCCAGCTGTGCTAGATTTCCAGACTACAGCAACCTACCAAACCATTCACAATTTGCACAATCTGTACTTGCTTAATGCCAGCAGTTTTGACTACTGTATTACATTGGCACTTTTAAAAGCCAGTTGGTCTACACTGCTAGCAGTGGCGCGGTCCTGATTATGCTTAAAAGAAGGGAATGACGTGGGTAGGACTGCTTGTGGCTGCTGCCCCAACAGCATTACCCTACCCTACAATGCCACTGTGAGCAGCAGCCACATGGCCAGTCCCATTTGCTTCAATAGACTATTGTATTTTAATATTCTGTTGGAAGCCACCCAGAGTGGCTCGGGAAACCCAGCCAGATGGGCGGGGTATTAATAATAAATCATCATCATCATCATTATTATTATTATTATTATCATTATTATTATTATTTGCTGAAAC
This sequence comes from Podarcis raffonei, assembly GCF_027172205.1. Taxonomy (NCBI): domain Eukaryota; kingdom Metazoa; phylum Chordata; class Lepidosauria; order Squamata; family Lacertidae; genus Podarcis; species Podarcis raffonei. Next base: position 103,758,508 of record NC_070602.1, on the reverse strand, counting down.
TGGGGACAGTGCTGCATCAGGAGCAAAAAGCACACACCTATCCTGAATTTGTTTCCCTTTCCACCAACAGGGTTCCCTATAAACTCCCTACTCACACACACGCCCATACATCCCATACATAGCAGCACGAAGGTGCTATCCATACACACACACACACACAATTCTCCATTGTTTTTTCTTAGATTTTATTCTAAGGTCCATGCACACTCCTGCTCCAGGAGAATGAGATGGATACAGGAAACGGGCACTTTCAGAGGAATTGCCCCTCAACATAGCTGATACTCCCAGAGCCCGCACTGATAATTCGAAGAAGCCAGCCAAATGCTCTCAGTGGCAGCGTACAGTGTAAGGATGGCTGCCATTGCTATGGGAAGCGCTGCTACTGAAGCAGAAAGGCAAACAAAGGTGCCGTTGTTAAAAGAGGAGCAAAGAGAATGACAGTCCCCCCTCGCAGGGAAGATTTAGTTGTAGCGCTTACTCAGCCTACAAGAATAGGATTCACTAGCAGCCCCCCGAGGTCTTTTGGATAAAGCAACTGGCTGTAAATCACAGGAGGCTCCCAAAGACCCAATTGGGGAGGCAGGGGCGGCTAGTAGATGTGGGAATAATAGTTAATTGCTAAGTTGCAACTAAGAGCCATAAGATCCACACACAGCCTTTTCTCTTTTCCTAGGGTTTGCTTCACTAATAGTGCCTGAATCCACTGTCCTTGCAGGGTAGACAGAGCACACAAATAAATCTTTGCACGTAAGCTCCCATTTCTGAGAGGTTCACACATTTCTTTAGTATGGCAAAATGCCTTTTGGAACCACCTGGCATATGGAAAAGGAACGGGCAAAGCTTTATACACTGTATGCTTGTGTCAGGAAATGCTATATTGCTGTTTGATGGGCTGCTGTTAAAAAAAAAAAGGAGCACAGAGCCTGTAAAATAGTTGGCAACCCTACTTTGTGCCCCTTCCCTCTCTGCAGAACACAGACTCATCAGTACAACACAGAGGCAACAACATCTATCTTGTGGAAGAGTCTGGAAAGGGAGGAGCCACTAAGTGATGTGACGTCATCCAGCACAGGCAAGAGCTGCAGATTAATCCATCCCACACGCTACAGATAAAAACACACAACAGAAGAAAGACTGAAAAGCACCAGCAACGCTGCTAAACGCTTACAGCGTCATCCCTCCTTTATCTTAAACTTGGCTGTGATTTGCAGCAGTTTTTGTGTTGGCATACAGAGAGAGGAGGAAGCTAAGTAAAAAGTGATGCTTGCCAGCTCTGTGTATCCTCCACCACCGGTGTGCTAGAAGAAATCCTTACCCTCGAGTGAACATTTGGAAATTTAGTGATATTATTCTTCTTTAAGGCTAAACAGAAGGGGGAAAAAACACAGAATGATGGTTAAGTTAAAAATGGGATGGAACATGAAGAGCAACTCAATTCTGTGCCCAAAAAGCAAAATAATAATATATTTATTTATTTTTTAAAAAATGTAAAAAGCCACACATGTTAGCAAGTAAAGCAAAAGTGGGTGAGGTGGAGGCTTAAAGAAGGTTAAAAAAAGAGAAAGGGAAGGGAAGAGGTGGCCATCGTAAGCCTCTTACTAATAAAATTCCAAGCTGCTTTGAACATTGGCTCCAGGATGACTGTCCAGCAATTAACTTGAAAGAGCAAAAGAGGAGTTAACAGGCAGCATTCTTATTTTAAAGCTCCCCATTAAAACATATTACACCAGTAGGAAATGAAATGCTGCTTTAAGATGATTGGTTCTTGTATCAAAGACAACAGCATTGACAGACACATGCAGCGTAAACAGCACTCCTTTTTAAAAAACATTCTACAGTGCAAGATGTTAATGGATCCAGTTCCATGACAAGAACACGGGGTATCTTCTATGGCAAGGCAATTTTGATCATATTGCTTCACTAGGCCTTATCTGCTGCCACCTGGGTAGTTTCTTCATCCAGCCCCTCAATCTTTGTTTCTTGGCCCTAGATGAGCTTAGCATGAGAATTATTTAAAATTTATTTCTTATGGCTTGGCTCAGAAGTCAAGACCTGCTTTCAGAACCATGGTCTGCCTGGGTCCTGGGTTTTGCCCAGCCTCCACTATTACAAAGGACTGAACTGATCAAAGGCAGAATTCTATCTTAAGTGAGGCTACCACTTGGCTCAAAGGAGATTTCCCATTAAGTTGCCATGGAACTGAAGCTAACGACTGTGGGTGTGAAAAACGAAGGGAGTAGGTGCGGGGACCACAACCACATTTATTTTATTCCTGTTCACGCATGCAAACTCAAACATGCAAGTGATGGTTAGAAGGACCCATGTGGAAATATGTGCTCACAGATCACAAAGCAGTGACTTCATTTTACATGCCATAAAACAAAGCCCATAAACATTCAGCCTGGCTCACTGATGTATACTAGGTTTGCTTCCGGAGATAGGCTTGGCTTAACAGGACTCATGCAACATAGATCAAGTCACAAAGAAGTAAAGGAGGTACGAGAGCCCAGAGGAGAAGACACAGAAAAGCCAAGTGAACTGTCCATCACATTTGCCATTACAACCCACAACCATCCCTTGCAAATTGTGGTGGCTGGCTTGAAGCGCAGCCACCATGGGCCTTGAGGACATTTCTGTGACTTCCATCACTTGCTGCTCTATGGCGCTGAGCCCACAGGGTGACTCTGAAATGCGGAAGGTAGAACAAACGGTCACTGGGAGGATGGAAGGGAACCAAAAAAAGGTTCCTGGCAGGCAAAAACATGCAATGAGATGAGCGATGTCAAATATGACTCCGACGAGATGCCAAACATCACTAATCCATTCAAACAGCTATATTGCGGAGAAACGTCAAAAACCTACAGCAACCTTTTTGTTTTTTTTTAAAGAGCGTCGGGTGTGAAAGAGGAAAAGTTTAGTAATGGAATTCCTCTGTGAGAACAGGTTCGCAGAAAAAACGAGAGCCACGCTTGGCCGTTCGAGCAGTAAAGGGCACAGTCTTCAGCACTGCATGGAAAATAACAGCCAGACAAGACAGAATATACAGTAAGAAGCAAAGATCTATTGTATTAGTACATTGTTAGTGCTTTGTTAAAGACACCCTGAGGTGGCTTATTCAGTCATTTAACCACAATAGGATTTGTTTGGCTGGGTTACCAGTAGAATTATCTTTCTGCAAATCACAACAGTTACTGGGGTGTTTTTTTTAAAGGTAAAATTGGTGTATGAACAAGGGCGTGATGAAGTGCACACTTTTATCTCAGCACAACATTTATTTGCATGGCTGTTCTCGCACTCTGATGGACTGCTCTTGGAACTTAGTGAAATGAAATCACACAACAACAGAGTGGGCAAAGTAAACCCTAGGCGAAGTCTCAGCCAGGAATCAGCAATAAATTTACCATTGAAAATGAGACATGCGATGCTAGTGAAGTCCTGGCTGGATAGGATCCATGCATCTGTGCATGGATGTTTTTAAAACCCACGTATTTGTTGCTTGCATTTGGTATTACTCATGCTCAGGGACCTATTACTGCTGATTATGGAGAAATTATTAACAATTAGCTGCTGCTGTTTTCATCCACTCTGTGATTGTCACAGAAGCCACTAAATCAGATTTCAGCAAATCACCTGTCTGTTGCAGGAGTAGTTTGCCCACACTGTACTTGTCACGGCTGCTATAAATTAGACCCAGCCATTGTCAGCCTATTGCGTTCAATTATGGATTGCCGAAAGGGACTAGTATTAGTCTGTTGCAAGAGGAATATGCAGCTCTGAAGTTCAAAATCGTTCAACAAATCCAAATCACACAATTTTGTCCTCCATCACATACTTAATGCTGGAGCAATTACCATTAGTAGGACTTGAAGGGCAAAACAAGAGCTTTTAAAAGCAAGGCTCAACACCAGTGGCTTTGCACATGGATCAAAAATACTCAAAAGATTTGCAAGGCATGCACCTGTTGCAAAAATACGTCTAATAAGGCTCTACAGGGTCTACAGCTTGAATTATGAGAGCATGCTGAAGTGAAGGAGAAATTAAATAATACACAAATGTTATGTCAACGAGGCCTTGCCAAAGAACAGGCCTGAAACCCTGAGCGCTATATAATGTGCACCATTTGTTAAATGACTTGATACGTGTGATTATTGTCACTTAAATCAATTTATAACACTTTAAAAAGCTATGTTAGAGTTTTGCAAAGTGAAAGCTATGAAGGGGCACTTTGGAACAGCCTCTTCTCCTCATTATTATTATTTTACCTGTGATGATATCTTCGATAGCTCCATCCTTCCCCTCGTACACATGTCTATTGTCCTTGACTTGTCGCCGTCTTAGCTCTGCAATCAGCTCTTGCTGCTGCCTCTTCGTTTTATGAGACGGAGACTGAAAGGGAGCAAAGGACGGTAAAAAGCAGTGGCCAACAAGATGCTGAAAACACCTGCTCTTCTCTTTGAGGTGTAACTTAGGTACCTGCCCCATACAGAGTTAGAACCACTAGGTCAACCCTGTCTTTCTTTCCCCAGCCCTACACATATTTCACCTGCACTCACTTTCACTAACTCCCAGTTCACTTTTAGGGGGAAAAAAGGGAAGTTATGGTTCTAACCTATGAAACTTTGAAAAGCTTGGGATCAGAGTATCTACAAGACCACCTTTTCCCACACCAACCTCTCGGCTGAGAGAACGACGTTTGAGGCCTGTCTCGGGGGGTCCTGGCCTTCTGAGGTTAATCAAAATAAGGGCCTTTCCTGTGGTGGCTCCCTGATTATGGACTGCCATCCCCAGGCATACCCATCTGGCACCATGATTATTACTGTTTAGATGTCAAGTGCAGTCTGTCTTGTTTGTCACATCCTAACACTTAATCTGCTTTCAGCTACTTTTTGTGATTTGCACATTGTAGTGCTGATGGTTTTTGTTTTTGTTGTTTCTTTTTTATTGTTCTACACAATATCAATGGCAATTGTAAAGCTGCCATGAGGGCCAAGACACTGGAAAAGTGGGGAACACAATCCTGACATTAAAGCAGGTGGGGGTGCTTTGTGCAAATATCTGTAGAAGTGCAAATATCTGTAGAAGTCACTTTGTGTAGCCCGACCTTGCATAGTGAGAATTCCTAATTGTATTGTTAAAATATATTATCATGGAAGAGAGGGTCTCATACGACAAGCAGAACTCTGGAAAATGCTAGAAACGGCCGTTTTCTTTGAGCCTCTTCCGACTAGCCTTCCTTCACATTTGGTCACTGCATACTTATGGGTGACTATGTGCTGGATGTCTTCCTATTATCAAATTGCTTGGCCGAGATAAATGCTTATTACTTCTCAGTAAGCATCTTTCAAACAGGGCAAATTCCAAGCATGGTATCAATGGCTTTAGGAGAATAAACACCTTTCGGAGATTTAGGAATAACAGGAAAGGGCATACACATGAAACTGCTCTAGTTTCCTTTTAAGTTTCTTATATGACTGCCTTGTTAAAATGTCTCTGTGAGAAAGAGAGCTTCAATAGTTATCTCTGAGAGAAAACACCTGACAGAAAGGTGTTTGGAATGTTGGTTCCTTGCCAATCCCAAAGACTTAGAGAAGCAGTCTCAGCCAATAAGGCAGCAGTAGCCAAGGTGGTGCTTTCCAGATGTGTATTCCATAACTCCCATCATCCCTAACAACTGGAGTTCAATAATATCTGGACTGCACCACATCGGCTGCTCTGCAATAAGACGATCTCTTTCACTGGACCAACACATGCCACTTTATCAATGCACGTAACCAAAATCGATTAATGGCTTGGTTGTTTGCTACCTTTTGGTCTTGCTGCTCCATCAGTGCCTCCTGCTCCAGAAGTTTTTCCATCAATGCCTGTTGTTGCTTTTTCCTCAACTCGTTCTCCTCTTCTGCTTGCTATCGACAATTTTAAACGAAATACACACACCGGTTAGAGCTCGCAACGACTTCAAAAAAACGGGATTCGTTTTTAGCTCTCTCAGCAAAATACAAATTCATTAAAGCCAGTTTAACTTGGATGTGCCGCTTCCTGTTGTGGCGTGATACGGCAAATTCTCCCAAGAATTTCTTCAAGAATTTGTCCTCTTGTGATTCCCAGCAGCTGTCATTCAGAGGCATACTGCCTCTGACAGTGGAGAGCATAGCCATCGTGGCTAGGAGTGACTGACGGCCTTAATCCCTCTCTCTTTTGAAGTCACCTAGTGGCGGATTTTTCCAGCCACATGTCTACCTGCCTTCATGTCCTCTGCATGTCTGAATGTGTGTAACACAGCAGGAGTGCTGTGTGTTCTTGATGTCTGGCGTGTGTTTGTCTTCTCTTTCCCCCTGTTGGATTTTGTTTCATTTTGCCCCAGTCATCGTTGGAATGCAGCCTCCAAGAGGCTGGGCAAGTTTCAATCTGGCCTTAGTTCTGAGACACGTTTCCCAAAGATGGAACCTTAAGGCTCTTTCATATAAATCATATGGAAGGGACCACGAGGATCATAAACCCCTTGTGATGCAGGAATCTTTCACTCAACATGGGGTTCAAACCCACAACCCTGAGATTAACTGTCCCATGCTCTACCGACTGAGCTATCTGTGTATTTGCTAAGGAAACTACAAAACCACAGAGGGAGCCTTTGGTTAGAAAGTGTGGCCACATTTGTAAGAATAACAGAAGTGAACTGAGCTTCTGTTTACCTTGTAAGCTTTCACAAATCGAACAAAGACTGGGAAGAAGACTGATGGAGGTGTCGTCTTGGGATTCTCTCCAAAATACTTCACAGCATCATCAAAGGCATCCTGTAAAAAAGATATATATATATTTCATTTCAACAAATCTCAAGGCATAACCCAAACTATACAAGATGGTGTTTAACCCACAAAAAGGAAACCACCCCCCACAAGCTGAAGGCTCATCAAGTGGCAAGCAATCAGGAAGGAAGCAGCAGAGACAAGAGTGTAGGTGCACTGGAGCCTTTATTACCAGTACAACAGAAGGGAGGCCTGCTCTGCAACCTGTTTTGCAAAGTGCGCAATTTCAGGAAGCAAGAAAAATCCCAGTTCCAAGTATAAACTTGCAGTTTGAAAATATGCATTTTGAAGTTCTGCCATGTACTGCTGCTAATTGCCCTCTTGTGCTGGGATTACTCAACCGTTTTTGCCTTTTGCAGGTTCAGAACAGATAAAAGGAAGAAACTTGTTTCTACCATTATTATTTTAACCAAGAAAATAAATAATGAAACTTGAGTGGAGCTACTAAACATTAAGTATCTGTGTGTTTCCCCTGGAAAATACCTGTGTGTGTGTGTGTGTGTGTGTGAGAGAGAGAGAGAGAGAGAGAGAGAGAGAGAGAGAGAGAGATGTTTAAGGGTGCACATGCCACTAAATGAAATGCTATTGCATAAGGTGTGAAGTCACTCTCAGTGACAGATGTCACATCAAGACTACAAAAGAATAAACACATTCTATTGTTTTTTTCAACCACCCTTCCTTCTTCAAGCAGCACAGAGAAGCATTCATTGTTCCCCTCCTATTCCCCCCTGAGGGGGAATGATTGGCCTAAGCTCACTCATTTAGACACTCTTAACTATACAACACAACACTACACTGGAACAGGGGAATCAGTGAATACTTGTCCTGCCTACTCCAAAAGGAACATCTTTGAGCTTGAAAAAGGTAACAAAAGTTCTCCGTTCATGAAAGCTAGACCACTGAACAACTGCTGGGATACACAGAATACCTGAGCTATTTTTGCATCATCCTGCAGCTTCTTCAGTTTCCCTTCATTGTTCTGAATAAACTCCTTCAGCATGGTGTTGTGATCGTGCATGGTGTACTCTCGCTTCGTTAGGTCGAGACCTCTTTGGAGTTCCTTTACATCCAACAGAACATTTTCAAGGGATACTAAAGGGTGGAAGGGGAAAGACAGTCAAAATGTTACTACGCATTGCCTAATTGAGCCCTAACATCTCCAGTTAGACAGATCTCATGTAGCAAAGCCTGGAGATATAGCTGCCTGAGACCCTGGATAGTTTTAATTGGGGAATCTCTGTTAAAGTGTGGTTGTTGTTCCTGCTACTACTATTAAAATTGAGAAGCCCACAATGGAGGGTCTCACACACACAAGCCAGAATTGCAGGCCAGTGAGCTTATATTTTGCATCCAAGAGACAAAACTGGAACGGAACAGAAAGGCTAGGAATGAGATGGGATGGGGGGAGATGCATCAAACAAAAGGAAGGTGAGTAGTTCAGGGAAGGTATTGTTTTAAACCACCATTACAATATAGATGCACATGCTCCAGTAGGGCTGATGCCTTCTATACAGTTTCTACCCTGACCATGCAGAACGGAGGAGGGGGAATAGGATCTGATCTCCTCCACCTCTCGTGGGCCATTTTGGCAGGTGGGCACCATGCCCCTTCCAAGTAAAGATTTCTCTATGTGTAAAGTTTTCTGTCGGAAGGATCCTTTCTGTTTGGTATGTTCACACAACATTTACAAGACGTGCCTTCCAACAGGATGTGCATCTCTTGCACCTGAAGTTAAGGACTTTACACCAACTGTGTGGGAGCCCAATTACTGAAAAGAGGAAAGGCTCATGTCAGCTTTAGGGAACAGTGTGCTACAAGAACCAAGAAGGCATTTGAAAATTATGATGCTTCTGTATCCTATTGTGCCCACAACATTTAAGATGCCCACCTGTCTTCTGCAAGGTGGTATCTTTTCCAAACAGGTAGCTTTCCCTAGGACATGGGTGCATTACTGTATTACAGTATCCACAGAACATAGCTGAACCTGCTTTTAAGTACTTGGGAAATGAATGTTGGCTATGTTACCTGCAGCAGCTTTCTCCACATAGTGAAGCTCATTGTAAAAAAGCGATACTTGCTGATATTTCTCTCTCACAACATTTGATATATAGTGCAATAGAGTTTGTTTCCTGTCTGTCGATTTTGTGTCCAGTAACTGCAAGGAAGAGGCAAAAGAAGTATGTTAGATTCGGCTTCAACATCCTTGAGTTAACTTTCCTTAGCAGCCAACCCATGATCTGCCTGTATACCAAGGGTGGAAAAGCTATAACTCTCCAGATGTGGCTGAGCTACAATCCCACCACCCCTGGGGCTGATGGGAGTTGGAGTCCACAACATCTGGAGGGTCACTGAAATAGACACGGCACAATGAAATAAGTGCAATGCAATGAAGATATCATAGCCCTGTATGAATATTACAGGTCAGGGGAGGGGAACATGTGACTCTTGAGATGATGTTGGACCAGAACTCTCATCATCTCTGATCATTCGCCATGTTGATGGGAACTGAGGTCCAATAACATCTGGAGGACCACAGGTAAAGTATTTTAGGACCCCTGCAATTGTTGCCCATAGTTTTGAATTTATTTATGTTACTTAAACATGATAATTCATCATATTGTCAGAAGACGACCACAAGTAAAAGAATAATCTGAATCAGGAAAACTATAGGCCATTAAAGCAATCAAGGTTGTTATCTTATTAAATCTGTCCGGTGTATTTTCATAGCACTGGTAATTATTGTTTATTACAGGTCATTAGAGGCATTCATTCCCCACCCCTAGCAACAGGGTCCATCGCATATTGCTTTTATGAATGGCCCAATGCTATTATCCAGAAAGTGGAGAGACTCATAACTAGAACTGGCAGAAAAGACAGGGCAGTGCTAAACAGACTTCTCTGCCATTGCAAATCTGTACAGGGGGTCTACCTGATGCAGTTAGTGGTAAGGAAGAGTTTAATCATGGTGAGAAAACAAACCAGGGGAGGGTAATGAAGTTATGGGGAACTGGAATTTACCTTTGTCTTGACAATATGACATTAGAAATCTAAGCCAATGGTTCCATTCCTTCCCTAGCTCACTGACAACTCACTAAAAGGATGCTTAGAACACTGTTGTTCATACAGGCTGTGCAAATAAATGGGGATGTGCAAACAATCTTCCAAGCAAAGCTACTTTCAAGTCCACTGGGGGTATATTTCCCCTTACTTACCAGATCTAAGCTCTGCAGTTTAAATCCATAAACAGCTCCTCGTTTACTGCTGTTCATATAGTTACCCAGAGCCAAGATTATCTACGGAAATCATAGGGGTGGGAAAAATTGTAAGCATCAACTAATAACACATAACATTCTGTAATAAAAAGGAAAGGAGTCATTTTAACTTAAATATATAGCCCCCAAAAGACCACTGTTTAAGGGTGTGTGTTTTTACCACCATTTTTTTAAAAAAAAAACAACAACATTGAATAAACAAAATAAACACTTGCCTCCAGGATTTTCTTGAGTTTCTGAGATGACTTTATTGAGACAGATGCTGCAATTATTGCATGAAGTTGCTAGAGGCAAAAACAAGAAATCATGTGAACATCTGTAAAAGCCAAGTGTGAACAAAAAACGGACACCCACTGGCTTCTACAAGACGGACAGATTGTGTATGTGTAGCCTTAGTCAGATATTAAGGTTCACAGAATACTAACTGGATGAGCCAAGTCACAGTCCTTCACCCCAGCTCCTATGACACCTCACATCAGCCCCTCCCTAATGATGCTTGAGATATTTGGGGGGATGCCTGTAGGGTCAGCCTTCCAAATGCATGTAGATTGTCCTCATGAACTGCAATCCTGAGCACTCAGGATTGCAGGTCACAAGGAGAGCCTACAAATGTTTGGTAGGCTGCTGATATCCTCTCAAACATGCAAACCTCATTGGGGAGGGGCTGGTGTAGGCCACAATGACATGGGGAGGGAAACACATGTGACCCCAAGTGCTGTGCACTCACACTGTGTGAGCTTGAATGCCCAAATAGTGCTTGGGTCAGAATCATATGGCAAATGACTATTTACAACTGACTGGATCTGAACCAGAAAGGCAATCCTGCATACACAAGAGAGGGTGCACAACTTTTGTTGATACCCGCTGGCTTGCTACAGTCCCTTTGCTACATCCCATACTATTCTGGAGCACATGCCAAAACTCAGGGACAGATTTTTTAAGGGTACAGCAACATGAAGGGGGAGGAGATATGGCCTTATGCCTTGAGTAGACCTTTGCTCACAAAATTTAGGATGAAGGCCCCAATGGGGTCAGAAAGAGGCAAGCAAGCAATGGTGCACAATGAACTTATCACCATGTAGTTCCAGGCAGCTGCTAGAGGTAATGTGTCAAAGATAAGCAAATATTCCTGCACTGCAGGGGGTTGGACTAGATGGCCCTTGGGTTCCCTTCCAACTCTACAATTCTATGATCAAGCAGGGGATAACTTCAGCCCATCTCTAACAAACAAACTGGAAGGAACGTAGCACATGCATAAGCCACACCATGGAATTCCATTCAAGAAGGAGCTACTCTCCCCATCTCACTCACTGGAGTCAGCATCTGGATGCTTTCTGCAAAATTGCCAACGAATGCCATGATGGTCATCTTTTGCATCAGCCTCTCAATCTTGCTGAACTGCATCATGAAACGATCCTCGTCTGAGAGGTTCTCAAGGGGCTTCCTCTCCCGCTCATAAAGCCGCAACATTTTCACTTCGTTTTCCGTGGGCAAAAATCTCATCAGGCATTCGACAAAATCCACTGGTAGAGTCTTCAAATCGAACCTGGCCGAACGCAAAAATATATAAATATATTTAAAAGAAGAGATGTTTACAGGGAAGGAAGAGGCACAGAGCTCTGTTTTCACTGAGTTCCTCTATCAATGCATCTTATTAAAGCTACTAATCAATTCTACAAACAAGGCATAGGTAAAGGTAAAGGGACCCCTGACCATTAGGTCCAGTCGTGGCCGACCCTGTGGTTGCGCGCTCATCTCGCTCTATAGGCAGAGGGAGCCGGCGTACAGCTTCCAGGTCATGTGGCCAGCATGACTAAGCCACTTCTGGCGAACCAGAGCAGCGCACGGAAATGCCGTTTACCTTCCTGCCGGAGCGGTCCTTATTTATCTACTTGCACATTGACATGCTTTCGAACTGCTAGGTTGGCAGGAGCAGGAACCGAGCAACGGGAGCTCACCCCGTTGCGGGGATTCGAACCGCCAACCTTCTGATCGGCAAATCCTAGGCTCTGTGGTTTAACCCAGAGTGCCACCCGCGTCCCACAAACAAGGCATACTTAATGCAATAATCATGTTAACTGTGGGCGCACTTATTTCACACTGGCAATTTTGGCAGTCAATATGCAAAGTGTGAATAGATGTGTGTCCCTAAGTACTTGAATATGGGTATCTGTAAGTGAAAGACATGCACAAGGTACTGGCATTTTATGTATTTGCTGTAGGAAACACCACTGTAAGCCAGGTACAATCGCAGCAAACAATTACCATATTAAGTGTGAAGCGGCACTTGGGATTTTTCAATTCTGAATATAGGTGGTTAGGACCGCACTGAGAACTCTCTTGGCTGCTTTTTATATATTGCTCTGGGAAGCATCTGAAGACCAAGTAATTGTATTTTTAAAGCTGCTAAAAGAACACGATTGCAACAAGCATAATGAACTTTATGCAAATAGGAGCAGAAAAAAGGCAAATTCCTTTAATTGAGATTTGTAGTCTACACACAGGTTCCATTTGCACTGAATCTCAAAATGTTGGTTTTGACCTTTCATGCTCCTTAATTTGGGTGTGTGCTTCCTCCTGTAGGAAGTGCTCCCAGGGCCCTGTAGCATCTCCCAGCAAGCTCAGATGAGAATTTGTACATTAATGGAAGTGGGAGGATATAGGGGAAAGGAGCGCTTTCACTGTGGTAACCTCAAACACAGAGAATGGTTTACTGCAGGAAATCAGTCTGCACTCCACTCTTCTGAAAGAAATGCAAAGCACATTCCTGCAAGACAGCTTCTGCAAGACTTTAAAAACGAATGGCTGTCAGCATGACCATTGCACTGAAGTGTTTTTAGCATTATGACTTTCAGGTACTTTAAAAGTGTTTTACTGGATCATTTTATTATTGCCAGTTGAGTATTTGCAGACGCAGCCTAAACACCACAACACCAATCTGCATTTCATTCAAGACACTTGGACTCAATTCAAACACTGTGAAGGGGAGGGGGGGTAACCTAGCCCTTTCCCATTCCTTTAATAGCTACCATATTTATCTCACAATAGTGTTTAAATTGCTGCTAGAAATGAAAGCCTTGCATGACAAGAATTATAGATGAAAAATACGAACAACATTCTTCAGAAAACCACCAGTTGGTTTTTACAGTTCTCATAATGGAAGGAATTCAACATTGCGTAAAGGCAGTCCTTCCATCACAGCAAGCGTTTCAGCTTGCCAGATGAACAATGCACATTGTTCTGGGGGTTCTCCCAAACCCCCAAGACCAGTTTGGGAGGGGAGGTGTAATGGGGGGGGGAGTCCCATTGCACAAGTAGAAGTCTTTGTTCAGGGCTTCCACTGACTGGATTCATTAGGTGAATCCTGCCCCGTGTTACTGTGATATATGCAGAGTAAGCAAAATCCAATGGGCTTACTCCAGAAAAGGGTGCACAGCTTAACAGCTTTATGGTGATCAACTGTATATATGAGCATTAATGGCATATGAGGATCTTCCTTGGATCTAAGCAACTTGCAGAAAGGCTGCTGAACAACTAATACAACGTGCCTCAAACCACATTTGTAAAACGGCCTTTACACTTACGCCTGAATAGCTTTGCATATCTCATCTGCAGTCTTTCCAGCTTTCCTTAAGGTGATCGCAAGATTTTTAGCCCTGTTTGCTTCCAATAGCGTGACTTTGTTTGATCCCTTTTGAGTTATTTGCTTGCTTGAAGAAAGATCAATGGCCGGGCCTTGGGCTTTTGTCTTGAATATTTCTTCAAATTCATCCACATTTAAATCCTAGGACAGAAACCAAACAGAAACAAGAAGGAGTCTAGCAATCTATGTCGAATGGGGGGGGGGATGCAATTAATGAAAAGTGTAGAAGCTGTAGGGCATTGGGAAAGGGAGAGGTGACTGTGTGATGAGGAGAAGGCTTTGATGCTCTACAAAGTTTCTTGGTCCATCGCAAGATTAGCAAAAATACTGCACGTAGCACAGCAGAATAGGACTCTAGTTACCTTAATGTCAACAAGACCATCAAACAAGAGTGATTACTGAGGTCTATGGAGTGTTTAAAACTCTTTAAGTACATATGATGCAAGGTCAAAATGACTGCTTTTTAACAGGATACAGTAACTTCCAAAACACAGACAGACAGACAGACAGACAGACAGACACACACACAGAGAGAGAGAGAGAGGGAGAGGGGGAGAGAGAGAGAGAGAGAGAGAGAGAGAACGAGAACGAGAACACACCAAATCACAATCTGCAGGTCTCATACCTCCAATATCCTTTCGTCATCAATTTCATTGAAGACTGTCCCATTAATCTGATTGGGTTTCAGAGCCACCCAGTTAAAAACTGGCATGCGGAACTTTGTCTTAATTGGCTTCTTGATTTTCACAGCTTTAAACAAAGCAGAGAGTAAAATTACACATTTCAGAAAAAGGCAACAAGCCTCTTGAGCAATCCAGAAGTATTTATGGGGGATGGCACTTCAACACTGGAGGAGGCCTGACAAGAAGTAAACAAATACTGTAAAGTGTTGGGGAAAATTTGGGCTGGCTAGAAAGCTTGAAGAGAAGAGACAATTTCTCTCTCTAATTCAGGAAGTTTGCCTATCATTCATGCAAAAGTTTGACAAGAACAAGCATGTTTTGGTACAATTGTGCCTATTTTCCCTATATTTGATGAGAACACACGATTCAATCACTACAGGAAGTCTATAAAATTGTACTCTATTTACCCATGTGATTTTAGCTATGTCCTGTGATGGTCTACTATTATTCTTCTGACCGCACTAAAATTAACCCAACACACAAACATTGCCTGATTATTGGATGAAATCATGTGGAGTTGCCTATTTAAGGAAGAATAACCATACATTTACCTAAAAATCATAGAAACATGACTCAAGTTTCCAGTCTCCATTAAATGTGTAAAAGGCACCAGTGGTACTCAACCGAAGGCTGTTTCTGAGGGGGCACTAAGGTACCAACCGGTGAGTGCTGTCTAGCCTCACTCCATTTAAGAGGCAGAAAACCTCATCATTTTCCAGATGTGAGCTCCTCCCCTTCCTGTAGTGAGCAGCTCATTTTCTGTCTTACTTGAGGTTGGAGCAATTGCTCAATGGCTTCTCTGGTTCAGCATTTCCATTAAAGAAACTAAGTGTGAGTATATGGTATTTTTCTCTCATGAAAGGTGGTGCCCAAATGCCCACACAAGAATTAACAGATAGGGATGAGGTTTATTGCAAAGCATCTAGAAGGTGTGAAAGTCAGGTGTCAGCCACATTTATGGAGTGATGGACATGAGCCAGGAGACTGCCAATTCCCAGCAGGAAAATATTGTGATATGTTGCACCTACAACACCTTCCAGATTTTAAAAGCAAGCGAGTACACACAAACATGCATCCGTTAATTAGGATTGCAAATGTGTGATCTGTACCTTTATTTAGCATGATCAGTGTCACGACAGCTAAAGGAGCTTCTCCCACATCAACTTGCCCAGGTGTTAAGCAGTGGAGGCCTTGTTAGCAGTGATGCCTCCTTCTGTGGATCATGCAGCAATAAAACTGCTAGCACATTTGCAAAGCTAAGCAGGATCCGGGTAGGGGGGTGGCATGTGTTGAAATTTCTGCATCGCAGGGGGTTGAACTGGATGATCCACAGGGACCCTTCCAACTCTACGATTATATGATTCTTTCTGGCAGTGGCTCATGAAAGGGCCTTCCCTGTGTTGGCCCCCAGATTGTGGAATTAACTCCACTCTGAGGCACGTCTTGTGTCATTACTGCAAGCCTTTCAGTGATTGGTCAAGATGCACCTCTTCACAAAGGCCTTTTTTCTGAGTGGATCAGTATCGCTGTGGATTGCTGTTTTGCCATTGGTTGTTTTGGGTTTTATTCTAGGATTTTAAAGTTTGCATTTGCTTTTAATTATACTACTTTTTGTAACACACCCTGGGGCCATATGGACAATCAATCAATAAAGTGTCCAAGTTGTTGCATGTTACATTTGCATCATGTGTCACTGATTCACTGGGACTACCAGTTTGAAGTCCATAACCATGCTGAAAACCTCACTCAGGGCTCATCCACACTTCGCTTCGCTCCACATTTCTAGCAACAGGTCCAATCTTTCCAGGTCTGTGTCTGAGTGTTTTCCCCCTTCCTTCCTACCTTCCTTCCTTCCTTCCTCCACAAAACCCCATTCTTTACCACTGAAAACAACTTCGTGGAAAACCCTAATAGCCGCTTGCTCCAATTCAGCAGTAAAGATTAGGTTTTCCTGAGGAAAGCAGCAAGGGTGGGAGGAAGCACTCAGTCACAGACCGGGGAAATGCAGACCTGTGCCTAGAACGTGCAGGGCAAACGGCAAGAGTAGATGAGCCCTCAATCCTAAACAAGCAAGTGGTGTTTTGGAAATGCAAGAAGAGAAGCTCTAAGCTGAATATAAGCAATTGGAATTGACAGCAGCCACCAGGGAAATTACGCTGCAGATTTAAAGAATCCAGAGTGTATTTTAAACAGTAAAAGAACACTCTCCAGTCTCGGCACAATCATTTCTTGGATTATTTGTTACTTTGACCATCTCTCATTGTGATTGTCTACTACATTTTCCAAAGCAGCTCAGAAGACATGCCTTCCCCATTAACCGGTGGACAAAGAATAATAAGCTGAAGCAGGAAAATTTAGGTTAATTACTAAGGGGTGGAGAAACTTCCTAACCCTAAGAGCCAAGGGAACTGATTAAATGTCCATCGCTGGAAATATCCAGCAATTAGTAACTCATTCACTGTAAGCATTAATCTTCATGAAGTTCAGAGGACGCACACATAAAATTCAGGAAATGACATTCTAGAGAACATTTGCCACTGAAAACATCAATTACAGCAGAAGTTTTAAATTGGTTCTGAAGCTTTAAGCAATTTGGTTAATTAATCAACTCAACCAGCTCCTTCCTCACCTTCATGTCATCAAGGACCAACTCCAGTTTGAAACTGGACACACACAGTGCAGATTCCAATGCACAGTGCTTTGCAACAGTAGATAAAATCCTGCGCTACAATGGTAGTATCAAGTATTGCCAGAGAAAATCCTAGCTTATTTTGCCACAATGTGTATTATTATTTACTGGAACAAGCAGTTTATCAATTTGACAGCATGAATTAAAAACTAAATTAGTGAATTGTTAACATTTGTGCAAGCTTCACACAGTCAAGAAACCCCTGCTTCTTACTCCTCCAGTTTTGAAGAAACTACTTAGCCAGGAAAGTGAAGTTGGAAACATGCAGTTGTTATGTCCACCGTCAAGCAAAGCATACCTAGTGAATTTTACCACAGGCAAACTCACATTCCCAAAGGACACTATTGTTCACGTATGGTGGCTGGGAATGTGTACACCCCAAATATCTTGTTATCTATCCTTTCCCCCCTTTCCCCTATAATGCACCAAAACCCTTGTGCAAAGTTTCAGACTGGGGATACATTTGCAATAGATTCCACAAATTCATCCACTAATTTTAAGCAAATTTCCACACATCTTTTGTCAGCTGTCAAAACTGGAGCTGCGAATTACAATTTAATAGGCAGTGAGCCCAATATTATGTGATGATGTCACTATCCACTCAAAGGTTTGAAGCTACTTCTCATTTGCTTAAAAGATGCACTTGTTTGGATGTGTGGTGACATCACAAAGGGAAGGTATATTATGAATATTTCTGTTTGAAGGTAGCCAAGTGATTGATCTTGATGAGTCTCTAACATAAGATGCAATGCTGCATGCAATGATATGCTTTAGAATACCCTTAGAGTTTCTATTTTATGGAAAAACCAAGGCCACATACACACCACACATAGAAAACAGCAATGATACAACTTTAAACAGTCATGGCTTCCCCCAATCAATCTTAAGAAGTATAGCTTGTTAAGGGTGCGGAGAGTTGTTAGGAAACCCCTATTCTCCTAAACAGAGCTTTTGCACCACAACAAGTCAAACAAACATCCCACGCTTTCGGAGAATGCAACAACACAGCAAGCTAGTTTTTAAAGTGATACACAAATGGATTTGGTTAACAAGACAGGAAAAGAAGACAGCAGAAAATGGGATTAAAATGTACTTAAAATACTCAGCAAAAAGGAACCTACAGAAAAGCTTGATTGGCCCATCTTACAAGGAAGCAGAGGGAATAAATAAGAAAAAGGTTAGCTATTGTTACGTAGGTCATTTAATAGAACAATCTATTATCACAAATCAGGGCTCCTGAATACCACTTCACACATTATCATTTTTCTACATAGAAATAATCAATTGCACTTAGGTGTATAGAGTTTATGGACCGGGCAGCCTACCCATGGCAGTAGGTATTTACCTAACATCACCCATTAAGGTAAACTGCATTTCCCTCCTTGAGGTTATCTTAGTGTAGCAGAACAGCAATGGATGAGGCCTGTGCCCACCAAAAGCCTTCTACAGATTTCATTTAAGTATCAAACAAAAGGTAGCATCCATTATTGGATGGTCCAGTACCATATTAATTCTGCAGTAAACAGTATTATGTGGAAGCTACACTTTACCCAACTTATTTATATGGGAAGATTGCAAACAAAGCCATAAAGAACAATAACCTAGAATTAGTTTACCAACAAATAAACTACTGAAGCCCAATACAGTGGTACCTCGGGTTACATACGCTTCAGGTTTCAGACTCCGCTAACCCAGAAATATTATCTCGGGTTAAGAACTTTGCTTCAGGATGAGAACAGAAATCGTGCTCTGGCGGTGCGGCGGCAGCAGGAGGCCCCATTAGCTAAAGTGGTGCTTCAGGTTAAGAACAGTTTCAGGTTAAGAATGGACCTCCGGAACAAATTAAGTACTTAACCCGAGGTACCACTGTATATGGAGCATTTGTTTCCTGATGCACCAATATGTTTCCCAAAAGGAGCAGAGATGGCCACCAACTTGGGTGTCTTTGAAATAGGATTAGAGAAATTCAGGGAGGCTAAGGCTGTCAGTGGCTACTAATCCTGATGGACTATGTTCTATCTCCACTGTGGGAGGCAGTATGCTTCTGAATACCAGTTGCTGGAAACCACGGGAGAGAGTTCTGTGGCATTCAGGTCCTGTTTGTGTGCTTCAAACAGGCATCTGGTTGGCCACTGTGAGAACAGGATGCTGGACTAGATGGGCCATTGGCATGATCCAGCCAGGCTGTTTTTATTTTATTTTGTTAGCTTTCCTCCCGCAACATATTCCCTTCATATACAGGCAGGAGATCAAAATCCAGCTATTAATTTCAGTTCCCAGTGGCTGTCATTTTCAATAAGACATCAAAAATGACTCTAGATTCAGCCTCAGGACCAAACCCAGAACTGTGGTGTTAAGTCTTCCAACTATGTTGAGGGTCTTTCTTCATTAATGAAGTTTTGTCCAGGGATGTTAATGGGCCGGCCTGATTCACGATTTTTTTATTCTTCCAAATTGTGCTCAAGTCAACAGAAACTGTATTAATTGCAGTGAGGCAATAGATAGAGTATTAGCAGGCTGAATGAACATCAGATTTGCAAAGAGGGTTGTGACTAATGACAAAACCAAGCCAAGGGTTGTAAATTGAAGGGGGGAGGGGAGAGAAGAATAGGCTGGAGCTACACAGCCAGTGCAATGCTACTGAAGAAAAAGAAATTGAATCTCTCATCTTCCAAGTTCACCTCTACTATCAGAGGATGAGCAACTGTTGATGTTGGACTCAATGCAGGAAGAGGAAGGTGGGGCGGGGGGAACACACATTCACTTGAGTGCTTTAGCCTTGGCTACTTCAAGCTATTGTTGTTCCAAATAAATGTCTCAATGGCACAGAGGCATCCAAATTCTGCCTGTTTTTAAGGGATATCAGAGAAGGTTTAAACCCACTCATGCTTTTCTAAGAGATGCCTGCCTCCTATCTTCAGAAGCCCAAATTTGGAGATTTGGATTCAGTGTTTGAGGCGAGGCATCTAACACTTTTCCACCACCAGTGAGATAACATGAAGGGATTGTAGCAACTGTATAAAGCCTCCGTTTCATAAAATCAAAGCATTTTTCTGCTAGCTACTCATAATCTGCAGAATGGTGAGGGAGGGGTGGGAATCTCTTAAGTGTTCAACCTTTGTATTGGCTCCATCAGGTGCTCACCATCTCTCCTTTGAGAAGATGCAGCAAAACAACACACAATTTTTAGTTTGAAAAAATTTGCCTCTCTACAAACCTCCACTGAGAATAGGCCATCACCTTACCCCTTGTCATTTCTTTAGAAAGTTATTTTGCTTTTAATTCACTGCTGCAGCTAAGGTTTTGCAGCACTGGGACACCTTGATTCATTAAGCAATGAAGACTTTGGAGCACTTTTTCATAACATCCATCCTGACTCATTCCTCTTTGACTAAGGACATTTTTTGTATTGTGCATAGGACTTCCATAGCACGCCAGCAACACTGGCTGCTTCTTACCTGCTAATCCTGAGTTGAAAACGACTGTAGGGGAGGCTGTTCCTGGAAGAGGAGGTGCTGATGGTGGGGGTGGGGGTGGGACTGGAGGGGCCAGTCCTGGTTCTGCAGCTGGGCCAGGAAGAGGAGGTGGGGGAGGAGGGGGAGGAGGCGGGGGAGGGGGAGGAGGCATCGGTGGTGTCACAGGACCATTTTGAACTGAGACATGAAAAAGACAAAACAGCATTTTAAAGCATTCAACCAAACTATGTCCGCCTCCCTCCCACACCTCGAGGGAGTTCTCTCAACTACAGGCAATCCACATGGTGAACTTTGCTATACATTGTGCCTGCAGAGTAGAGAAGCTGCCAAATAGATGTTATTTTGCAGACCATTGCAAATCATGCAATGTGTAGAATGGACCTCAAACACAAGATGGCGTTCAGCAAAAGTGAAGAGGAAGAGAATAGGATTAGATAAACTCCTCAGGGTAGAGCAATCACTCCCTTTTCATGCTTATGTTACTCTGCATTGTGTCATATACCTAATACTACTACTAGTAGTAGTAGTAGTAGTAGTGATAACTACTTATAATAATAACAATTACTGCCACTGCTTATTATTATTATTATTATGAAGTTCACTAACTTGTCATGATGATGAAGACATAGGTGTAATCCAGAGCCAGTTTGGCACACTTCATCAACAGGCTAATCATAAAGTTATTTATTTGGAAGTAGAACATATTGATTTTGAGGGAATTAAAGGTAAAGGTAAAGGGACCCCTGACCATTAGGTCCAGTCGTGACCGACTCTGGGGTTGCGGCACTCATCTCGCTTTATTGGCCGAGGGAGCCGGCGTACAGCTTCCGGGTCATGTGGCCAGCATGACTAAGCCACTTCTGGCGAACCAGAGTAGTGCATGGAAACGCCGTTTACCTTCCCGCTGGAGCGGTACCTATTTATCTACTTGCACTTTGACGTGCTTTCGAATTGCTAGGTTGGCAGGAGCAGGGATCGAGTAATGGGAGCTCACCCCGTCGTGGGGATTCGAACCGCTGACCTTCTGATCAGCAAGTCCTAGGCTCTGTGGTTTAACCCACAGCGCCACCTGCGTCCTTTCCCTTCGAGGGAATTAATTTCTAATTAAATATTTTTAAGGTAAGATGCCTAGATAGCCAGTGAACACTTAAGCGCCACTTGATTCACTGCATCCAGCTTTCTCTGGATTGGGTCCCAGCCTCTTTCATGTGTGGTCATCACAAAGTATGGCCTGATGTATTGAAGGGGATAGGCTAACCCCCACTACCTTAAGTTGAGCAAATCTTATTTCTTCTGCAACATTTCTCACCTGCTTCCGATTCTGATTCTGACAATGGCAAGGGTGGTGGTGGAGGGGGCAACAGAACCGAAGGTGCAGAGCCGGAAGCTGATCCTCCACAAGTGCCTGTGGCAGCTTCTGCCCCTGAGGGCAATGTCCCAGAAGCCACCCCAACAGGAAGAATGTTGATATCACCATCTCCTTTCTTCTGAATTTTAATGGACCCTTGCTTCTCCAGTTCATGGATCTTCTTCTCCAGCGTTGACTGTCGTTGAATAGCTTCCTCTTTCTCTTTGACCATTTTCCTCAGCGTGTGAACCTGTGTGTTCGCATCCTTGTATATTTCCTGCAGAAAGAGCCCACAGGTAAAGAATCAACATGTGTTTGACATGCAGAATCATCTCAAAACTGAAGGAGCAACATAACATGGGATTCCCAGCTCAGTCATTGTCAGGCAATGTTTGATGGTGGCGGCAAATGCACTTCTCACTTTATCTTCATCCAAGCTGCATTTTCCTTTAATAAGTTGGATAAGGAACCTCAATCATGGCCACAAACTGGCAGTATCAGAAAGGTTTAAATTATTTCCTAGGGTAATGAAGACTCTATGATATGTACTATGGCACACCCAATCCAATAAGCCAATAAGATCCTATTGTGTTCTGGGTTAGATTGCCTGACTTCTGGTGGAAGATACTAGTGACAGAATATCGGCTGGTTTCCTGTCCTCCCATTCCATGGCTAAGAGACTCACAGAAAGGAACCAAGTGTAATAAACCTTCATCGATCTAACGTGCCCACAAACTTCGGGATTAAATCACTTCTGCAGACTGCAAGTAAACTGAACTGTAGCCAACTGTGGTGGCAACAGTGAATCTAGCAGTTTCCATGTTTTTAGAGTCTAATATACTCGGTACACTTACTCGAACGACATCCAGTTCTTTGTTCCTCTGCATGAGTTGTTTTTCCAGTTCCACAATCTTTGCCATAGCTTCATTTTCTGTATCTTGCAGTTTTTCTGATAACTAGACACAAAAGGGGTGGGGAAGAGGAGTTTTAATTGGCAAAAAGGCTTATTCATTCACAGTGGTGACTGCATGCCACTGTGCATTATGCATTATGTATATCATAAACATCGTATCATTCAGTTATTCATGCTGTAAAATGTCTAA
This sequence comes from Podarcis raffonei, assembly GCF_027172205.1. Taxonomy (NCBI): domain Eukaryota; kingdom Metazoa; phylum Chordata; class Lepidosauria; order Squamata; family Lacertidae; genus Podarcis; species Podarcis raffonei. The sequence continues at coordinate 103,735,491 of NC_070602.1, read as the reverse complement.
GAACAGGCCCCTTGCCATAGCTATAGGAACCATACATAATCTTTACAATCATAGGGTCTATTTGTGATGGATCAATAGGTTTGGTGTTGAATTTACATCGTCAAAGGCTGTGGGAGTCGCCCATGTAACTGTGTGTGTGTGTGTGTGTGTGTGTGTGTGAGAGAGAGAGAGAGAGAGAGAGAGAGAGAGAGAGAGAGATGTCAAAGTTTCATTTGGGTAGTAATGGTTTACTCAAAGAACCAACTTCCATTTACTTTTCTCGAGGCTGTGAACAACATAGTTACATTTTATGAAACTAATGAAATCTTGAGATATATAGTGATGGGAGGCTAAATGCAAACACTAGAATTGACGGCAGTTTGTTCTGATTTAGCACCAATGAACACTCACACCTCCTTCTGTGGGCGCCCTTTGCGGCACGCAGCACCCCCAGGCCACATGGGACTCACCAGCTGGTTGGGCTGGTTGAAGTTCCTGCCAAACCCTGGTTTCAACTGTCCAATCGGCGGCTTGTGGGGGCGGGACAAGCCAAGCGGACGATGTATGGGCAGGCTTCCCTCTGGTTCGCTTGAGTTGTATTACGCGGTGGGAAAAATTAACAGGGCCATCCGCTTGGCAAGTTGTGAAGCATTTGGACATTAAAACCAACAGATTGGAACTTTTCAGATCCGACAGAATGCACCTCACCACCTCGGGAAATGAACACTGGCTGGATGAAATCAGGCATGGCCTAAAGGAATGGTTGTCAGATTGCTAATGGGTTTTCAGGTGTACGTAGTCTTGGCGGCGAGATAGCAAGTTTGCGGTCTCGGGTGGCGGTTTTAGACCTTGGGCCGAACCCTTTAGTCTATCTTCCCTAAATGGGGGAGGGAGGGTGTGAAGTGGTGACACACACATACACACACCTGCGGCAGCGATTCCAGGGTTCCCCGGCCATACACTGAAAGGTTGTCAGTGAACTCCCCTGTGTTGCGTGGAAATGGGGAGGGGGGCTGCCTGCGTACACAAGCATCTTGCAGTGCACCCTCCCCAGATCCATTTAACCCTGAGGAGCCCCAGTTCCCTGGCTGGGGGGCTGGGAGGGATACACGCCCAATGCCTAAGCCAAGGTCTTCCTACATCTGAAAGGTTTAATAAAGTTGTGACCAATTTTAATTCCATAGCACGTTGTCATGAGTCATTATTTCTTCTGGTGGTCTCTCAGGAGTCGGGGGGCACGCAAAGTCTGGGCACGCAAAGAGTGAGTTTTCCAGGGGAAAGCAGCATGGCAAAGACAAAACTGCTTGGATCCACGCCTAAAAGCATGGGACAAGCAGGAAACCGCTCGGAGACATACTTTTTTTTGGCATGGGGCAAATACAAGTGATGCCATGTTCAAGTACTTCAGATAGGATCACCTATAACACAGCCTTTTTTTGCCTTTATAACTAGTAACTAGTAATTCTTAAGTAGGGACATCTACTCCTCCACCACCCCATTCCAGCATGATCCCTGCGGCTAATACATTTTTAAATCTGTAAGCTATGCTTTGCGAACACTTACAGTACTGTATATCTTGGAAGCTACAGAGATTTATGCATGCACTTTTATGGTATGAAACACAGATCTGCTTATTTGTGTGTTTTCCCCCCCATGTGTCCATGGAATTTGCAATTTATATGTAAATTAGCACACACACACCCAACCTATAACAAGAGTTCTCGGTCAAGCTGCTCTCCCAAGTGATTCCATCTGGAATCCAGCTGAAATTAAATACTCCAGAGCTGTTTTGAGTCAATAACATGATCAGAGAACAAGAAGGACCACACGCATGCAATATTAATATAGGGAGTTTTCATTCATATGGATATAACACCATTGATCCCTAGCTAGCAGGACCAGAGGTCAGGGATGATGGGAATTGCAGTCTCAAAACATCTGGAGGGCCGAGGTTGAGGAAGCCTGCTGTAACCTTATGAGATTTGGTTCCAGATTTGCTCCTACCAGCTCCAGACCCCCACTCCAGACCCTCTGAAAATCTCTTCTAGGAGGCTGAAGTGTCCTCCAGACTGGGGGAGGGGGCAGAAGCTTCAGGGAAGGATTGGTGCAAAATGGCTTCCTTTCCCCCTTCTGCCATTGGGATCAAGTGTCTTTCACAAACGGAAGCAGCACTTTCAGTTGTGGATGGCTATGTCTGGATGCAGCCCCTGGTTTTTTTAAAAAATGAGTGTTTTCTAATTGTTTTAATTATAAATATTTATTAACCCAGAGAGGGAGATGACAAACACTTAAGAGAGTAATCAGATAATGTTTGGTTCACAAAAAAATCTTAGTAAACCTCTGCAGCAAACATCACTACCTGTTTACTAGGCACTAAAAAGAGCAGGCCTGCTAGATCAGTATCCTGCCCCTAATGGTAATCACTCGGGCACTTCTGGGAAATCCACAAACTGAGCATCATTTATACAGCAGGTAAATATTTTTTCCCACATTTGTGTCAGTTTGGAACAGGGACAAAAAATGAAGTTCAAGACTAAAATCGCAGGGACATTTTTTCAGTCCAGCTCTAAATGAACTTCCAGACAGAAATTGCTCAAACCTCTTGTGCTTTAACAGGAATTTGCCTCCTTTAGTTCCTAGTAATATTAGCGTGTCTGTTTAATGATGTCTTGCAGGCATGCTGTCCATGACATTGCCAAAATAAAAGCAGGCATAGCACTGCAGACTGAACTAAAAATATTAAATCACACGGAAACCAATTATCCAGGTAAACTAGCCTTTCCTCTATATTTTAAGAGTGTGTGTGTTTTCTTCTCAAGGTAGCAATAAAAATAATAGAAGACCAAAAGCTTTACTGGTAGTAATGGATATAAACGAAATAAAGTGCGTTTGTTATCACATTTTGATGCCCAGATAAATAATCGAATGACCAAATAAAAACCAACCTCCAGAAAGACCCCCCAACGTCTACATTTTAAAGCGCCAATACTAACATGAGATATATTTTCTTCCAGTTCTTCTACTCTTTCCAAGGCAGCGTTCTTGGTTTCCGCATCTTCAAGTAAAGCTCCCACATCAAACACGTTGTCCAGGTAAGCTTGAATCTGCACCTGCAGCTTATCGCTTTCTGTGTGTTTCAGTTTCTGGAAGATCAAAATAGGGCAGGGGGCACAGCATCATTTAGCACCGCTAAATACGTCAGGTTTTCCACCAACGTCCCATGTTGCTAAAATGGTTGATTTCATTGTTATTAATAAAAGCAATATATATGCAGGCCTGGGTTCAGGTAAGCCTTAGTTGAAAATAAACTATGGTTTAACGTGAAAGAGCAGCAAATGTAATTTGGCTTGGAATCAAATTGATCCCCTCCCCCTCTTCCTTTTTCTTTTCTCCTTCTGTGATGGAACTCCTATTTGGGGACTTCCCTGGCTTTTTCCTGGCCCATGGAGGACCAGTCTGGATAGTTGGCCTTGGTGAAGACTTGACATTTTCATCCCCCAAAAAGTTTTTGATTTGGGTTCCTACTGAAATGAGGCTGCATTTTAATGTTGTATTTTAATCTTGTTTTTAAGTTGTATTTCAATCAATTGTTTTTATACCGGTGTTAGCCGCCCTGAGCCCGGTCTTGGCTGGGGAGGGCGGGGTATAAATAAAATTTAATAATAATAAGTTAATAAAAATGGGTGCACAGTGCTCCAAAGTCTCTGCTTCACACCTCCACCATTCCTGCTGTTGTCGTGCCAGGGTAAGTAACAAACCATGAACGGAAGCTTGTCATGGTGTGCTCTTTCTCCCTCCTCCAATGCCCATTCATTCTGCTGGATAACAAGGTTAATCATGCACATCTTGTTCAGTTGTGGACTTTAAATGCATAATATTGGCAATGTGATCTACTCCAAATCGCCATCAACCCTCCCCCCTCCCTCAAAAAAGCAATTTGTTTGAGTTACTTTTAACAACATCCATCACATTATTCACCGTGACTTAAAAGGGGCTCTGTGTAAGGAACTTTAAGAGCACTGCTGTTGTGGCATTTCCATACCAGCAAAAGTGTTTTTCTTGTTGAACTGAACTTACCAGCGGGGAGGGGTTGTTAGCCTAAGATTGAATGAAAATAACTCAAAAGGGTTAGCTTGGGATGGTGAGTAAGTGAGTGTTTAAATGCGAAAAATAGTCCCCATGCTGCACTGTACCACCAAGAGAAGCATATTATATGGAACATAAAGTATTGTTGTCAGAATACATGAAAGAAGCTCTTGACTATGTTATACGATGGAACAAAGCCAAAAAGCAGCAAGAACAGCTGAATTCTAAGCAACACAAAAAAAATCTGTCTCCATGTTAAAAGTTCCTAATAATAGAGCACCATGGGAAGAGAGGAATGAAAAACACTTCAAGATGGAGAAATAGGACACAAGAACTTAACTGTAATTGGTACCCACAAATTCATAGCAGGTACGAGAGGAAAAAAGTAATAAAAAGATATTCCTTTTGCTGTATAAGCCCAACCAAAGCCCATTGATTTATATTAAGAGGCCAGTATTATTTTATAATTTATATAACAGCATCAGTGCAAACGTTCAGACAATGTGACTACAATACATCCTAGACTAGACTTCATTCTATAGGAAGCAATTTAACCAACACAGCATTACATATCAGCTACCGCTCTCATATTGGCTTTTCAAACCCAATTATGGACATCCCCATTTCTGAGATGAAAAGGAACTGGCTAGTTATTTTGGGACTCTAAGCTCCAGCTCTAAGCCACATGATGACACTCCCCACACCCGGGTGAGAATTACGTGCAGCACATGGTGAACATCACTGGAAGAACAAACCACGTTTTTGTAGATCACAGTTCAACCTGCCTTTGGGAGGTTGGCTGCAATGAGTAGATTAAGAAAACCCAGGGCTTTTTTTCCCCAGCCAGAGTTCCGGCGCCTCTCAGATGGGCGCCATTGCCATTATGAGAGAACAAGGGAGGTGTTCATGGAGAGTTCCGGCACCTCCTTTTCTAGAAAAATGGCACTGAGAAAACCAATTGTCCTTCTAAACAATTCAGGTGTCCCATTATAAAGTCTATGGATTCTAGGAGGTGGGTCCTAACTCTGTAATGAAGTGCATGCTTTGTATGCACAAGGTCCCAGGTTCAATCCCTGGTGTCTGAAACCCCGAAGTGCCAGTGCTAATCTGTGCAGACAATACTGAGCTAGATGAAAAACTGGGTCTTGATACGCTTCTCTATGGAAGGCAGAGAAAGACACCCACACCTCCACCTGAAATTCCAGGCCAGCAGAGCGACCGGTGAGTCATTGCCAGTTAGTGCAAACAATACAGACCTAGATGGACCAAATAACTGACTTGGTCATATAAGGCAGCTTCCTATGTTAAGCGCTAAAAATGTGTGCAAAACTCAAGGAAGATAAGGGATGCAGGTGCAGAGAGAGGAATGGGTAAAAACATAACGAAGCAGAAATTAGCAATATTATAGTGACACTGGAGTGGGGGGTTTCAAGTGTGCAACTGAAGTTTCTTCTTTCTCTTGACAGCAGTTTCTCACTTACACCCATGTCATCCTTTGCTTCTTCTATCTCCACAATTGTGGTTAACTCACGGCTGCCAAGAAGGCAACCACTGTAGGATTCCCGCAACTGAACCACAGGGATGCAGAAGGAATAGAATCCTCAAAAGTCAGCACAGTTTTGGTCTGAGCCGTGTATGTCCCTCTGCTTCTCAAAAGAATGAGCAGGAGAAAGTGGGGAGCAGGAGAAGTCGGGGGAGCAGAGAGAGCGTTGAGCTGCCGGGACTCCTGAAATGGATCCAGTTGTCTCAGCAGTTAGGTCAGCGCAGTGGAGGTGCATTGTAGCAGGAGCATTCCATTGGCGCAAAGGTCACCGCACCAGAAGTGTGCACAGTATCTGGCTTCATTCAGATTTTCTTGGCATTGCAAGCGGGTGGTCGCTGTGCATAAAATGCAGCGTTAAGAGGTGATTCTACTAACCCCTTCTGACTTCTTCCAGGTTTGTGGCTGGCTTTTACTTGGGGCCGGTTGCAGCCTCAAAAGTTCAGCAAGCAAAAAAAAACAGCAGCACAAGGCACCAGTCGACAGAAGCTTGTGAGAGAATTCGGTCCTTTTTCTGAAGATGGCACGGCTCAGGGCAGTCAAGGAACAAATTGATATAAGGAGCCCGTGACACTGACGTTTGCAGCTGGAGCATGCATTTAGCTCGTTGAGCACTAAAGGCAGAATGGACATTTCTAAGGAAAGACTGGCATGGAAAACATTGGTCAAACGGGGTGGGCAACCTTTTGGGGACTGAGAGCTGCACTCCCTTTGTGGGGAAAGTATAAGATACTGGAAAAGTATAAGACATGGGAAAATATAAGATATACTTCAGAACATCCAGGGGTGACCCCTAAGGGAGGAGGGTAGGTGGGTAAAACTGAGAAACATTCATTTTTCCCCTTGCATGAAGACCTCAAGCAGTGGATCAGGGTGTATTGATGGCGGTTGATTATTCATTGGATTGTCTTTGTGAGAAGCTTTTTATTTTAGTATGGCTAATGTCTGGCAATTGTTGTTGTTGTTGTTTTAAAAAAAGTAAAGTAAAAGCAAAGAACTCCCTATGGCTCTTTTTAACACAGAAAGTAACAATGAATTCTCAGCATAATCATATCCAAGTACAAAACAAGCCAAAGCAGGTGGTACTCACATCTAGGTATTCATCCAGGCCTAGCTTAGTAAATTCATACTGGAGGTGAACTCTGAAATTCATGTCCTCTACTGAGTGAACCACTATGTTGATGAACTGCATACACGCCACCTGTAAAACAAGAACCATCAAAAAATGGAAACTGGTAGTGCTAACCCTTCATTTTGCACAGGGACAAATCATGTGCAGCAATGTTTGCTGCCTTGTATACAACCCGGATGTCTTAAGACCACCTCAAGATTATGCCTGACAATCTGTGGGAGGTGGGGAACGAATTATACTTGACAAAATAGAAATAAAATTTTCTGAGTAAGATGCATGTGTTTTGAAGAAAGGGAGATGTCCTACAACATGTCTACTCAGAAGTAAATCCCACTGACTGAATTCATTGGGCTCACTCACAACAGGAAAAAGAGTATACTGCAAACTTAAGCTCTTCTTTAATGGCGATTCCTCTCACCAATTATTGTGCATGTCGTACTGTATGTATGCAGAACGCAGCACTTTGAACATTTCAAGAGGTCTGGCCTAAAAACATTCAGTGAACTGGGACAGGGATAGGGAGAGTAGCATTAACACAAGCAAATAGCAGAAGACTGAAAAGAAGTCACCCATTAGAAGTCATTTTCCCTGCTTCCTGGATAGATGATAGATGATGATAGATAGATGATAGATGATAGATGATAGATAGATAGATAGATAGATGATAGATGATAGATGATAGATAGATGATAGATAGATAGATAATAGATAGATAGATGATAGATAGATAGATAGATAGATAGATAGATAGATGATAGATAGATCATAGATAGATGATAGATGATAGATAGATAGATAGATAGATGATAGATAGATAGATAGATAGATAGATAGATAGATAGACAGATGATAGAGCGAGCTACAGCAGTGGAAAATATAAGCACTATCTGATCCAAATGTGGTGGAATGATTTCAGACACTAATTCACAAAGGTATGACCAAGTTTTAAAGTTTCCATCATTAATATCTCTACTTCTCTCCCTTCATTCCAGCTACAAATCCAAAATCTGATTGATACAAACCAGCATTGCAAGAACAATTTATTTGGACTGAATAAATGGATGCTCTGACACTCATTTCCACATGAATGAGGCACATATTTAAGGATCATGAGCTATAGTTTACTGAAGCAAAATATCTGGATCATTTTAAAATGGCACTTCACACACTAACAGTGTCTAGGAATGCCTTTTCAATTTTTATTTATTCCAGAAAGCTTTTTTTTGGGGGGGTCCCATTCTTCTGCCCAGGTGTCATGTCAAGTTAAAGGTCAGCAGCTTAGAGTGATCATTCTGTTTACGTCAGGTCTCAGTTGCTCAAGTTTCAAGAAGTGCTGTGGAGCCTTGCTTGACCCTTTTTTACACTGTTACGACAAATATAGCTTCTGTTCTGCTAATAAGCAACCAGCAAATACAAAGAACAGAAATGGTTCCCCCAATGCAGACGGGCTCAGAAACCAGTCATGGAAGGTCACCAGAGACCGGTTCTTTTCCTCCCCAACCTAGTTCCTCTCCCAAACCTCTTGAAACACATGTCCCACAGGTGGTTTCCAGCGACATGCAGATCTTGTTAAACACCAGATGGCAACAGACATAGCTGATCTGTTTGCCCATGTGCCATTAATTCTCAAGTGGCTCCTTCTGCATAATTATTTCATTTTATGTCATTGGGGGAAGGTGGGGGCTTAATGTAAATGACCCAAAACTTTATTCACAATGAACAAAAATTTTGACTCCCAGATGTAACGCAAAAGCAGATCTCAAAAGTGCACTCTAAGGAGAAATGCTTCTTAAAATGCTTCTTGCTATTTTGCAAAAGGCAGATGGTTTATACTGCCCTAAGACAGAGAAGGGTTTAGTAACCAGTTCTGCTTGAAGCACCTACAGTCGAGGTTCAGCTGGGACTAATTTAACTGGTCAGATCTCATTGTCTCCAGCCTTTCACCAATTCCTGAAAAGGGGAGGATGGTGAAGAGCAAGCTTCCTCAACCTTGGCCCTCCAGATGTTTTTGGCCTACAACTCCCATGATCCCTAGCTAGCAGGACCAGTGGTCAGGGATGATGGGAATTGTAGTCTCAAAACGTCTGGAGGGCCGAGGTTGAGGAAGCCTGGTGAAAAGCTTCCCAGAGCAACTGCACTGCATCTCTCTCAAAACCCGTGATCCCTGCCTGCCTATGTATTGCTTTCTATTGTGCTGAATCTTTTACCTTCAGTGCCTATCAGAATGGGATGTTCTTTGATTTGTTTCTCTGGAGTCTCTGCCACACAGTGGTACCAGATGCCCACTGGGATTGGTAGGGTGGGAGACAGGCTGACCAACACCAGGTGGAGCCAGAGACAAAGGCAGATGAAGCCAACTAACTCTAGGTTTGTTTCCATCCTCCTCTGAGTTTCATAAAGGAGTTCAGACAAAGGAGGAAAAAGCTGGCAGCCAGTGTCCCGGACTGGTTGCAAGTAAGGAAGAGGAGGCAGGATGGGGTTGGCAGAGTGTGATCTGAGGCTGTTGGGACGGGGTCCCATTCACTCTAATGGATGAGCCTCCAGTGCTGTGCCCAGGCCCTACCATTGCTTATCTCCTTCCTTTCAAGCCCAATCCTGGAGGAAGACCAGTTCCGATGTTCCCCTCCATCCTCTTCACTGAAACTAACCACTTGTGCTCACTGTCTGAACTTGTGGGCTTTATTCATGACAAAAAGAGCCCTGTGGCTGGTGAGTCAACTAGACGTCGCCACTTTCTCCTCCTTGCAGATGATCAGTCTGTTAGCTGCCCAAATAAGTTAAAAATATTCTACAGTGGGTTTTTTTTAATCTCTTACTTCCCTTTTGCAAGCAGCTTACATGGTTGATTAAGGCACGCTATATCATATGACCATGCATGAAAAGGGTACTTGAGTTAGTACAACTGTCTATCATGAGTCTTGTGGAGAAGGGGGGGGTGGAGAAGGGGGGGCTGGAGGAGTTCAACCCGGGGGAAAGGTCCTAATGAGTTGGGGGTGGTGATCAGGAATCCCAAGAGGAGTCTTAGATCCAGGGGAAGGCTGAGTGTGTGGTCAAGAGAATAGCACACCTAAGTGTCATGGGATATCCCAAGCTCAATGTCACTGCCAGCTGAGGTGGCTCAGATGCTTTTTCCCTGCCGGTGAGAAGCCACCTCTTTCGGGGGAAGCACTTAGGGATAAATCTGTCAGCAAGCCAGCCCTGCCATCTCCACCTATTTGGGACCACCAGGTCTCCCCATTTGGCCTTAGACTTTGTTTGACCAAGCCATGCCCTCCTGCCCCTACAACCGATGATGTCAGATGAAGGGAGGAAAAGACAAAGCTGAGCTAAAGGGATTTGGAAGCCCTGACAATCAGATGGTTGTCAGTGCCTGTGCACTACACACAACACTTGGCAAGTGACAATCAGCTGAGACAATCAATCCACACAGGCAGCTGGTGTCATTGTGATTGACAGGTGGAAAGCCCTGTCCACCTGTCAAACATGGCTCACAGTGGAACAGACTCTCCAGGTTCAGGTGCAATAAACCTCTGAATGCCAGCTGGAAGAGGACATGAAGTCAGGAAGGACTGCTGGTATTCTGTGTTAGTGGACTTTTCAGAAGCATCTGGGTGGCCAATGTGGAAAGTAGGATGCTGAACTAGGTGATGCAACTAATCTTGTATTCTTAATTTATATGAGGGCTGGTTCACATACTCTCTTCTTGCTCTGGAACACTGTTGAAGTAACCCTTGTTCACTGATGGTCAGCGCAGGAGATTAGAGAGGATCCTAGGACAAACGTGCCTTGCTCCCTTGCACACACATGCTCCTTCCCAGTGAAAAAGAGGAGTGGCTTCTGCTGCCAAACACCAGCCTTTCCTTATTAGTAACGTCTAGAATTTTTAAAGTATTGCACTGCCTAAATGATCCAAAGTTGGTCTTCTCACACCAGAGAACACCTTTTCAAAGTGCTAAACCCTGGTGCCTTCATAGAAATTTCAGCAGTGGTAACAGGGCACAGATGGGTTCAGTTGCCAAACTTAACTTGTTAGCTAGAATTGTGGCCTTTTAATTTCATACTGGAACATATAGTTCACTTGCGTTGTCTGTTCGCAGTGTCTATTTTCTCTCCCAGTAAAAGGGGATGTGGGGATCAGTGACTAAACTAGGAAGAAGGAAACTGGTAAAATGGAAGTGGAACATTTGTCTGTAGAACAGGAAGAGGAATAGCATGCCACTTCCCCATCTATGCTTTGGTTCATGAGGCATAAGCATGCTGTAGACTGCAAATATTTACTTCATTTCCCCTCTCAGTTAACACTGTTCCTTACTTTAAAATAAGCCTTCCCAGACCATGGCAGTATCACTCTGACTTTTTAAGTCGGGGTAATCAACATGGTGCTTTCCACAACTTGTGGACTACAAGTCCCATCAGTCACAGTAAGCACAGCCAATGGGAAGCGATGACAGGCACTGTAGTTCATCAACATCTGGATGAACATATTGGCTACCCCTGGCTTACGCACTTTTTCTGAATCATAAATTTTTCAAAACTGCAGCCTAGAACTGATAACTGGAGCCAATCAAGCTTTCCCATTAGGAACCACAGCAAAGAAACACAGAGATCACCAAGGAAATATATCCTATGATTAAGTAGAAAAGAGCGTGTTGCATGCAGCACTGCTTGGGGAGCAATGAAACAACTCCTACTGCTCATGCCTATTGCATTTCCCACACGGTCTTTGCCTTGGAGCCCCATTGTTCATGGCCCTAGAAACAAGGGTTAGCATTGCAAGTGGGCCCATAAGCTTAGGTCCTCTGAATGGTGCTTACAGAACAGGCTTTCCCTTCTGTTCTCCCCACTGCAGCCCTCCCCAAAAGTGATCATGAGGTGCAGGAGACTCTCATGGATGGAGTGGAATGTGCTGCTGCAAAGGACTGCTCATGCTGAATACTTATGCATCCAAACCATATTCATTTTGTCTTTGTTAATCTGGGTGAAGCTGAAAACTTCTTTTTCCTCTTTAGGTAGGCCCACTGCAGAAAGTTTTGAAACCCCCAATTTATATGCAAAATATACACTTAAAAGGAAACAATAACAATGATCCAAAGTGACATACGGTGACACATACAACACTCACCATGAAATCTATATTGTTATCTTCATTTCGAAAATGTTCCATCAGCTTCTCAAACCTCTGCTTTTCCCCACAAACCTGGAAAGGAATTGCAGAGAGGTTCCGTTATACATCTGTACACTAGAGGGAGTGCTTAAAACACCGCTGAATACCTCTTGGCCTGTAACGTGCAAAATAAAGTTCTGAACTAGTCAAGTAGATATTCTGATACCACATATCCAGAATACTGCAGTCAGAAGTAGTGTCTGGGCAGAAATTGCTAAAATGTCCGTGAAAATCCAGACATATGGCAACCCAGTGTCGCCTTTGGCGATTTTCCTTTAAAATAACTCGAAAACGTTTGTTTTCTTTTGCGATGTTGCCAAAAACAGCTCAACAACTTCGCCCAAAAAATGTTCAACAACTTTTCTGTCCGGATTTTCACTGTTGTGAAATATGGCAACCTTAACCACTATAAGCTTCTAAAATACAAAAGCACATGGAAAATCACTATTTAATTTAACTGGGGTGGGGTCATGTTTAGTAACCAAATTTGGCGCCTCTTTTATTTGCTCTTGCATCTACAAAGGCAAGTTAATCCTCATAATAGCAACTTTCTCATTGCTTTGCTCCTTTGGGTTTTAACAACACCTTAACACAGAGAAATTAAACCACTGAAACTATGACAGGGAAACTGTTCACCAGTATAATTATAACAGGTTAGGTTGCTGTGAAAGGTATAGAAGCAGTAAAAAAAAAAGTTGGTAAACCTAGTGAAAAGCTTTGCCATTAGCATAAGCTCATTATGACCATTGATCTTGCTACAGCATGTATTATTTGTGTGATACAAAACGAACAGCATGTAGGCCTAGACTTACTTAGGATCCTTCAATCATGTCCTATTAAAATAATAACTGACCATGTCAGAGTCAATCATATTGTTAATACTACAGCAGGTGTGGAGACCATTGGACCCTCCAAATATGCTGAACTACAGCTCCCATTAACCCTGGCAACTGGTCAGGCTTGCTAGCCGTGTTGGAAGTTAGAGCTGACCAGCATCTGCAGGGCAAAACTTTCCCCATTCCTGCACTACAGAGGAAGCAGAGCTTAGAGCACAATCATGGTGAAGGCCCTAAGAACTGAGGCAGGAGGGGTCTTCTGCATTAGACCAGGGTTTTCTTTTTTTCAGCTGGAGCTCACAGGAGCTCTGATCAGGTGGACAACTGTGGCTCATCTCAGTCACTGCTAGGGATTTCTGATGGTGGCACGGAAATTCTCTACACAATCAGGGCAATCCATCTGGCAAGCTGCTCTAAAAATTGCAGAACACTTGCCAATTGGCAACTGGAACAGGCAGATCAAACCCTGGGACTCTGCTGAACTTTTGAGTTAAGTGAAAATGGGAGAATAAGACACAGAATTCAATTCAGAATGAACTCCTTAAGGCAGGGGAATCAGGAGGCAACCATGAATATGATCTAACTTTTAATATGCTTATGCGTTTAAACCTTCAAGTCACACTCTCTTAATTGTTCTGCTTTCTTTCTTTTTCTCCCACTACTCAGGGGTCACAATGACTTCTTTTTCTTCTTAGTACAATGGTCTAGTGTAATCAACCCATTTCAATCCAGGGTAGTACTATTTTGGGAGGGTGTTCCTTCCAGACTGGCATTGCGAGCTTACAGATTGTTGGGGGAACAAAAGACCAGTTTTCTTGCAAGTTTCTGTTTAAGTAAATGGTTGTTTAATGTTTACTGGGCTGAAAATACTTTGGAATAAAAATAATACACAGACCAAGAGGGCTAACATCATTTGCAGATTACATCTCCAGGCAAAGACGATTGGCTCATGTTTTCCAACACGTCCTGCTGTTACTTATAAAATTAAATAGCTGAATTGACCAGTAAGAATGAAGCTGGCTTCTTATTTGCAATAAAATTCTCCTCCTGAGTTATGATACATAAATTTGAACCTCTATTAATCTCTGTAAGTGTCTGGGGTTCAACAATGGACCCTGCAGGAGGGAAAGTAATGAAAAATAAACAGCCACAGTTCACTTGCCAAGCACTGATCCTCAAGCTCACTAAAAAGTAATAATAACAACAATAACAATAAATCCTTCACAGCTTTCTATCACAGGCCCAAAATTCTGATGCCATAACACTGCATTTACTTGTTGGTAAGCCCCATTGATTTCAATGGATTTTTTTCTCCAAGTGAGCATATTTAGAATTGTAGGCTTGGCCAGAATAACCAAGGAACATGATGAGGTACATTTTCACCAGTCCTTTCAATCACAGGTTTTAAAAAAGCAAGTTTAACACCATCACTGGTTGTTGTTTTTTGGAAAAGAATTCAGCCCTATGAAGCCCCAATCCAGGGCCACATTCTTGATTTGTGTTGGCATTGATCTGGTTTCCCGACCATAAATACTCCCTTCCATCTGCACTTTGGGGGCAAATAAGAGTGCAGACATTGATTTCTGTATGGCTGCTTTTCCTCCCAAATAAAAGTGGCAGAATTAAGCATGCCCCTTCTACAAGTAGAGCTCTCTTCAAGCTTTCAAGGCAATTTGTGAGACTGCATTAGGCTGGTCGACAACAGGGCCTTCTCGGTAGCAGTTCCCCATTTACAGAAAGCCCTCCCCTAGAGAGATGAGCCTGTCTGCCTTTAGTATTAACATTCAGGAGGAATTTAAAAGCATCCCTGCTTATCCAGGCATTTGATGTCTGGAAGATACTGTTCCTGGTAATCTGGAAATCATTTGCTGTTTAAGATATCTGGATGCTTTTAAATGTTTTCAAGCATTAAAAAAAAATTTAAAATTTAATTGTGTTATTTTGCGTTTTTGTTGTTTGCCACCCTGGGCTCCTTCGGGAGGACAGGTGAGATATAACATGATAAGCAAACAAACCAACTTGGGGGGGGGGGAGAGTGTTAAGTCTGAAATATGACTGTCGGACAATTTATTGCATGACGGATGGTAGCTACAATTCATTTCTTATAAACAAAACCAAATTTGATCCCATATAACACAAAGAGAGAAATACAGCCTCCCTTAAACTGAAGAGAATGCTAACAATCCCGACTCATCCATCCATTTATATTGTATAGCTGCTCTTCAGAAGAGTTGTTCTGTACAAAATAATAATGATAAAAATTAAATTAAAAAAATGAAGATCAACCCATACTCCAGTTTTAATGTAACTGCAATATATCTGTAAACTTGGTATCCCAAGATGTTTTAGAGGCTGGATTAAACTAGATTAAACTACTGGAACCAGCTCAATATGTCTGCCTGACTTCCTGTCCCATTTAGCTGCTCGTAAATATCAGATAACAGACCTTCATATATCATTTTAATGCAGTGCAGAGGAACTTTCTTTTGACACACAGTGGCCAAACAATGTGCTGGGATTGTAATGAACATCATTTATTAAGCCTGGAACTGGGGGAAAGAGCATGCTGGTATTCAAACTGGATGAAGCATAGCTCTTCTCAAGGACAACTAAGGCTACAATCCTAATTCCACTCCCCTGGGAGTAAGAGCCATTGAATGCAGTACGAATAATGTCTGCGTAGATAAGGTGAGGATTACACTAAAATGAAAGAACAGTATAGGAAACAAGAGCAGACAAAACAGAAAGCACAAAAAATCCCTTTAGTGCCAAAGGCTCTTCTATATCCTTTGAAACAGGTGAATCATTATTTTTATATGAACCACGACAGCTCGGTTCTCAGATGCATTCCAAAAGGAATGTATTCCTTATGCACTGCTGCCTAAACTTAGCAAAAACCAAGTGTGTGTGTGTGTGTGTGTGTGTGTGTGTGTGTGTGTGTGTGTCTATCTTAAAAATGAGCTGGTACATGGAAATATGCTGCAGATTCAAGCCTTTGTCACAATTCGCTAATGAGATCACAGGAGGTCCTTCTGCCCCGAATGGAAACAACAAATGGCAGCAGAGAAGAACTCTAATCTCTCTCGCACATTCGCCTCTTTTGCCTCCTCCCCACAGCATTCAGACACAGCCTCAAACACCCACCTCCTTTCCACTCACCAATTCATATATTCCCTACCTAGCTCAGACCTCTCTGTCCCACAAAAGGGAATGAGCAGCTTCTGTCTCCATTCTTAAAAGGCAATTTGACAGGAGCTTGTCACAGAGTACTCCCTCCTTAGACTGAAGACTCTAGCTTACCCTCCATTTTTGAAATGATCCTGGATTGAGTGAAAAGTGTGTGTGTGTGTGTGTGTGTGTGTGTGTGTGTGTGTGTGTGTGAAGTTTGGCCTGCATTTATGACTTTAATTTTTTTTTTTTAGCCGCTGTTTTAACAGTCTTAAACTTAACTTGGCTCTGGCTTTAATAGTTGGTTTTACTGTTCTGCCCATTCAAAATCATTGCCTATTACTATACCCTATAATAACTACACACTATAATTATTTAGTGCATTTATTCTTGGTTTAACCTCTCATTTGCATGCAGTTCTGGGAACCCTTCGAGTTCGAAGAGAGGGATAAAAATGGAGGAAATAAATTTTAAATGTGTATTTCTTGGATGGATGCAAGAAAACTGGGGAAGCATCCTGCTCTGTCAGCAGCTGCTCAAGTTCAGCCACAGTTCCACTGGACATCATGCTGTTTAATGTTTTCATGTGTATTTTCCAGGTATTTCCATTTCTTACTCCAAAAGCACTGGTGGCGGGGGGAGGGGTTCTACTCACACTACTACATCCCTCATGCTTCTCTGTGACTCCACAGCCATCTATGGACCAGTCAATGTCCTACTACTATCTCCATAGAGGGCTTCCAAGTTCACAATTCTACAGGAAATTTAATAATGAAATGGTAAAGTATATGTTTCACAATGTTACCTGCTAATTAGGTTGATCTATTTAGACCTGGGATGGGGAACCTGGGGCCCTCCTGATGTTTCTGGACTACAGCCCCCCAAATTAAAAGAAACCTAACTCAATGTGCTAAAAATATGTGGATTTTATATACAAAACAGCCCAATGTGTTTTGGCCAATTATCATTTAACTGGCGACAGCTAATGTGAATGAGAGAGATATTTACCTGAGAACTCTGTGGGCTGCTTTTGTCAATTTGACCTGTGAAGGTTTTTAAACAACAGTGGGGCAAAACATGTTGGCTTGTTTTGAAAATAAAATCCCTACCAGTGAAGGAAGTGAGGCAAAATAAGGGAGAGGGAGAGGGAGGTGGAAAAAAAGGAGGGGGAGGGAGAGGGAGGGGAGGGAGGGAGAAGTGCAGAGGAAAGATCAGTCAGATGGGTCAAGGATTTTATTTGAAGGTTGGAGAAATAGATAAGACTGCTTAGAGTCGTGGAACTGTAGGGTCTGGCTCAGTTGCAGCATGGTGCTGATAATGGCCAAGGTTGCAAGTTAGATCACCATATGGGACAGCTGCATAATCCTGCATTGCAGGGGGTTGTGAGGCAATGTTATGTATTATAGGCTCAAAATGCAAGACCTGTGCTCCTTCACACTCCCTCCTTTATAGTGGCTTTTAACCATTTGTCCTGTTATCTTTTAAAGTTATGTATGATATAATCACCTTCTAACTACCAGTTTTTATCCCTTACCTGTTTTAAATCTTAAGTGTTCAGTTTATCTGTAAGTTTTCTGTGACCAAAATAAAAGCTTGATGCTGATACTATGTATTATGAACCACGGCGATCTGACATTAATTAGGATCCTGCTTCTAGATTCAGTGTGAACTAGTGTCGCAAACTAATTTGCACATGGAGGCTAATGTTCACCACACTAGAAGCGGCGTGAGATATGCATGCTGAAATGTGTCCCCATGATGCACATGTATGAGCAGCTACATTAGTCTCAGGCTGGGCCTCATGAAATAAAGATGAGCCGCTGAGCTCCGGCAGACCTTATCCAAAGCAGCTGTGCAAGGCACATGGCAATCTCTGATGAAACAAGAGCAACCTACCTCTTTAAAATTATCAAAGGCAGACAAAATGATTTCGTGCCCTCCTCTTACAAGACAAACTGCTGCCAACAGTTCTAAGACCAGCGCCTTTGTTCTGTGCAAAGGAAGGAAGAGAGAAATCAATTAGAGCAATGTGATGACTCAGCTTTCGCAAGATGGATGTGACGGCATCTGAGAATAATATTTCCTTTAATATTCAGCTGCTGCTTCAAAAGAATGACCCTGCTATTAGCTTCAAGCAAGATGTTGCAAATGCTCAGTACCTCTGCGGGTCATAGAGTTGTTTGTGTCAAGTTAAGCGATGGCAACTTTAGATTAAAGCAAACCAGCTGAAGGAGGAATTAATCAGGGACTGTAGCATATGCAAATGAGGGGTTTCTCGCAGAGCAACTTCAAGCAGGAAAAACTAATCATCGCCACACACAAAATTTCCAACACAAAAGAGGAGCCTTTTACCTGGGATTCTTGTTGTTCAGGCTTAGTGCAATTTCGTTAACAGCATGGGGGTGCGACATGACCATATTGAACCCGTACTAAAATAGAAATTGGAAATAAGAGTTCAGTGTTTGGAATGCATTATTATCTTTATTAAAAATCCGCAAACCTGGGCAACTTCACTCATTTCTTGATAGTGAGCACAAGTTTGCTACTGAATGTAACTGAATTAAACTGGGAATTAGAGCCAATCCAGGCTTTTTGGCAAGTGTATCTATATGATGTTTGTACATTAGGGTTGCCATATTTTGAGAAGCAAAAAAGAGGACACTATGACGACTCTCATTTTAAATACCCCTACTATAGGAGGGCTATAGAGACTGTGATATATTGCTGAGGGGGGCAGAAGAAGAGAAGAGGAAAGCAAGTCTTTAACCACCAGTTAAGTCTATGTCTCATCCAGAAAGTATAGCCAGAGATATTTTGGCAAATTTAAAAAATCTACCCGGAAAGAAATTTTACCCTGAAAAAGAGGACTTGTCATGGAAAAAGAGGACACATGGCAACCCTATACATCTAAATACGACAGACCACAAGATTCAGTCTGAATTCTGATTTGGTGTTTAGAAAGCAACCCACCTTAATCCAAAGCAGTTTGTAGGTTGTCCAATTCAGCTCAGGGTCAATCCAAGTCTGCTTTGTTTCCCCCTACCAATTGACTATTAATACCACCAAGAATGCATCCTGACTGTGTCAGGAATTACTGCCAACTTTTTTACTCAGTTTCAGTTGCAGAATGCTTGGTTGATCTGCCAAAAATGTACCATGTTTTATATTACTATGTCATACTCCTAGTAGGCCCAATTAAATCAATGGACATGAAAAACCTATGTCTATTTATTTCAGTCTACTATGAGTATGACTTAGAGACAGGCCTTTAATAATTTTCAGTAGTGGGAGTCACAGGGATAACCACTATTTTTGCTTTCTCTCCATAGCTTTCAGTTATAGTGTTTTACATTATATTTTGTGCCCACATGACTCAGCCAACTACATTTTTATAAGCATGGACACTTGCTTCCTTTACTGAGGAAAGGAACACAATCCATCCCATTGAAATAAGTTTCCAAAAGAACTGGTTACCTGGTAATTCATGATGGCACGTAAACACATGATGCAGACATGGACATCATCCTTTTTACTCACTAATCTTGAATTTTTAAGTGTTCTTCTGCTTGGTAAGGTGTTATACCTGCAAAGAGAAGATATCTGGCTATTAACAAAAACTGATTTTCCATCCGTTCTCTGCCATCACCTGTGAAGATACGCAAGCAGTCTCATTATTAATAATGACAACAACACAACAAAATAATAACAGCAGCAGCATTTCAGTCTTGCATCAGCATTTCAGTTGCTGCAAAACGTTCATATTAGTGTCATGAACAAATTAACAAAGTTAGCTTCTTATCATACCATGGAATCATAGTTGGAACGGTTAGAAGACATTTCAGTAGAACTGTTAACTGGTGCGTTATACAACAGATCTGGATTCAGTTGGATTATTATTATTCAGCTGTGTGACAAACTCAAAGGACTTTATGCTATGAGAAAAGGCTTGGAATACAGTAATTCCCAGTATTTCTGCATCCTCTCAAGCACCTGTCCTTCTACCTTTTCTGAGGTTAATAGATGCACTAAGAAAGCCGACATCTTTGCAACAACAAGCGAAGATGTGCTAGTTTAGCAGCTGTTTACATTGTGATTACAACCTGGCACCTGTCAGGTCTTGGCACTCCGTCAATGCATGATGTCTGGAGTAATCACTTAATCACTGCTGTGGTACTTTAGGTCCTAGCAAAGCCATACATTCTTTCCGAATAAACTCTCTAGCTGTCAGTTTCTTGCCAAGTGTCACTCATCCAAAGAGCTACATGTTGCATGAAAGGCAGGAAACGTTAACACCGATGTTATTTGGCTTCATCTTGTATCTGCCTACACAACTGAGTTCCATACAAGCATATTCAACACTTTAACGGGGATTTTCTCGAGCTGCACAGAGAGCAAACCTACATGTACACTGAAAATCCACAGCAGATTCTCCCCAAGACTGTAGCTTCAACCTCCACCACACTAGAAATTCAGCACCCGATTCAGTTTTACAGTGTTTCTGCAGACTTTGCTCACATATCTTCAAAGCAATGCTAACCCCTGATCTGTGACAGTGGAATGAAGAGCACACCCTGCCCACCAGCAATGTTGCTGCTGACAGAAGTTGTCATAAGTCATGGGTAGGATAAAAAGCCATCCCATTTCCTAGTAAAGGGTTTAATCTGGGCCCCTCTGCTTCACTAGCCTGGAGTTGGCACCACAAGACACTGGAGAACTACCACCACCTCCACCCACGTTCCACCCTGGCCAGCAGAGCTGTAGAGTTGGCAAGAAACCCCCTGCCACCACCCCTAGTTAGCACTGAACTCTTTCAATTGTATATTCATGACCATAAGGGCTAAAGACTTTCTTTTTAAAATGGAGAAAGATAAACAAAAGCTGAGATTCTCAAGAAGCTGGGTTTGGTGCCCACTAGCTTACTGTGGCTTTCCTGCACTCACTCTGCCCTGCATGTAAAATTATATCAGCTCTCCATTTATCCCCCCACCCCATAAAGCTCTGTGCTAAAGCAGAGCCTCCTTCTAAAGGTCCTATAGTAATAAGTTTACACAGAACATACCAGCTGCCATGGTTGATTGGATGGTTAAGCTTAGAAGTGCTATTACATACTTGGATTTTACAAAAACACACACACACATGTTGGACCCAGGCCCAGTTCTTCCATGGCCTCCATTTGCTTATTTAATATTCATGGGAAACTGTTTTCATTAGTCAAGTTACAAGAGCACTCTGCATTTAAAAAACAACAACAACCATCATCTAACAAACTCCAATGCAGCTCATTATCCCACAATGCATTAGGAAAAATACACTTTTATTAACATGTTTTATCTACAGTATCATTTTAACATGCGGATATAAATGTTCATAGATTAGGTGCTTTTTAATAACCTGCTCCTTCTAATTGCCAAATAAAACAACCTAGCACTATTCAACCTAGCCAAATAAAAACTAATTATTCTAAAATTGTTTTAGCTGTTGCTTTTAATGGCCATCTTACTAAATCATCCTAGCGTAATTTAACTGGGGCTGAAATACTACACAAGGAGCAAGTCTTGTTGAAGTATATGAAGCCAAAATATATAGGTCTGGATGCAATTACCATGATGTCTGCATTTAAACTGAAAACCTTACTTACCAGTATGAAAGAAACAGACATTCAATATTCCCAAGCTTCATGTTAATAGAGAAAATGTTTCCATTTGTTCTATACCAACTCTCTGCCAGGTCTCATTGGCAGTTACCATCATGTGATAATTAAATTCGATATGAGAACATCACAGCCTTTGTTCTCACTGGATATTCTCATAAGCAAGCATGCCAGTCCATCAAAGACAGCTGGTGCCTCAGACCAACATATTTTGGGGAAAATTCATATCCTATACCATTTATTGAACACTGAATCTGAAACTTTGGAAGGAGGGATAATTCAGGACCACACCTACACCACTGTTCTGAGAGCTTTCACAGGGTGAGATTCACAATTTTCTCCAAACATGTATCTCTGACTCAAATGTCAATCAATAAATCAGGGCATTGTACATTAGATATTACTTAAATTTGCAATGAACAGAAATAACAAACAATTGATATCTCCCTCTGACACAAAATAAATAAATGTAGCTGTATACTCTCTGTTGAGCATAAATAGTCGAGTAAAAAAGACCTGTGTACATTCATGAAAAATATATATTTCTGATAGGTGGAAAGATGAAATAAAATATTATCTTGTGCTGTGCAGCAGGCCTTGCAGAGATCTGTTCCTCACTGCTCATATATGCTTCATTGTGGCAGCACATGATATATGTTATTTCAGCTCTAATGTCAACTGTCTAAGCTAGTTTATGCTACAGTTTGGAAAAGCTATTTTAAAAAGTGCATTACTGCCATAATTTCCAATGTTCATATAACTACCCATTTTTATTAGCCACCCTCTTCTACTAAAATATTATCATAAATGGAACCAGGAACAGCTACTTAAAAAATGGAATGCTATTAAAGAACATATGAGTTGGGACTCTGCAGTATAACTCCCTTCAGGCCAGCTCTCAGACTTAGCATATAAATACAGGGCAAAGCTCATTTTGCTTTCTGGACTCAAGTGCACCACTTCTAAGGTTATCTAAAAGATTGTGCTCTCCCATGCAAGCCTGTCTGGGTTGTAAGAACTCTGAGAGCGCCCCTTCTTTCTGTTCCATCAACACCTGAAGTGTTTGGGTAGGAATTTGATAGGTGGTCTTCTCATTGATTGCCCTCAAACTCTGGATCTCCTTGCCAAGGAAGGCCCTTCTAGTCCTGAGGTGACTTGAGGACAACATTCACCCTTGGGCCAATCCTCCAAGGCCAGATACCAGTGGTGGGTGCAACCACACCACCCTCTTGAATACACCCAGGCATAGAACACAAAGAGACAGCTGTCTGGTCAGCTGAGGAGAAGAGGCTATTGTCTTCTTCCCATTCATCATCTGGGGCACTCTGCCCCTAACCCCCCTACACTCCCTATTAAGAAAAAAGTCACTGTGTATAATCCAGGTTTCCAGAATGGAAAATTAACACCAATTTCTGTTGGTGAAATGAGTATTCTGGGCTGAATACCAGGTAAGAGTCATTACAGCTGGCAAATCTACAGCCAAGCTGAAGGGACACTTATTTAAGGGCCTCTGTTAATAAGGAAACACTTTACATTAACCAGCTACAGGAGTGGAAGAGACTGAAAATTCCTAATCTGGATGTTTATTTCTCAGTGCTATGAGCAATGTGGAATGTGTGTGGATATTCCCTGAAGTTATCCATTTCAATTATTACATTAATTGGCAGAGGGCCTTCTCGGTAGTGGCGCCCGCCCTGTGGAACACCCTCCCATCAGCTGTCAAAGAGACATTTAGAAGACATCTGAAGGCAGCCCTGTTTAGGGAAGTTTTTGATGTGTGACATTTTAATGTATTTTTAATCTTTGTTGGAAGCTGCCCAGAGTGGATGGGGAAACCCAGCCAGATGGATGGGGTAAAAATAATAAGTTGTTGTTGTTGTTGTTGTTATAGATGCTAAGATTAAGATAAACTTAAGTAAGGTCATCAAAGGAAATTTTCACTTCCATTCTCTCCACTGCAGCCCCTATCCCCATATTCTCAGAAAGTCTCTCCAGAGGATCAGTGGCCCTCCTGAACAAATCTGGGATGGGGTGAACGGAGCTGTTGGAGAAGACGACAAGGGCCCAAGCTTGGGTGTGCCTCCATTCAATTTTGGACAATTCCCCACTCCAACTTCCACTAGCAACCCCTTGTGCAGTATCCCACATTGTTCAGGACCCCACACCCAACTCTTAGAAGAGGCTGCAGAGAGAGAAGGGGTAAGACACATTCCTTCTGTGAACTTCATTAACATGTCACCGTATGTATCTTAGGTTGCAAGCCATATCAGCACATTAGGTTCCTCTATCTCAGCAGTTGAGAAACAAGTGGGGATTGTTTCTGACACTTTGTGGATAAAGATCCATTGCCCAGAAACATATATATATTAAGGAGAATAGAAAACAGAACGTTGCTCTTGATCTTTGCTTATGCGGCATGACTTAGCCTCAAGTTTATTGCTTTGACAATGGCTGTAAGATGTGGGCATATTTTTGGTGCTTTTCAACTGTCAGCAGATATCAGAGCTTTAGTATGTATCTCTATCTTCAGCATTCCCTCTATTTTGTTTGCTTTATAGTGGCAGAAAACACTGGTACCCAGTGGAGACATTTCACTTAAAGGAGGTTTTGGCATCACACACACACACACACACACACACACACACACACACCAACTGAATCTAGGGTGGGTGAGATTATGCCCCCTTGTCTTTCACTGCTTTCTTTTCATTTCTTGCTACTAAATGTTAGGGCAAAGAAAAGCTCTTAGACTAGCTGCTGATTTTCATTTTTCTTCTGCTGCAAGTCAGAGATGATGCCTCTGATAATATATTTATTTTAGTAATTAATATCACATGTTTCCCTTTTTGCCCTTCACTTGTGCTTTTTTCTTTCTCTCCTTCAAAGGCACATTCTAAAGCTAGAGAAGCCTTGGGGGTGGGAAGAAATCCACCCTGTCCATATTTCTCTAGCTTTAGAGGTTTTCTTACTTCCAGAGAATGAGCTGCAAAGCACCCAGGTCAAAGCTCACCAGGGCCATAGATTTTTAGGCAATCCCACTTTCAGCCTCAGTGCACACTACTGCGATCCCGAAAATTTATATTGTATGGGTAATGCCAATGAAGCACTTTCAAAAGTCTTAAAAACGCTATAGAACAGGTAGCTATTATATTAGGACTGATGAGAACAGCACATTTTGTTGTTGTTGAGAAATAGCTGTTGCTTCTCTACATGAAGAGGGGAGTTCATAGTAGCCTCTTTCCCCCCGCCCCACACCTTTGCGTACATGCATGTACAGAGGTATTAGACAGCGTGAACCATCTTTCCTATTTCAAGCTTTTCATCACAACTGCTCAAATGCTCACGATGTGGGATTCGATCCAGACATAATGATGCTAAACCACAGAAATCAATGGGACTTAAAACAGTCTTGATTAAGTGAAACCCTGTTGCTTTAATAGGCCTACTCCATCCACTGCACCATTCTCAGCAAATGATTTTGCAGGGACTTAACAGACTGGGGAATGTGGAAGCAGAGCCCTGCTGGAGAGGGGAAAACTTTGCTGTGGAAGGATGGCTGGCCTCTTTTTCGTCTAAATTGCCAGCTGTGATGGCAACAATGAAACAGAGAAAACGAATGCTCATTCAGAAGCAGCAGCAACCTCAGGGGAGCAGTGGTAGGGCACAGAGGGTGTGTTGCCTTCAATAACTTGATCAACAGACATTAGGCAAGAGTTGCTTCTGACATTCTGTACAGCAAGAAATAAATGCGCTTCCCCAAGTAGAAAAATACTGCACTTTGGTTGCTCAGAAATTACAGTACCGGTGCAACAAAAGTGCTGCCTTGGAGGTAGACCCGCAGGGAGTGCAGAACAAAAAGGGAAGCAATTAATACATTGTTGTCACCTCCGCTGCTTTTCTGCCTCTGCAGTGAGGTTGTGAATGTTACAGCACAAATGTGGAAGGTGTGGGTGATACAGTGCAGTCCTATGCATGTTAAACATTTGTCTTGTATGAAGACGGTACCCTAGAGTCAACTGCACAGGGCCCCCCCTTTTTTTGGTAGGCCATAATAAAGATCACATGAGACAGTGGGTTGCTTTGACAAACACATTAGCTTTGAAAAGAGGCTCCCTAACAACTACACATACCTGAGGAAGGAATATCTGGCAAGGTGTGATTTACAATTCCTTTTGGGACTTCAGCCAGATTAGAATGCTGGAGATGGCCTGAACTAGGCTAGCAAACCAGAAACAAATCTTTGGGAACGTTTAAAAAATAAAACAAAACGTTCCCCTTGATGGCGGTGACATGGGCCTCAGAAGAGGCCAAAGCGAAAGCTTTAAAATTCCATACTAAGAAAACTAATATATGATGGAATACTAGCCAATAAAAGCTGAAAGACAACAGTGTACATTTTGTGGTTTATTTATAACTAACCACAAGCTATGGGGAATTCCTACTTTAAATTCCTGTCTTATTTTTTAAAATCAACCACCACCACCACTGCTGCCAACACACACACACACACACACACACACACACACAAATACAGAAGTAAGTATCAGCATATTAGATATAATGAGATAATCCGCATCTCAGACACTGAAAGTTCCTCTAGCTGGAACCATTCATGAATGACATGTGGTCCACCTTCATTATAACACATGGCAAGCAGTGCAAGGGAGCCTGCTGCCATGTACCAGTCAGCCTTTAAAATTCTATTTTCTGGGCACAGCTTTTACACCCACGACTTACGATATTTTCCGGCTTGAAGCCTCACCAGCAGAGTGTAAACTGAAGCCACTCCAGAGGCAGTTGTGTGAAAAGCAGCTCTGGCGGCGTTTGAACTGAAGTTGTTCAGGCAGACAAACCATTCTGATGGCATTTTGAGGCATGGATGAGCATGGAGGAGAAAAGGAGAACAAGGCAAGTGAGGAAGAAGAAGAAGAAAATGATGCCATAGGGAAGGGAAAGGAAAGCACAGGAGAAGCCGTTGACACAGAGCGAAGAGAAGGTGTATACAATGTGGGCGGCGCATATGAAAAAGGAGATGGAGAGGAGGAGAGAAAGAAAATGTAAGCAATGTGTAATGCACGCCTGTATTTCTGCTACAACTATCTTCCAATGGGGGTTCAAGGAAGAACACGACCAAAATCCATCTACTACTGATTTATGAAGTTTTAAAGCCCTGCTTTCTTAAATGGATCTACAGTGTACAAACTGTGCAAGAACTGCTGCTGCATAGCTGTTCCTGGGTATCACCCTATAAGCAATTGCCTTGCCCCTTGAAAGCATTCAAATTATTTGGCCCACTGGAGACGTTTTTTAATATTATCTTCTCTCTTCCGCTTTTTCCAGATCAAAAACTAGCCCTAACAATTTGATCTTCCTTCTCTGCACTCTTCATTCCAGTTGCATGGATCTCTTTTGCAAATTATCTGTCCTCTGATTCTCTCCAAGCTTCTGAAGCCTGAATCAATGGCATGGGCTAAATCTGTTCTAAGTCCGCTGATGCAGCCTGACTGTTTAATGTCGAAGTTCCAAGAAAAGGAGTGAAAGAGGCTGCATAAAATTCTAAATTCTAAACCCTTAGTGATTTGAAAGCTTCTTTACTTTTGAAGTCAGCCAGCAATATTCAAAAAGGAGCAGTGAACTTCAAGCAATTTGATATTTACTATCAATAGCCACCTTAAGACTGATACTTGCATTGAATAAAAAACAGGCTGCATTTGAGGTAAATCGTTAGGGAAATTAGCTTGTGCATGAGCAGTTCCTGCTGATCAGGCATTCACAACTTCCAAGAAAAGCAACTATGTAATAGTGGCATAGTTTTTCCATACTGATAATTCTACATGGTATTAGAGGGAATAGTAAGTGCTAGAGGAAATAGTACTAGAGGGACTATCCCACCACAGATAGATACTAAGCAAGAGATACTACATGATAACCACAGAACAGTAAGCAGCGATGAAGAAGCTGTTTCAGAGGAGCTGAACTAGGGACCTTGAGCGGATCTCGGCCTCCTTGGTGGTGGCCCTCAGCAATGCCTCGCCTTGACCTTGTGTTGCACTGACACCAGCAGCTCCCCAAAAGCAAAGAGCATAGGCATACTCAGAAGGGAGAGTTGGTTAAGAGAGCGCTGAAAGAGAGCTTCTAGGGCACAAGTTGGATGGGAGGGAAGGGAAAAGGAAGATGAAATGGATGGTGGGCTGACAGACTGATTCCTCAAGTGTGAGGGAAGGAAGAGAACGAAGGGAAAGGGGTGGAAGGAGATGAGAAGTGCCTGAGGCTGCTTCTCTGCAGTCTAGTCCCTCTGCTCTGCACTCATGCCCAAACAGTCCTCCTTTCTTTCCACCCACTATCCTGTTGAGCCAGAGAGCTTCTCTTCTCCCTTCTGAGGGTAAAAGGCCATAGGGAGTGTTGTAGGAAATGAGAAAGAGCAAAGAGGTTACATTTAAATAAATAACAAATTGGAAGGGCCATCTACCATTAAACAGAGTGACATAGCCACTTCATGGAACAGATTCAGAGTGTCATGAAAGGGTAGCAAACTGGTAGTTATTCAATTTATTACTCTTCTTATTTTTACTACCAAGGACAGAGAGAGGTGCTTCCAAGATTTTCTGCCTCAGGAGTCAAAATAAATTGACTGGTTTTAGATACTGTTGGGAGGATCCACCTAATGGGCTTCCCCTCCTCCCCCTCCTCCATATAGTAAATATCACAAGTAATGGGTTTGGCATGTAATAGTTTAAAGATCTTGCCAGCCTTGGTCAAATTAGTTCTGAGTATTTATTTATTCTTTGGTATATCCATGCCAGAGGGTAGTAAGAGCTCTCCAAAGGCTGTTTGTTTTAGAAATGTAACCAGACGACTCTTCAATGTGGAAGGACTCTACAGGTGTCTACTCTGAAGGAAGCCTCATTGAGTTCAGCAGGAACATGTTAAGCGGGCATGGGACAACAGGCTTATCGCTCTGTTAATTTCACAACACCAAGAAGAAAGCACTCCTAGGGGCATGCTAATCATTAGCCAAGCAATCACCTGCAAAATAAAAAAACACCACACACAAACTACAAACTCGGCTCACAACAATATAAATAATTAGCTTCCTCAGCTAATTTTTAATTTAATTAAGCACAGCCAGTGAAGTTTGGCTAAGTAGTCGTCAAAATATGTAAACTGTATAATGAGGGTTGGTGTCAATCTCAAAATATGTAATATTCAACTGAATTCTCTCCTGCGTGAAGCCGCCATCTTGTTCCCTGGAGCCGCCTTTCTTTCTTACCGTAGAGTAGAATGTCTGCTAGAGCGGGTAATGCTATTGCCAACGGGAGAGGGGAGGTTACTTCCTCGATGGAGGTCTTCAATGGATCGACTCCAAGGCTTAGATTTATCCATTGAGTTTTCCATGTTGTTTTCCAAGCTTTCAAAGTCAAATCTAAACGGAAATGAACATTTCAATGCAGGTTTGCAAAACACAAAAAGAGAAAAGAGAAAGTAAGCAAGAAGAGAGAGACGTAGACAACTTTTTCCTTCCTGCTGCTGAACATCTGCAGATTTACTCTGTCCCAGCTGATTACAGTCAACAATACAGTGACAGAGCGCACTGTAACATATTTCCCCTTGAGCTAAAAACAGAGTGCTAGTTACACGTACGTTTCACAGTAAATTTGGATCTTGAGAAACAGGGAGAGGGCAATCGTGCAGATAGAACTGAGAAAGAATCTTACAACCTTATCCAGATTTTCTAACTTCAAAACTGCTTGATTTGTTGGAGGAAAACAAGTCTCCAGGGCTCTCTTTGTTTTTGTTTTTATTTTTTTTTAAATCAATTAGCTTTGCTTTCTAATTTAGTTTCAAATCTATCCCTGTATAATGGCCAAGACCAAACTCCAAACATATGCAATGCATTTAATGTAATCATTTCTGCTCTTCCTTTGTTTTATTTTCCCCCAGCCCTTACTCAATGCACTGCTCTTTGAAAGCGGAGCCATCTCTTCCCTTCTTATATGCTCTGAGGTTATTCTCCATGCATGCCATGTTAGGGAAAAGTAAACGACAAGTAAAACACCTTGCTCTTGGTTCAATATGGGAGGTGGAAGTCTTTAAAGCAAGCACTTCTTTTCCTGCAACGTGCCTTTCCCCCCAAATCAGTAATGTCCTGCCATTAACTTTGTTCCAGTTCAAACAAAACAACTGTCTCTCCCAAGCACCTTTGTCTGTATGTGTCCTAAAAACCAAATCACATTTCTCTTCGTCTTAAGAACCTGAGGTCCTGAACCAGGAAAACTGCAAGTAAAGCAGAAACTTGTTTGCCCGTTGCTGAATTCATGATCCTTTGGAGTGGAGATGGGAAATCTATAAGCCCTGCAGATGCTGTTGGGCTGCAGCTCCCATCAGCCCCAGTCTGCTGAGCCAATGGCTGGGAGTTGTAGTCCAGCAGCATCCAGAGTGCCCCAGGCTCCCCATCACTGCTTCAGAACATTCAGGGCTGGACAGCACAGAGGCAAAACAAGACACTGAAGCACAGTTCAGGCCAATCTTCCTCTCCCCTGCTTCCCCTATAGATCAGCACTGCAAGGGGATTTCTCATGGGGAGCTAACAGCATGTACTGTAGCTCCATAAG
Organism: Podarcis raffonei; assembly: GCF_027172205.1. NCBI lineage: Eukaryota > Metazoa > Chordata > Lepidosauria > Squamata > Lacertidae > Podarcis > Podarcis raffonei. The sequence continues at coordinate 103,705,324 of NC_070602.1, read as the reverse complement.
ACTCCTCACGCTTCCCAGTTTCTGCCCAGTACTAGCAATCACACCACCGCCATCATCTTATTGTATCTATTTTCATGGCTAATTCAAATACTTTGAGAGTGGCAAGAAGAAGCTTGACTGCAAAGTGGATCTGCTTTCTGCAGTTCTGCCACAGCATACCAAGTGAAACTCACTGGTCTCAGCCATGGTAAGACTGCGAACCTACTCCATCTTAAGATATGAAATCTCACTTAGGGAAATTAGAGGTATAGTATAAAAGCTTTGGAAAGGGCCCATTGCTCAGCAGAGTAGATGTGTTGCATGTAGAAAATCCTTGGTTCAAAGCACTGGTATCCTTGTTAAAAGGATTTCAGGTAGCAGGTGAAGGGGAAAACCACTATTCGGGACCTTGGACAACTAATGCAAGACTTGACAATACTGGGCAAAAGTGCTTCCTGTGTCCCTAAGGGGTCTACAATTCACTTGTGCTTTTGCTTTAACTGCTTCCATGGAACATTTGAATGGGTATGTTCTGAAGGTATGGAACTATCTACTTTGGACAAAGATGCAGAAGGCCGAACTCATCTCAGCATAGAGGAACAAACAAGTGCGGTATCCAGTGTTTCCTATATGCTGCTGATACAACATACTAAGACAAGCAGTGCATTGTGTAACCCCACAAAGAAGAGATTTCTGGCAGCAATCTTTGGAAGACCATCAATTGCTAGAACAGTAAACTATTGCACTAAAGGGTGTTCAAGCTTTAGTGCACTGTGATGCACTAGCAAGGCCAAAACAGCAAATCACTCTACACTGTAATGTTTTGCTTTGCGTAAGCCGGGTCTTACTTACGTGACTGCATACTGTGCAAAAGACAAATACTCTACCAAAACATCCAAGCCTTTGTTTTCTTCATTCAAAAACTCCCTGACCCACCTGTTAGGGAAAATCATTAGAGATCAGCATATTTGTACTTGTGCAAGCAAGTCTGCACACACACAAAAAAGAACCCAGTAATTACAGGAGAAAAGAAACACATTTTGCAAAAGCTAGTAATTTCTCTCTCAGAAACTTTTCAGCATAGAATGTGTAACGGTGTCACCAAATCACAAGGCCACTGCACATGCTCAGAGCCATGGTAAAATAGCCCCTCTCAGTCAAGATTTTGAGGTTATCATTAGAGGTCAGCACAATTACCAGGTATTTCACTTATTTTAATTTAACCATCTGGGCAGGAAAGCAAGCATCATTTGGGCTTTCTGCCATCTCTATGTAAATGTAATGCCAAAGAAATTTTATCGTTTTGAAAAACCTGGAAATGCACTAACAGAGAAAGTTTGTCAACAGTAACATGGCGGCAAAACTCAAGCAAATATCGTGTTAACTGGACTATACCCCCAAATCTCAAAAAACAAATGAGTTTTTGAACTTCCAATGGTCTTTCTGCAGGGATAATTGGACCCGAGCCATAGCAACCACACCAGTGATTCCTAGTTTGTATGTACTGATTTATTTTAATCCAATATTCTTTTTATCATGCTGTACACTGCCCCAGTATATACTACCTGAACAGCAGTATAGAATCTTTCAAAATGGATTTTCATTTGACATAGATTAGGCAGAGGCCTTCTTATTGGGGACCCTTCCTCAGACTGGGAATTATGGGAAATTGGCCAGGCAGTGGGGGTGGGGAGAGAGAAGAAAGAAAAGGCTGGGGAGAAAACTGATGGCCCAAAGTCTGTGTTTATTTCATAGCAAGTGATTTAGGCTGTAATCACATACAGCCTAAGTGGGGATGCCCATTTATACTTTTTAAGTAGACAGGTATAGGATTGAGCTATCAGTCACAGTTTTAAGAAGCAATGCTCTCGATGGATGGGACCAGGAGTACGTGGTACAGCTGACATTTCACCACATATGGAAGGAAGCCATTTTCTGTCTCAAAGGATTCATGTGTACAGGTACGGATAGCTGCACACAACCAATTAGCTCAAGCTAATAGTCACATTGACGCACACAAAAGAATTTCACAGCAGCCACTGACTTCAAAGTCCTAATGAACTTAGCAGAAATAGTCTCTCATTTCAGTCACAGCTAACATCTGGCAAGACATTAGGGTAAGTCATAAATTTCGCTTGGCATTTTTAAAAAGTTAACTCTCGGGCAAGTTTCCATAAAAGAAAAGAGTAAAAGATGATATACTGACAACTTCTACTGCATATTTGGTTTGGGAAATATTACTGAAGTTTGACGTTCAGCTGATGACAAAACTGCTACAATTGCTTACAGACTTCATTGGCATGTCATCTCAAAGATATTGCCTAAACATTTGCTGCTCTGCCAACTATGTATTAGCAATGTTGGCCTAGCTTTGGTATTTCATGGTCAATTTCACTTCAAACGGGCTTTGCAAAAGGTGGGGGAGGGAGGGGGAGGGAGAAAGAAAGAGAGCCAGAACTTTTAACAAAAATAGTTTGTGAAAGATCGGGTGGGGGGCGTGTTCCAACACACTTAAAATGCAGCTCTCTTTTGAAGTAACACTGCAGTTGTTGAATTGTGTGTCTCTAAATTCTCATTGCCTGAGCAGCACAACGCTTATGCAAAACCAGGCCACATCACAAAGTCACAGTGCCTTGAAGGAAAGAAAAATATGCCAGAGTAGTGGTTGTCAAATTGTGTTCTAGGGAACCCTAAGGGTTCTGAAAAGCTTCTCAGGGTTCCCAAAGGAAAGATCTGTAATGGTGGTTGAGGTATATTGTTATTGTTGCTTTTCTATGCCTTTTAAAATGTTTTATAGATTATTTTTCTTTTCTTTTTTTCTTTTCTCTTTAACTCTTTGTAATTAATATTATTCATAAAATAAAATAATTTAATTTTTAAAAATGAAATGAAACCAAGGCACCCAGAAAAAACATTTTTACCCACCATGGGTGATGATGATTTATTAAATTTCTATACCACCTTCAATCAGAGTATCAAACAAACAAACAAAAACAATGGCTCCCCCAATAATTTAAAAGGCCACAGAAAGTTTAATTAGCCAAAGGCCTTTGAGAAGAGGGATGCTTTCACCTGGCATCTAAAGATATGTAGAGAAGGTGCCAGGTGAGTTTCTCTGGGGAGAGCATTCCACAAGAGGAGAGCCACTGTAGGAAAGGCCTGCTCTTATGTTGTTGCTGTTTGGACCTCTCACAGAGGAGGCATATGAAGGGCCTCAGATCATGATTGCAGGGTCTAGGTCTGACATATTCATGAGATTATTCAGTTGATGCGTGACAGTGGGGCCCCGCAGGCCTGGCCAGTACTTATATGTACTGTGCATTCTCTGGAATATGTCCCAGAATGCTCTGCAACACAAGGGAGTCAATGGCAGATATTTAGGAGTACCTCAGCAGGTAAGCCAATGAGGAAAGGGTTCCTATAGCAAAGCTTGAAAACCCACAGTCATAATACTATTTGAACCATGGTTCCATTTGAGCCATGAAGATACACAGCTGGGCCAAGGAAGCTTTAGACAGGTTGCGATAAATGTCTTTTACCCAAACGTCAACAAAGGTAAAATAAAAAAAATCATTCTTACCCAATGTGATTGGTTCTTAAAGAAATTTCTAGTTCTCGTAATACTTGTGTAGATTCTTGAACTCTTCTCCTAAATTTCTATAATTTGCAAGGAGAAAAAACAATGCCTGAGTGTGATATTTAGATAGATGGTATATAAAATCTTCACACTCCCATGACAGGGGGAATACATAAGTCATTAAGATGCATATTAAGTTTAAATTCTGAAGAATTTCACTATTAATCAGACAACCAGGTGTGTGTGTGTGTGTGTGTGTGTGTGTGTACACATACACACACACACACCATACAATTTCCAGTACAAATAAACTTATAGTATAGGAAATACATTTAGAAATCAAAAAATATCTTTTACACAACACTTTCTCCAAAGCTATCCAATATTTCATCCTGACTATTACCCATATAGCATAAGAGAGAAGGTTATAGTTACATATAGCTACACATTTTACTGCATGATCTGTACACACATGGCAAATGTATTTTATTGTGCTCTCTCCCTCTCTCCCTCCAATCCACCTGGAGCAGGACAAGCTTAAGTGACAGAACAGTGCCCAGAAGCCGTGATGAGCTGGATGAGGACCAAGAAACTGAGACTGAATCCTGATAAGGCTGAGTTGCTGTGGACAGTTAGTTCCCAAATCCAGAAATTAAGAGAGACAGCCTGTTCTAGAAGGGGCAGAACTCCCCTTGAAAAAGCAGGTGCATAAACTGGAGGTTCTCCTTGAATCTCTGCTGACACTAGAGGCCCAGGTCCACCTCCAGCTGCTTCCTCAGCTATGGCCTCAGTAATCCATGCTCTGATAACCTCACAACTGGATAACTGCCCTATGTGAGTAACCCTTGAAAATGTTCTGAAAGCTCCGGCTAGTGCAGAATTAAACTTCCAGGTTGCTATCTGGGTAACAACAAGGTAGGATTCATGTGACACCAATCTCTAAAGCACAACACTACCTGCCTGTGTGCTACTGGGTCTAAACTAGATTTTAACTTGCAGCCTACAGGTACTGTGTTCTGCAACCCATGAACCTTGTGCCAAACCACTTTCATTTCAACTTATGCCATAAGTCTACTGGGTTTGTAATATCCATCAATTCTTTGCCCACTGACCTGCAAAGACATCCTTCAATGCCCAACCAGCCATGCAACTATAAAATGAAATATAAACTTTTCACTTAAATAAAAATATGCAAGGAAGACACACTCTTCTGAACTCTGATGGGACCTGCCTTTTGATATAAAAGAATGCCCCATTTATTCCATCATGTCAGCAGAATCAGGTGGTGAAGTTTTGACTAGACATTTCCTGGGTACAGGTCTTGCTTGCTTGCATTTATATAGCTCTTAATGACCTAAGTCTCGAAGCAGCGTACATTAAAATTACAAAGGTTATCTTTGGGGAAAAGGAGAAAAAGCAGTGGGAGAGAAGAATGCATGTTTGAATGCCTCTGTTAAAAATATAAACCACTTTGCACATAAGGCATTAACAAATCTATCTGAAGGCAGATGTGAGCCCTTCTCCCAACAATGTCCCCCAGCATGCAAGCTTTCCATATTTTCAAATGTGCAGGGCTGAGGGTCAGTGCATAGAAGAGGTAAAGGTAAAGGGACCCCTGACCATTAGGTCCAGTCGTGACTGACTCTGGGGTTGCGGTGCTCATCTCGCTTTTTTGGCCGAGGGAGCCGGCGTACAGCATGACTAAGCCGCTTCTGGCAAACCAGAGCAGCACACGGAAACACCATTTACCTTCCCGCCGGAGCGGTACCTATTTATCTACTTGCACTTTGACGTGCTTTTGAACTACTAGGTTGGCAGGAGCAGGGATGGGAGCTCACCCCGTCGCAGGGATTCGAACCGCCAACCTTCTGATCGGCAAGTCCTAGGCTCTGTGGTTTAACCCACAGCGCCACCTGCGTCCCATAGAAGAGGTAGGCAGCATTTTAAAAAGTTAACACTTTTACCCCTCTCATCTCCAACATAATTATTTTTTGTACTCCAGACATTGCTGAACTACAATTCCCATCATCACTGACAATTGGCCGTGCTTGGTTTTGATTTCGGAGGAGCTGCAGTTCAGCAACATCCAAAAGGCCAAAAGTTCCCCACACCTGGTCAACTGCTTCATTTGGCTGATTTTATATACTACTCCTAAATGAAAATGGGGGTGGGGGGAATCAAACATTTACAAAATGAAATCTCTTACCTTCCTAGTTACAGCTGGATCGAGATAGCCTTTTAATTTCTGGATATATGTGTGTGGAGGATTCTTGACTTGAAATCTTTCCTGTAGGGGAGAAGAATAATGGTTAGCCATCCAAACAGTTACTAGATATGCATTATAGCTAGATACCATAACTGAAAGTGCCACTCTTCACTTGCTGTTTTCATTTAATTAATATTTTATCTTCAGTTTCTTTAGGTGTCAGAAACTGGAATAAAGGCCCCAGAGTCTAAATGCTTTGAAAAAATTTAACATGTCATAATTAAAAATGAGCCACAGTTATGCAACTTAACAGCTCTGTCACCTCCTCCTGTTTCAATTAATACCATAGGATAATTATGTGTGCCGTGAAAAAGCTTTGCATGAGAAAGAGAAGTTTCCGCTACCAACTTCAACATACAAGCTCTGAGTTCATTTTCTGTCTTCTTCCTTCCTTCCTTCCTTCCTTCCTTCCTTCCTTCCTTCCTTCTTTTTCAACACCTCTTTGGGCTTTACAACTTGCTGCTGGCTTTGCAGGGTAAACTAAACTATGAGAATATTATGTATAGGACAGTAAGAGAAAAGGAAATGGGAAACATTGCTAATAAACAAAAATTATTAAATCTGTTTAATTCATCACTGTAGCCAATCTGGAAATACAATGAAAATCATTGAAAGAAAGCAAATATTAGCCATGATCATGTCCTGTACAGAAACACTGGAATGAGTACCTTCTGATAAGAGTAACTAGCAACCTTTTTTTTTAAATGACACTTTTGGAAGGAGAGTTTAGAAGCATACAGGGGGGCAATTAACCATATCCGTGCTGAATACTGCCCTGCAATAGTGCTTCTCCCTTGCAAAAATGCCCTTAAAGCCGATGGAGCTGATGGCAGAGGGGAATGCTAGAGCAGGAGAAAGAATTAAGTACACACCTCCCATTTGCCCATTCCTAACTGTCCCCTTCCTATGAGCTATCAGACAATTGCTAGCCACATTTGCACACAACATATAGTTTGGCCCTCACAACTCAGTCTAAGAGATGTGTACATCTGAAAAGGCAACGTAGAGTTGCTTGCATTAGTGAAGCCTTGGTGCCACGCTATGCAGGAAGAGTATCATCACCCATATCTATGTAAATTCACTGTAATCTGTCATTCCCTTCCTTCTCACCATTCCCAGTCTCCCAAAATCCGAACAGATGTAGTTTGAGGAGGTGGTTAGAATAGGTGGTTTGTCTCTAATAATAATAATAATAATAATAATAATAATAATAATAATAGTTTATTATTTGTACCCCACCCATCTGGTTGGGTTTCCCCAGCCACTCTCAAGTGTGGATATGCCCACAATAGACATGTGAAGGTTCACATCATCATCATTTTATTTGTATGTCGCCTTTCCATAGCTGAAACTATGCTCAGCTTACAACATGACAAGATTTACATAATTACAAACATAACAGAAGTCATAAACAATAAATAAAACACATCAAAAAGTACACAACCAATTGGAAACAATTTCCACGTAAATCTGAAGAAGTGTGCATGCACACGAAAGCTCATACGAAGAACAAACTTAAGTTGGTCTCTAAGGTGCTACTCAACTATATATATATATATATATATATATATATATATATATATATATATATATATATTACACATATATATTTCTACAGATAAAATTGATCTGTATAGTGGCATACTGGAGGGGAAATCATATCTCCCATTAATATATCAGTTTTGTGACACGAGACAGGAAGTTTTGGATAACATCTATACCAAATCACATCTGGAGTCAGTGACTGTTCCTGTCATAGCAGGCCTGTCCCACACTGCTACACCAAAATGACACCTTCCTAGCACTGCACTCCAATTTGAACACTGGTGCTTGTGAACTGAGGCTGCAATCCTTAATGTAAGATTAACCCTCAGTGAACTCAAAAGAACACTATCTCCCTCTATCCAGCTTCATTGACTTCAGAGTAGCCTTTGACTCTATGTCCAAGCTTAAGGCAATAAACATGAGTTATATCCTACAATAAGATTTGTGTTTTTGTTTCCTGTAGCATGGCTAAGAGCTTCAAAAATCCTCCTTTTTGTTCATATGCTAATCTCATAACTGCATAGTGTGACTATGATTCCAGCACTATGTGCTGCTTTGGTACAGTATTTTTTTTTAAGTGTTTGCTTATCTTCTGTAAATATGGATTAAATTCATAAAGCTGAATTATAATACCACACACCATTTTATGTCAACAACAAATCCTTCACATTAATATGCTTATCATATTCATATCTACCGATTATCAACACCCAGTGAATGCTAAATACTGATAACCATATCCTGAAGACTGAAACAGACGGATCCATTGTTTCTTTAAAGCAGTGGTTCACAAATTACACAGTGTTTAATATCGACTTATGACTGAGCCTGTTGGCAAACTTTATAACTTACATCCCTTTTCCTTTGTCACATCATTCCACCTTTATGCCTATATGAATAGTTCCATGCATCCTAATAATTTGCTAGCACATAAGAAGTGGAGACTAAGATAATTAAAAAGAAATAAGTCACGTGTGGAAATCTAAAGCTTGTGAACTACAATGTGAAAGGCAAATCTAGTAAATGCTTAGAAATCGTGACTTATGCAAGTCTGCAGCATAAGGTGGCTGCAGGTCAGCACTAACTGGCTAACACCTTGCACCATTTCAATTCCTCAGAATAGTTCTATGGCTATTTTCATTCCCCCCCCCCATGTGTGCATGCATATGTCTATGTTTTTAAGCAAGCAGAAAAATAAATGCTTAACCCTTTTTGAATATCCAACCTAGATAATCAAGAGTAGAATGTGGGCAAACAAACAAAGCCAACTCTAGAAGAAGATTCCGCTTTTTTTCTTCACACAAAAAGCAACATACAATGGAAAGGAACGTTACTCTGGTGTTATGCAGCATAAGTAGGGTCTGCAGGGCATGAATACTAGCCCTGCCCCCAGCATTCCCGTATGTGCCAACCACACCTATTTCACCACAAACCTTCCCATATTGAGGGAAAGGTCTGAATGGGGCTTTAAAGTATATGGCTGATACACAATTAGAAGTTTCGTTGTGATAAGGAACCCTGATAATGCAGTGCTCCTGCTCTCCCGGAGACTTCTAAGCAAGCTCAGCCAAACACACCTAGACGACCCATTCATTGCACGTCTTCATTCAGCAGCTAGTAAGTCTCTACCACAACGAGGTTATGAATGACTACTAATCTTGAGGGCTACAGTATATTACTTCTAGTATCAGATGCAATATGTCTCTGAATACCAATTGTTGGGGATCACAAAGAGTGCTATTGTGCTCATGTCCTCTTTGTGGGCATCTCACAGGTATTTGGTTGACCACTGCAGAAACAAGATGCTGGACTAGATGAGCATTTGGTCTAATCTAGCAGGGCTTTTCTTAGCTTGTGTATGTAGGGGTTGTGTACATTGGGGCCAGGGCTGGATGCACAGACCTTAAGGGTGTCAACCATGTTGCCTTTCCCTATTCAGGCATAATGTCCAAACAGAACCTTAGAGTATGCCTTTAGGTTGCACACCTACATAATGTAATACAGAAGGCACTGCCATGGTTGATGCTAACTAGGAACTGAATCCAGAGTTTCAGCAGGGTTTGATATTTAAAGCCTCATTAAAAGCAAACCATAGTACCTTTTATGGTTTGTTCTAATGTCAACAACTTATAACCATGGTCAAAGCTGGAAGATGCATTTGTACATGAGAGGAAGAGAAGCGATACACAATTTATTTCAAGAACTGAGAGCATTAAATGTTCACTACATTGCCATTTTCACTATTCTTGTTTACTTTTTTTTCTTTGTTTCAAGCATTCGGTCTCTCACTCTTCAGCCCAAAAGAATCCAAAAAGAAGAAAACCAAACAGTAGCCAAACAATTTAGTAGCACAGCATACAACAGACCAGCAAAAAACCCTAAAATATTACATGTATTATTATTATGCATTATTACATCATTAACAACCTCAAATACCAGGTAGGTATCTTGACCACCAACATCCCAAATTGCTAATATGTCCTAGACGTAAACAAAATGCTTTTTTTTTTATAAACCACACAATGGGCTTCTTTTCCAGAACAACAGTCCAAGCCTTCCATGGGTAATCTATTATGTAGTCACAGGTGTGTGTGTGTGTGTGTGTGTGTGTGTGTGTGTGTGTGTGTGACCGACCATAGCAGTGGTCAGAGGCAGAATTGCTTCTGAGTACCAGTTACAGAAAGGTAGCCGTGTTGGTCTGCCATAGTCAAAACAAAAAATTTTTTTCCTTCCGGTACTACTGGAAGGTGCTACTGGAAGGGGGGAAAAATTTGTTTTCTGAGTACCAGTTGCTAGAGACTACTGGAAGGGTGTGTGATCCCGCTTGCATGCTTCCCACAGGCATCTGGCTGGCCACTGAGAGAACGGGATGTTGGTCTAGATGAGTCATTGGCCTAATCCATCACATTCTTCTTAGGTTCCTAAAAAGTGATGCCATTGCCCCTAAAATTGTTGCTGCCCATAGCCATAACTGCCAAGGTCACTCACACCTGATGAAATGGCACAGTGGTTCAAATGAGTTAGAATTGTTGTTTCTATGAATCATCTGCAATGTGAAAATCATCTTCAAAGAAGCTAACAGAAGAAATTGAAAGTTTCACATTATTGCTCCCTGGTGCATAAAGCTTCTTTGACCAACCATGTGGGAAACTGCTCACTGAATCATAAACCCGGCATGCATAATCCATAAAATGTAATAGTTAGTTAGAAACTCATATAACGAAAGCATGACTTTCCTGCCAACTTCCCTAGAGCAGACAAGATAACTATTCTAAAATAGTGGCTGTTGAGAGCACATTATTCTGATGGGAATACTGTTTGCTCGAACTTGTTTACAACTGTCTGCAAAGCCATTCCCTCCACTCTCGTTTCCTCTCTGCAGAACTCTTTCAACTCCTTTTGTTTCATTTCGGTTTGCAAATGAAGAGATCTGGAAGTCTGAGCTTTTGCTGGAGTTTTCCGATCACTGTGAAGGCTAAATACACTCCAGGGAAATCTGCACTGAATACAGACTAGTAATGCTCCCAGAAAAACATGAAGTCTTTTGTCTGAACCAAGCCTAGCCCAATTTGAAAATCATTTAACTAGTAGTAAAAGAACAATTAAAGGTCACATCACTGGGGAAAGTGGGAGGAAATGTAAAACCTGAGTAAGGTGACTTGGCAGGTGGCAGATGACTTGAGTTACATTACTGGAGACAGTCTCAGGGTGCTCTGAACTGATTTCCCATTCTTACTGTTAATATTACAAAGTGGAACTACAATGTATGACAAAAGACCTACCTCTTGCAATAACAAATACTTTGTTCTCAGCTTTCAAGAGAAAGGGAGAAATGATTTAATAAACACACTTGTCAGGGCAAGGTGACCTCAGAGATCAGCACCAATAAAAACTCAGGATTGTCTGTGCTTGAGCCTATGTAGAAAAGGCCAAGTGTCAATGGACACACACCAGTCTCAGTGTCTTATCCAGGCAGGATATAAAGGTAAAGGTAAAGGTACCCCTGACAATTAGTCCAGTCGCGAATGACTCAAGGGTTGCGGCGCTCATCTCGCTTTACAGGCCGAGGGAGCTGGCGCCCGTCTGCTTTCGCAGACAGTATTTCTGGCTCATGTGGCCAGCATTACTAAGCCGCTCCTGCCAAAGTCAGAGCAGTGCATGGAAACGCCGTTTATCTTCCCACCAGAGCGGTACCTATTCATCTTCTTGCACCGCGTACTTTCGAACTGCTAGGTTGGCAGGAGCTGGGACCGAACAACGGGAGCTCACCCTGTCATGGGGTCTCGAACCGCCGACCTTTCAATCGGCAAGCCCAAGCGGCACAGTGGTTTAACCCACAGTGCCACCTGTGTCCTACCTGGCAGGATATGACATCACTTAAAAACAAAAAACCAGGGGGACACACATCACATGCAAATATTCATTGTAACCATAAGTAATCCCATAATGTTCGAAACTGAGTGACGAGTGCTTCCTTATTAATAAGCTACATTTGTATTCCTTTCTCCATGAAATGAAAATCAGGCCAATATACACAGAGCACTCAATGACTTTTTTCGGTATGGCAAATCTCTGACAGCTGCTGAATGTCCCAAGATTTGAAATCACTTGCCTTAATCCAAATCTAAGAATAATCTCTATCCAATTACACTGAACCTCTAATTTCAATACACTGACGCTCTCCGCAAATAAAACAGAGCCAACAATTGTTTCTCTAAAAAATGAGTTTCCGTGCCACATGCACAAAGGTTCTATAGTCAAGAGAAGAGAATTCTAAATCTATATCTTCTGGGGCCGGTGGAAAGAACTCTAGTACTTACCCATTTCACCCAAAAATATCACTTTCACATTTGACAAATGTAAATGTGTATTCAGGGTGACAGGGTTGGTGGGGGCTTGTGAAATACAGATACTGAACATGTGACGTTCAACCACACTACAGAAGTCACAATTCTCCATCTTCTCCACCAGGAAATCATATTTATAGCACACCATTTATTTTTCAAAAATTGGCTGACAGGTTTGCTTTATCTGAAGGAACAACTGTACACGGGCAATTTGCATTCCTACTAATTCAACAGAAGCAAGCATGTTTACCGAAAGTAAGCAAATGAGATTGTAAACTCCTTGGTATCTGCCTTTTTGTACTTCACTTCTTAGTACAGTGCTGATGTCAATGGATTATAGTTGCTATTACATTATATGGACAACCGTAAATGGTTCCACCTTTGAAAGCTAAACCATTCTGGCACCATGTCTATGGAATACCACTGCAAAGCATGCTTGCCTGGCAACCATTTTCTTTTAGGGTTCTTTTCTTTGCTCAGGCTTTCTTCTCCCAGGCAAGTGTGTACAATTTTAATTGCTGTATGTTTTATTCTTATTTTGGGGACTTGGTGTAACCAATATGCAGGTGAAACCTGACCCCCTCCTGCTCTCATTTCCACCTAAATCCAAGGAAGCTCAACCAAGATAAAATAGAGGTGCTCCTCAGCAGCAGAAAGATAGGGCAGAGAAAAGGGGCTCAACTTACCTTGAACGGTGTTACACTCCCCTTGAAGGTACCTGCATTCATCCCTGAACCCAGAAGCCCACATTTCCACAGTACTTTTGCACAATAGGGGTTAGAGTGTCAACAGTGCCCATTCCCTGAGAGGTCAGACATGGCCCTGACAACACATACTTTGGTTACATCTTATGCAGGGCTGCCGTTGAATGAAGAGCATTTAGAAATTTCAACACTACTGACTAGGGTTAGATATAGGACTCATGAGGCTCCCATGTTACAGCAGCTTCACAGGCTACTGGACCATTCTCTCATATAAGTTTGCCTGGGTCTTAAGCTCTTCGGGAAAGGACATCCTCTTTGTCTAGTTAATATCCAACTAGTCAATGTATGTAATCACTTGGTAGAAACTAGAGAGAAGGCATTCTCAGCAGCTACAGGGCAGCCATAATTTTTTCTCCATACAATGCTCCTGGGAATTATATCATGCTATCCTGCAGCATCATTCTATGTGCCCATCTTAAGAGGTTTTTAAAGCAACCAAGCAGCTACATGCTGATCATGGCATGCATGTTTTTAAAGCAAGCATGGGGAACCTGTGGCTCTCTAAGATGTACTTAAGACTCCAGTTCTCATCAACACCAGCCAGCATGGATGGTCAATAACATCTGGAGAGAACTGTAGGATCCCCATCTCTGGATTTAAAAATTGAAAAGACAAAGGAGAAAGATGGAAAGACCACCTCCTCACCTTGTAAGTGCCCCTACACACCCTAAAGCATGGGTAGGATCCAGCCCAATCGCCTTCTAAATCCGGTCTGCGGACGGTCTGGGAATCAGCATGTTTTTATATGAGTGGAATGTGCGCTTTTATTTAAAATGTATTTCTGGGTTATTTGTGGGGCATAGGAATTCATTCATTTTTTCCCAAAAAAAACAGTCCGGCTGCCCACAAGGTCTGGGGGACAGTGGACTGGCCCCCTCTGAAAAAGTTTGCTGACCCCTACCCTAAAGTGCTGTGATTCTTGTGGGCATTCCACAAAAGTTGCAGAAATCCTCCCTACAACTTCACCCAGCCAAGAAGGGGTCGTGCACAGCCCTCATCTGTATTCTGACAGCCCTTTGGCCTGATAAGTTTGTTTGTTTATGGCCACTATTAAGTGTTGGAATCTGTTGGCTTGATGGAAAAGCAAGATATAAATTTAGAAAAGAAAGAAGTTATTGGTTTAATTTGTTTTTAGCCACCTTAGGGATTGTGTGTTCAAAAGCCAGGTTATAAATATTTAACACAAACAAAAAATGCCTTGTCAGCTAAATCAATAGGCCAAAGCTTGGGAGCTACAAGCTGGGAAATAACAGAGAGTTTAAACTTGGCTTCGGAGTACATGAGATGAAGTCCAGCTACAAAATGATTTACAAGCAGACTTCAAAGTGATAATAGCAAACAATAAAATTAGTCCTTTTTTCTGCATACTAAAAATTGGAATAGTGAAACCAGTTGTGAACAAAAGATCGTCCCCTCCTTAGTTTGAAGAATCTGTATCTTCTTGGGAGTTCCTCAATAGATACACAATGTTGCCATGTTTAGTCTAATTGTCAAGAAATCCTGTATTCTTTTGGCAGCAGTGGAATACTTTCTATTAATGATCAGAAAATGTTATGGTATGAGCCTGTCCAAACTACAATTTGCAACCAATAATAAGACGGTGAAAGTGCATTTGTTAAAGGAAATCTCAGGGAGTATATCCTTACAATTTATCTTCAAAACACTCCATACATCCTTTTCATTTCCCAAAGCAAATTAACTTTTTTTTTTTAAAAAAGCAGTGCTTGCTCATCTGTATAACATAAGAACAGAAAGCATTTCCTAAAATGTGCTTTAGCCTTACCCATTGGCTAAGGGCTTTCTAGGGAGTGACCTGCCTCTGGCCTAAAACCACACTGATGTGGAACACCTGCCATTGTCTAGGGCCTTGGAACACACAGTCCTGTTGTGGCAGATAAATATTACACAGGCATCATTCCCACTCTGCATGGAGGCAACCGGCCAAAACCATAGTTTTAGTGCTAACAGAAGTGAACTTGAGTTCACGGACTCTCTTCTTCTCCAATGCAGCCATGAGGAGGGGATTGGAAGTTTATGCTTCCGTCTGCAGTTAATTGTGGTTACAAACAATGGTCAGTGTTAACTATGCTCTAGGGCCATCGGGTGGGAGATCCACATGGGAATGTGGGGAACACATTCCAGTGGCATCATGACAGATGTGGGCGTGCAAAAATGGGCAGGGCATTGGGTGTGACATCCACCTATGTAGCACAGTCCTACCGTTCCTGCTACACAAAACTCAAAGGTATACATAGTAGTGGCCAGAAAGGCAACACGGGTTGGTCTCCTGCCTTGCAAACACCACATGGCACTTCCGGTTACTGAGAAGGGGAAGGTGTAATGCTGGAGGATGCTCAACAGCATACTGGAGCAGCAGAAGGGTCAATTCACTGCTTCACCTACACAATGCTGAACTCCCCACTCTTCAGTAAACAGCAGAGATGCACAACATTTGGAAGCTAGAAGAGTAATGCAGCCCCATTCGCTCCACCCTACTAGCCGATACTTGGGTGGGAGAGGGGGAAAAGAGAGACGGAGAGAAATGATAGGTGATAGATTAGATAGATAGATAGATAGATAGATAGATAGATAGATATAGATAGATGATAGAGGGGGAGATGGATGGGTGGATAGATGATGATTGATAGATAGATTAGATAGATAGATGATAGATAGATAGATAGATGATAGATAGATAGATAGATAGATGATAGATAGATGATTGATAGATAGATAGATAGATGATAGATAGATAGATAGATAGATAGATAGATAGATAGATAGATAGATAGATGATAGATAGATAATAGATAGATGATAGATAGATGAGATAGATGATAGATAGATGATGATAGATAGATGATAGATAGATAGATAGATGATAGATAGATAGATAGATAGATAGCTATAGATAGATAGATGATAGATGATGATGATAGATAGATGATAGATAGATAGATATAGATATAGATATAGATATAGATATAGATATAGAGGATAGGTAGGTAGGTAGGTAAATAGATGATAGATAGATAGATACATAGATAGATGATAGATAGATAGATAGATAGATATAGATACACACACACACACACACACACACACACACACACACACACATCTAGGCAAGCAAGAGGCACTACTGCCGCTCAAAGACACATTCCATCCATGCAAAAGGAAGAGGCATTGATGTGATAGATGAGGGCTGGCTTAAGGACAGTTCCAGGGGCCAGATACAGATGTTTGTAGGGCTGCATATGGCTCTACCCAATCCTAGTTTAGAGAAGAAAGCAAACCTCAAACTTTGGCTCGTTTCCCATAGTTAACGTGAACCACAGCAGGGCTTAAAGAACATGTGGTGATGAAGCTTTCTTAGGGAAGTTGGAACCCACTTACAAAGCAAGATCTGCACAGGTCAGACTACTGTGTCAAAAGTCTCCCCACGTTCAGAAGTGAGGCAGGCAATGACCCATGAGAGGGGCTTCTTGACTGTGGTGACTTGACTCTTGAATGCTCTCCTCAGGAAGACTCACCCAGCGCAGAATCTGATGTCTTCACAGCACAAGGAAAGGGCCTCCTTAAATTTTGCACGGCCTTTTAGATACTGAGTTCTACACTGTTTTAACCTGGCTTTTTCCTTCTCTGCTGCTACTATTTTTAGCAGTTGTTATGAACCGATAAAGGAACTGATGGCATCTAATGTATTTTTTATATAGAAATAAATACGATGATATTTTACAAAGAGAGAAATAGATAAACAGAAGGACAAAGGCAGCAAGAATTATGGAAGCAATTTTTATACAACCCAATGCTTACATCTACTCTCTGGAAAGAATGGCTGGATAATTTTAACTGGAGAGTGGAAGGCTTCTTTTGTAGAGGAAGAACAAGAAGGAAAAAAGAGAGAGCAGAGATTTTGTGGATGTGGTCTGTCATATGCAGTATGACAGTCTGATTTAAAATAAAAACTAAAAAAAATCCTCTGACAGGAATTCACTTGCTGTTTGAGTCTGCTGTACCAAACAAGGCTAGCACCACATGCTTCTGGGACTGCTGAAGGGGGAATCCCAATACAGTTGCATACAAATGTGCTGCTCAGCAAGAAGTGATGGAACTTAAGATGCTCTGAAGCAGAAGCAGAAACATATCCCCAGTGCAACACAAGACACAACCTGGCTTGCAAGGGTTTATATTCATAATGTTAATAATATAAAAAGTTCACTCCCACAAGATCTGAAATCACAAATTTGCTGACATTTGCTTATATATTTATTTAAATTTAGCCTTACTGCAAAGATTCCGAGTGTACTTCTCAAAAATCACAAAATAAAACAGCCAAATAAAAATAATTTCCTCAGGTGGTAAGTGCCCTGATCGATTTTCAAAAACGGCTGTGTAATTACAGCCCATTTAAAATAAAATAAAATATAAAATAAAATAAAATTCAGTCTAGAAAATTTCCAGAGGAGGGAACAAGGAACAGACAAAAGCATTCCCTCATCCCCTTGTGTGCCTGGCTTGACAGAAGACTTCCCTGTTAGTTCAAACACAGTCTCTCGTGTTGTCTAAACTGGGAAACTCTGGTTTAAGCACTGTTTACAAACCAGGATTTCATAACTACAGTCTGCTTTGCAATCCTAGTTTTTAGGTGGTATTTAATCTACAGGTGTGGGTGAGTTATAATTTCATAATTACAGTGGTACCTTGGGTTACATACGCTTCAGGTTACAGACTCCTCTAACCCAGAAATAGTACCTCGGGTTAAGAACTTTGCTTCAGGATGAGAACAGAAATCGTGTTCTGGTGGCGCGGCGGCAGCAGGAGGCCCCATTAGCTAAAGTGGTGCTTCAGGTTAAGAACAGTTTCAGGATAAGAACGGACCTCCAGAATGAATTAAGTACTTAACCCGAGGTACCACTGTATATGAAAGAGTGGCTGGGGAAACCCAGCCAGATGGGTGGGGTACAAATAAATTATTATTATTATTATTATTATTATTATTATTATTATTATTATTATTATGTAACAAGAGACTGCTGGATCAGGCCAATGGCCCATTTAGTCCAGAATCCTGTTCTCAAACTGGCCAAGCAGTTTGTGGCAAGATCTTTGAAGCAGGACCTGAGCGCCACACCACCTTCCACACCTGTGATTACCAGCAACAGGTATTCAGGTGCATATTGCCTCTGACAGTGGAGGTGGAACATGGCCATTGTTTTTAGTAGCCACTGGTAGCCTTATTCCCTATGAATTTGCCTACTCCTTTTTTAAAAGCTATCCACCATTGGTGACCACCATTGCCTCCTGTGGAAGCGAGCTCCGTAGTTTAACTGTGTGATACTTTCTTTTATCTGCCCCGAATCTTCCAACATCCAGTGGATGTCGACAAATTCTAGTTGTTACGAGAAATGGAGAAAAACTTTCCTCTACCCACTTTTTCCATTCCATGCGTAATTATATAAACGTCTACCTCGTCCCCTCTTACTCGCTTTTTCTCTACTCTGGAGAGTCCCAAGTGCTGAAACCTTTTCCTCATGGGGAATTGCACCATCCCCTTTTATCGTTTTGGTTGCCCTTTTCCAAATTTCATATCAAAATTCATATTCTACTGCAAGTGAAGAAAAGTAGTAGCTCAAAGGGAGGTTCCAAATGTCTGCAGAACAGAATTATAAACATTAAGGCGTTTTTTGTTCCCCTCCAAAAAAAGAATGTGAATTGGATAAATTAAATTTCAAATTCCACTCTCTTGGTGCTCCAAGATTCATTGACATGTTTTATGCCAAGAACTATGGCCTTAGTTTCTAAAAATAACCCACCTTTTAATGCAATGAGGACACACACACACACACACACACACACATATTCCCTTGTCACTAACAAATATTTTCTAAAGAAGGTGGAAAAGCCACTCATAAACCAAGTCATAAATGAGAACATGGAACAGCTGATTCCAGAATATCCTACCCGCTGCTGCCGAAAGGTTAACAACTCCACAAGAGGACAAGAAGTGGAATATTTTTCCTTAGTCTAGTTGGCTAAAGGCCAATTCAGGCATAATGAACTAAAGAACAAAAGTTTGGGGCTTTAGCCTTAAACAAAAGGGAACATTTGCCTAGACGTGTCTACAAAGCCCTTAGGGTGTAGATCTAAAATTGTAATGGGGGAGCGAGATAAATTTATTCGATTCTTCATTTATAAAATTTGTATTCTGCTTCTAATAGATAAAATAACATCTAAGTCTTTTTTTTTTTTTTTTACATACAATATAATTGGAGGGGCATCAATACAAAATCAAAGAAGAACAGCCTTCACATCAGACTTAAAAAACAACAAAAACTATATAAAAGCAGAGTAAAACTATATACCATAGACAAAACTAAGCAGTGCACAGAAAAATTAATAAAGAACATTAAAAATGTGGAATCATGGTCTCCAGGAAAACACTTGTGTCATTTATTGGACAAGGACTTGGACTTCGTAGACCAGATTCGAAGTCTACTTGAGTGTCCCTACATCCAGTCCAAAATTTTGGTCACATCAGCTCTCTACTATGAATCCGGTAGCTTTCCTTCCTTTGGTAGGTTCCAAAACTTGCATTTCAAAACACTCTTACTCTGAATATACCTGATAATTTCAACCACTCTGGTGCAATGGGCAGAGGACTGGTGATCGAATGGAAAGCCATATTTGAACGGAAGCCCCCTATTTGAATTCCTGCTCAAAGAGCTCACTGGACAAAAACTTACTCAAGTCTTCATCCTTCAGGTCAACATAGCTTACAGGGCTAAGGACTTTTTAAAAAATAAGCATTCCCTCCCCCCACATCTCCCTTTTGAAACTGCATTGACCCCAACCACCCATCAGGGGGCATAAAAGAACTTTGTAAAGGTTCCAAACACCTAATCTCCTCCCCACAAACCTTAATAACCAACAGATTGTACTAGTCAAGCACAAGGGATGCAATGATCACATTTCTCCTGAACCAATGAAAGAAAACTCTGCTTCATCAATTGCCCTAGTCATCCAGGTCCTACTTGAAGATGGCAAATGAATTTGCAGTCAAGAACAGGCAAATACAACCTTTATTTCTTTTCGTATTGCTCTTTCCCATTGACCTACCTAGGGCATGTGTTGCCTTGAAACAGAATCTGATTCCCCCACCTTCCAAATTCCTACCATTCCAAACTGCAGAAATAGCTTTCTCGAGCAATTCTCCCCATTCTAAAAAAATGCCTCCACCCTAGTCTTTCTACTGAAGTCGCAATAAGGAGCCCTCCTCTTTCTCCTCCTATCCAGGTTTCATGGGGAAAGCATTTGTGAAGTATGCAGATGCTTGCTTTGATCTTAATTTGTTTACTTATTTAGCTGAACAGACAGGGGTGGGGGCAACATTTTAACATGTAATCCCAGAACTATCCAAAATCTCAGATGCTTGGAGAACTATAAAAGTTGGGGTAATTTTTATTTGCCTTTGGGATGATGAGATTTTTGAAATGAGCCCTCTTTCCCCACCCCAAGTTAAAGTGAGAATTCTCATGGATGATTTTTAAAAATAAATAAACAAAAGAATAAGGAGAAGCCTGCTGAACCAGGCCAAAGGTCCACTTAGTCCAGCATCCTGTTCTCACAGTCACAAAGCAGATGTCTTCCCTTATTCACCATTTTTCTTAACTAAACTAAATAATATTTTGCTATGTGAGAAAACGAAAGCAGGTCTCTCTCTCTCTCTCTCTCTCTCTCTCTCTCTCTCTCTCTCTCTCTCTCCCAAACACAAACACACCCACACACCTGCTTCAAATGTCCAAAATCTCTCATAGGGTTCTCAGCTTCTTAGGCTAGTGATTCAAATACCGTATTCTTTGCTCTATAAGACTCACTTTTTCCCTCCTAAAAAGTAAGGGGAAATGTAAGGGGAAATTATGTAGCGAATGCAGGCTGCGCAGCTATCCCAGAACCCAGATCAGCAAGAGAGATCGCTGCTTTCGCTGCGCAGTGATCCATCTTGTTGTCCTGGCTTCTGAGATTCAGAATATTTTTTTTCTTGTTTTCCTCCTCCAAAAACTAGGTGCATCTTATGGTCTGGTGCATCTTATACAGCGAAAAATACGGTACATAAGGCAGCTTACAGAGGAAGTGTGTCCCTTCCTTTCCTGGACAGGGGCCTAGCAACAATATCAGAGGAATAAACCGTCTGTTACCGCCAAATAGGATCTTGTCAGTATTATGGTCTCTGCTGTTTGACATGCCGAATCTGCTTTAACCACGTGCTGTAATTGCATGGTTAGAGATATAAATATTGCATGCACCATATGCTTCATCTGAATCTCTTTATGAAATGTCTGCCTCATGGCTGCTCTAATTTACACCCACTGGCAATGACCCTCGAGGAGTCAGTAGGTCAGCCACAGATGGGGCTGCTGCAACACAGAAGCTCTTGATGTTTACAGTTGTGGTAGAGGTGGAAAGGAATGGCAAAGGGGATGCATAGGAGGAATCATCATAACTGTTCTGGAACTCTCCCCCTTTCATTGGAACAGGGAGATGACAGCAAGTGCCATTTAACAGCAGGGCTTTGATGAACCAAGGTGCTTCAGACAACGAAATGACAATATTCAAGAGTATCTCTCAGATTTCCCCACCCCTTTCCTCTGATTGAAATTCTCACCTGCCTTCCTGAACCCTGCTATCAATGTATCTCCAGACTCCAAGACTACTGATCTCTATCTGAAATGGCAGGGCTGTGTGCTGCAAATGAGCACAATTGACTCTGAGGTGTGAATGATAGTGCCTGGGCCCCAACCATATAGCTATTGCATTCTTCCTGAATCCTGCTGGCTGACAGTGTATACAACTGAGGACAAAGCTCACAATTCATAGAG
This sequence comes from Podarcis raffonei, assembly GCF_027172205.1. Classification (NCBI taxonomy): domain Eukaryota; kingdom Metazoa; phylum Chordata; class Lepidosauria; order Squamata; family Lacertidae; genus Podarcis; species Podarcis raffonei. Next base: position 103,683,467 of record NC_070602.1, on the reverse strand, counting down.
GCTTTTCGCTCTTAACTGTGCATGCTGTAGGCAAACAGCCCCGAGGAAATGAGTTACTTACAGCAGATTAAGCAATTTGCCACAGTGTCTCAGTAAATTGCAATTGTAAGCTGTACAATGCTTTTAAATGTTCTGTGTGGAATATCCAAACAACACAAACTGTTAGTCCTGTAGCTCCAAGACAAAATGACAACTGCACTGGGGGATATACAAGGCATATTCCATGGAGTTGCTTTTGGTTTTAGTTATTAATTTGGGGTGACTCTATGAAACTATGGGCAGACCCAATGGCTGAGCTTCAGAAGTGCTTAAGTGCAAACAAATTTGCTGAGTCTAGTCCTCTGTTTGCAGGTCTTCTGTTTAACAGAGCCTTTCCAAGATTGCCAAATACCCCTTTATTGTAAAATATTTCCCCTTCTTTTTTGGGGGTGACTGCTTCAGATTCAAAAAGCCCTAGTGCTTCCCCCTTGTTGTTTAGTCGTGTCCGACTCTTCGCGACCCCATGGACCAGAGCATGCCAGGCACTCCTGTCTTCCACTGCCTCCCACAGCTTGGTCAAACTCATGTTCGTAGCTTCAAGAACACTGTCCAACCATCTCGTTCTCTGTCGTCCCCTTCTCCTTGCACCCTCAATCTTCCCAACATCTGGGTCTTTTCCAGGGAACCTTCTCTTCTCATGAGGTGGCCAAAGTATTGAGCTTCAGCTTCAGGATCTGTCCTTCCAGTGAGCACTCAGGGCTGATTTCCTTCAGAATGGAGAGGTTTGATCTTCTTGCAGTCCATGGGACTCTCAAGAGTCTCCTCCAGTGCCAGAATTCAAAAGCATCCATTCTTCGGCGATCAGCCTTCTTTATGGTCCAGCTCTCACTTCCATACATCACTACTGGGAAAACCATAGCTTTAACTATACGGACCTTTGCCGGCAAGGTGATGTCTCTGCTTTTTAAGATGCTGTCTAGGTTTGTCATTGCTTTTCTCCCAAGAAGCAGGCATCTTTTAATTTCGTGACTGCTGTCACCATCTGCAGTGATCATGGATTCCTAGAAAGTAAAATCTCTCACTGCCTCCCTTCTATTTGCCAGGAGGTGATGGGACCAGTGGTCATGATCTTAATTTTTTTGATGCTGAGCTTCAGACCATATTTTTCCCTCTCCTCTTTCACCCTCATTAAAAGGGGTTTTAATTCCTCCTCACTTTCTGCCATCAAGGTTGTGTCATCTGCATATCTGAGGTTGTTGATATTTCTTCCGGCAATCTGAATTCCGGCTTGGGATTCATCCAGCCCAGCCTTTTGCATGATGAATTCTGCATATAAGTTAAATAAACAGGGAGACAACATACAGCCTTGTCGTACTCCTTTCCCAATTGTGAACCAATCAGTTGTTCCATATCCAGTTCTAACTCTAGCTTCTTGTCCTACATAGAGATTTCTCAGGAGACAGATGAGGTGATCAGGCACTCCCATTACTTTAAGAACTTGCCATAGTTTGCTGTGGTCGACATAGTCAATGAAGCAGAAGTAGATGTTTTTCTGGAACTCTCTAGCTTTCTCCATAATCCAGCGCATGTTTGCAGTTTGGTCTCTGGTTCCTCTACCCCTTCGAAATCCAGCTTGGGCATAAATAAATGATGCTGTATTTCTATTTGGCCCGCTGCGGATATAATAATTGTGCAGTGGCAGGAAACTGTGCATCCCCAAAGACCATGGTTTCATTCTCCGAATGGTTGGGAGCAATTCCATCGTTTTCAGAAAAGACTAAAAGGTACTAAAGAAGAGGGGAGGCAAATGTTTCACTTCTCTACATCCTGCAGAAGTTGGCCCAAGTTAAGCAATCCAAACAGTATGACACAGGGCCAGGCTTTCCCCCTTTCCTTAACAATGGTGGTGGCCTAGTCTCTGGAAATGAAATGGGGACAACAGACTAGTGATCCCTCAGTTTCTCTTTGTGAGGAGACCAACTGTGATAGTCATGCTGTGTCATGAACTGGCAGGATGACAGAGAGGAGGAAGTGGATCCTGGTGAGGGGTGTAGCCAGGACTGGGACACACCAAAGCAAGCAGGGGTTTGGGGAAGGAAGTACTCACTGGGTGATGGAGCATGTCGAGGGGATGGGTTCAGTGCACAGGAACCAAAACAGCAAGACCCATCACCAGAGCCAGAGGAGCCTCAGGCTCCATGAACACAGTGGGCTCTGAAGCGTAGGGATGATCTAGGAAGGTCCCCAGCCCAGCTCCCTAGCTGGTCAGGTAGGGCTCGCTAGCCCTGGGAGTATGTGTGTGATTTCTCAGCTGGAGTGAGCCTGGAACAGGCGAGGGTCACCTGCCTCATCAAGCTCCCATGCCACAATCAGCAGGCAAAGTACAAAAGGGAAGCAGAGCTGAGGTGCTGGGTCTGCTCAACTTGCCACGTTGGTTGGACCATGGCTTGGATGTTCCAGGGAACTCTTGGAGTCTATTCTTTTGTGGGACTGACCTCCATGTACCCTGACCCCTGGATTGGCTGCAGAGGTGGGAATTTGGCCTGAGTGGACTCTCGACTTGTTGGCCTGCACACTAACATCTGCTGTGGGAGTATTCACTCCAGCAGGACTTGCCTCCAGGTACCCCATGGTTCAGGACGCTGTGACCTGGAATTGTATCTACCAAGAAATAGACAGAACCCATCTTGTTTCTACTCAGGTCAAGCAAACCATTTAATCTATTGCATTTTATGCCAAAGCTTAGAAAGCTACACTGTCCATATCCTGTATCATATCAATCAACAATAAGAAAAGTGTTGCAAAGGGGAAATAAAATACATATACTCTAAAATACAGATAGGGAGGATCCTTTCAATGAGGGTTTACAACTGGCCTGCCCTTTAGTCTGAGCTAACGCAGTTCACGTGGGTTTAGAGCCCAAAGATTTGCATCTTACCCCTTGGCTTTTTCACAGTCATGGCACTTTTATTACTCCTGGCCATCACTGGCAAATCACACATTCCGGGTGTAGAGCATCATCCACACTCTGCAGCTTCCACTTCTCAACCTCAAGGTGGGGTGGCTGCTTTCCTTTCCCCAGGGGTCGGGCTCTCTTCAAATCAAATCACATAGCCAATGGGTATGTGGTAATGACCAGGAAAGTCTGTGCTTGCTCAAAAAGAGGTGTTTGGATTGAGGTACAAAAAAAGTGGGGAAATATTGAATATTGAACATAGCAGCGGGTGCACACAACTGGATCATCAGAGATTAGAAGCCTCATACACAGGCTTTTCTCACAGCTACCATACACTCAAGAGGTTGCATGAATCAATCCTATGTTAGAAGTCTTCTGCCAGCAGAAACAACCCATTAGATTTCTGTTCTCAGCTACCCCAACATTTTAAGAGACTTAATGAGAGCAGTGGTCTTGTTTGCATGGAGAAAAGTACCAGGTTCAATCCTTGGCACTTTAAAAGAGCTGCTCTAGATCTGAAGAGCTGCTGCCAGTCAGAATGGCAGATACCAGACCAAATGAATGAAGAGTCTGGTCCTGTATAAGGCAGCTTCCTAGGCATCTACTATCATGGCATAGGGACAGTGTTTGTAAGACCAGCCTTAAGGAACCTATTGGTTGTCACACTTACCTGATCACAGATCAGCTCCCACTTCTTCTCATTGTCGTACTGTCGAAGTAGCCTTGCTTTGTCAGGAGGCAAATTCATTGCATTCTGCGGAGAAAGAGAAAGCAAACATGGGTGACCACAGCAGGCTTAAGGTTTGAGAGGTCTGATGTGAACAGACCATAACAATGTGGTTGCAATTAACGTTAATTGTTTTCCTTTGAATTCTCGGTTAACAGAGTTAATCCACAGCATTCCACAAAAGAGGATGTTGAAACAAGAATTGCCAGGGAAGAGAAGTTGAAGCAAACAAGGCACTTTTTCTCTCCCCAAGGGGAATCAATCCAGACTTGGTCAAGATTCAGAGGTTTCTCACGTGAACCAGAACTGGATAGAAGAGTCGCCGGTGATTCGTGGCAGTTGTCTCCCCCTCCTCTGCCACATGTGCACACATTAATTGCTGCAGCACTTGTACAACTGTATGGACCCAGCAGCATAAATAAAGGAGTGTGCAAGGTAGAATGCTATATTCAATGCACATTAAGGCAGTGCAGTTACTTATTTATACTACTTATTATTTATGTTTATATTGCCACCAACACACTAGGTACGTAACTTCCAGAAGAGCAGCCGTGTTAACCTGTTGCAGCTAACAGACAACTGTTTCTGCGTGCCCACACACACACACACACTGATCCCTCTCTATCCTCCATCCAGACCAGCAAGAAGCATTAGCAAAGTTCTAAGACACATTCCGGCCAATCAAAAACACCCTGAGGTGCAAAGTAGAATGGGGAGGGTGCGGCCTGGAAAAAGTTCAAGGGTCAGAAAGAGACACCTTGAGGGCAGCATTTGGCCTGCAGGCCTGAAGTCCCCCACCCTTGATTTAAAGGATACCAAAATAAAACAGAACTTTTCACAAAGAATGGACAGGATCCTTTGCAGGACTTAACTGAGTGGAAATTACAATTTCCCCCCTGGCAGGCCTCCAGCTGCATGGCAGGCAGATATAAAATAAACCGCTTTGAGCTTTTATTGCAATCAAGCAGTATTTAAATGTTTTGAAATATATGCATATATAACAAACATTCCCTACATCCATTTTGGGTAGGGTGGGCTTTATTTATCAGGGGTCAGCAAACTTTTTCAGCAGGGGGCCGGTCCACTGTCCCTCAGACCTTGTGGGGGGCCGGACTATTTTGGGGGGGAGATGAACAAATTCCTATGCCCCACAAATAACCCAGAGATGCATTTTAAATAAAAGCACACATTCTGCTCATGTAAAAACACGCAGATTCCCAGACCATCTGCAGTCCGGATTTAGAAGGCAATTGGGCCAGATATGGCCCCTGGGCCTTAGGTTGCCTACCCAATGATTTAACTATACTTGTAGAATCATATCATAGGATCAAAGAATTGTAGAGTTGGAAGAGACCATGAGGGTCAACCACCTGCAATGCAGGAAACTTTCCCAACTTGGGGCTCAAACCCACAACCCTGAGATTTAAGAGTCTTGTGCTCTACCAACTGATCCATCCCCATTGCCCTATACCTTTCAGATGTAACCTGCCCTAGGACCATCCAGTGAAGGAAGGGTAACTCAGCATCAACATCACACGAGCAAAAGCTTCAACTGTTGAATTTCTGCCTGCGGTACAGCTGTTAAGAGACACAGCAGCCCTGCCAGAAAAAGTGGCATTCCTGATACTATGTCAGGTATCAGCCAACAGCCTCCGTAATATAGTTTAAAAATATTTGTTGCAAGCAGAGCATTCATTGCAAAGTCCTGAGATGTAAGTGTAGGTAAGAATCATAATCCGTACAGAGTGAGCTTTCCTCTTCTCTTACCTAAAGGCATAAATGAAGGCCTACAGTTTAAAACCTCTCTTTTAAAAATAAACCTTGAAATGTCATTAAAATGCTAATGAAGTGCTATTCTGTTGTAACAGCAGGGCAACATTCTGATTTTTAAAATGTCACTGCATGCAAACTGAAGGAGATAATTTACATACTTGGGCTCTAATCTGTGCCCATAGTGATATGGCCCTTCTCATATAAAGGTAACACAATGAATTGGAAATGATGGCTGACAACCAGCACTAACAAAATATTTGAATAGATTGGGGGGGAGGTTTGTCAAAACAGGGGGAAATGGTGCTTGGCTACAGTCAATGCCTTCAGGGCAGCCTCACATCTTAAGATTTCAAAAGGTAGGATCTCTCTGCTGCCACTACCAAGTACCTAACAGAGCACAAGAAAATCAGTGATGTTGAACTCAATATGCGTACACTGCTATGCCCCTATTTACTGTAATAAAATTAGCATGAAGCTTGTTTACATTGCAACTACTACATCAAGCAGATGCTAACTCCCAAATTGTTCCAGGTACCTAGTAAAATACAAATGGGTAAACGAAATGCTACACAGAGTTTTGTCTATTCATGGCAATGCAATTTAGTTACATGCATTGAAAGCAAATAAACAAATCATGGGCGTATCTCATTTTAGAGTTGAAAATGGGAATGAACTGGAGAGAAAGTTATCAAAAGTTGTGAATGTAGAACTGCAGTCATTTCACAACAGATCCCAGGTTCCGACCTACTATTCTTTTCCACCATGTTTTGCAAGCTTCTGCGCTGGTGCTCTTGAGGAAAAGTCCCTTTCATTCAACGTTACACCTACCAGGATATCACCTTGTAGTAGTAGTAGTAGTAGTATGCAATTTCTAGGATGCTAAGTGGCAAAAGGAGTAGGGTGGGGCGGGGGAAAGAACCCAAAACGTTTAATCCCATTTGTAATGGCTCACTGTGACTTTCAGTGTCATGTGGTTATATAGCCAGGAGTGCAATGAGTGGCATTCCTGGAACTGCCAGAATGTTGAAATTCCAAAGCAGAAGAATTCATGTGACTCAACAATAACTGTAAACAATTAGCTCCCTAATACCTGTATGGTGTCTAAGTCAACACTGTGGCTACGCTTGATGTAGAGAAGCTTTGCACAACACCCTTTACAAAACTTGCCTATTGCCTCTCCCAAGATCAAAAGGAAAAGGAGACATGGCAGCCACTACAGTGCCATAAAGGACTCTTTCGAGCCTGGAGGGAGCACTTGTCTACATGCCTGGGGCAGTTGATATTTCTTCAGAGTGAAGTGGGGCACCAAGTACTTGCAGCCCTGCTTTAGATGCTCAGCTAATAAGAAAAATTCTACCAACTGCTTCAAAAATGTGGGTTCTTTTATTACCTCTGCTTTTGAGAGCAGATCCAGGCTTGCTCTTTCTGCCTAAATCACTATTTTATTAGCATCACAATTGCAACTTTCTTCTCCCTTCTGTGGAAGGCTAATTCCTTGCAATCCTACCAAGAAATCCTCACCTCTCCTTTTGCATTGTCATAAATGATTCATAGTCTACCCTGGAGATGTCTATGGTGTGACTTGTCCTCTTTCCTGTAATTACACCGCATGCTTGAGTGTGCTGGGATTGTGTAACATTTGCTAGTCATGCTGTACTGTGTTGTAATCACCTCCTCCAACTGAAAGATAACCTGGCTGCAGTTCACAGAGCCCTGCTTCACTCAACACAACCCGCAGCAAAGTGAATGGATGAGGCAACAGTCTCCTTTTGACTGTACCTTCTCAGGCTCAAAAAATAGTTCAATCTTGGGCTTGGCGGTCTCTGGTCCTGAGGCTCAAAGACATGGCCACTCTGGGTTACAGGATCACCACATGCATTAATTTTGTTTAGATGTTTTTACACCTGCACATGTAAAACATAGACAGGGTCTATGTGTGCTGCAAACCAGGTATACCTGCAGCTACCTGGTGATTGTACTCGGTGACAAACCCTGGTTTGCACCTCTATAGACAGAGTCTACAGAATAAGTGAAACACATCTGAAGCTGCAATTCTAAGCACATCTTCTTAGGGATTTACTTCCATTTATTGCTTGGAATCACCCTGTAAGTTTCACTGTCCTGTTTTGCAAGCTTCTGAGCCAGGGATGGAATGTTGTTGGAACCACAACTCCCATCATCCCTGACTGTTGGCTATCCTGGCTGGGGCTGATGGAAGTTGGGAGTCCAGAAACCTCTGGAGGACCATCTCTGTTCACAAGAAAATGTCTCCCCCACTCAACATTACAATTGCAGAATATCACTTCAGAGACCGACCTCATTCTAGGGTCCGCCTATCAGCCAGGTTTTCCCGCAAGCAGAGAAAACTCAACACAGTTGGTTTTCCCTTCAAATTCTCCTGCTTTCAAAATGGAACTAGCAGGTTAGCACTGCATCAGAAATCCAGCCTATTTGTCACAACTTCCAGGACCTTCCCTGTCCTATGATCTAGTTACATTCTAGGCAGGAAACATTAGCATTCCTAACTCTCACCTGCCTTTTTGCAGAATTGCTCATTCTATCACCCCAGCAAGTGACTCATTTCTGCTCTCTGGTGCTTTCCACTTTCCTGTGCAAGGATATTCCTTGGCTTTTTTTCCTCTCTTGCAAATGTTTTCCCTTCAGGCCACTGTTCTTGTTCTACCTTGTTTTGAAATCACAAATATGCCTTTTTTCTCCATTCCAACTGCTAACCTACACGATAGATGCAAGACTGGAACAATAGCAATGCAAGCCTCCTTTACATATCTCTTCCCACCCACTTCTTTTCCATCGCTTTCTTTTGCTCTTGGTGTATTTTTTAAAAACAAAAAACCTGGAGTTCTTTTATGTGTATGTTTTTGCTGAGAGGCCTTCTTTTAATCCTTCCTAGTGGAGGAGAATCTAAATTGCATTCCAAGACTATACAAAGATCCAGGGTTATGTAAAACATTGCTATTGGCAACCGACCCACTAAATCACCTTGAACTGTGATCTTAGGAGCGGTACAAGGCTAGGAAGAGAGTTTCGTCTCAGAACTCAGTCAAATCTGCAGCTTAGAAATGCTATGAAGTTCAAGACAATTCAGAATCACTGACATATACTTTTCATGTCACTTTCTGTTGACACCAAAACAAAATTATGTTGGGGTTCTGGCCACGTAAGAATTATCTCCTCCTCCTATGACTCTAGTAAATTCATATTTAAAAAACAACAACACACACACAGTGAAGTTGACACTTATACAAAAAGTATGTCATATCCATAATATAGCCATATTCTTTTTTTCACATTTTGACTTGAAATGAGGAGCTTTACAACTGCTTCCAGATTCTTTCTGGGTAATGGCTATTTTTAAACATCCATACATTATCATTAGCTCCCCAGATTAATTTGTGACAATTCCATTTGCATGCATCCAAAAATAACACGAGCTTCCCCAAGAAATATGTTAGCTTCTGTTCTGGTGAATCATATTGCTGTCAACTGCCTGGTCATCTTAATGGGGATAGCAGCTTAATTCCTACATAGTAGTACCTTGCATGAAGGGATTTTGTAATGAGTGAAACAGCTCTTCATATTTTATAGTTCCAGCGCGACACGGTTCCCCCTCCCTCACTGCATACCCCTACCAAATTGCCAGAGGGCAGGAGAATTCCCAGAACAGCACACAGGGGAAGAATGTTCCATCAGGCAAGCAAAAATTACGACAAAGTTTCCTTACAAGCAGTTAATAACTACTTTTCCCTGATGTAATTTACATGTATATTTTTCATGTCTTATCATCCCAACTTTTCTGTCATGCTGAGTAGCTCAGCATACACACACACTATAATATAATTTAATTTTTGCTTCTGATAGTTCCCCTTTTTTTACGTCTGACAGAATCCAAGAGTTGTGTGTGATCGTGATAGTAACAGTAGATTTAATAGCCTTTTGGCTTGTACCTAAAGGGAGCAAAATTCCATAAGAGACTGGATTTTCTTGCTGTTAAAAAAAACCCAACAACTCCAAGGAAGACAGATGTTCTACAGGTGCTGCATCTCCCAACTCTATTGGAAAATCATCCTGTGAACATTGTCCTGTTTGAGGTAACTTAAAATGACAGGTTTACCATATCCTTTATGGAATTGTGGACACCCTAGTGCAGTCACTTTTAAACAGAAAAAAAGTGAAATATTAAAAAAGCTATCTGAGGAACTTTTTACTCCTGATCTAAGCAGCTATGCACTGAGCATAGAATTAGGAGTGCCAAACCTTGCTAAGGGAGGTAGAATTTGGACTCCGGACAGCTGCTTTTCGTGTTCTCACCTCTTCATCACCCGTGATGACATGTTGCATTTACACACTGATAGAGAACAATAAAAAGCTTACCGGATGCTTAGTTGTGCAGGATGTGGCCAGGATTAAAGAAGGAATGTTTGGTCTGACTTTGGAATGTAGCCATCATATAATAATAGGTTACTAGATTGTGTCTGTTCATTCTCACTTCACTGCACCTGATTTTACCATACAGAAATAAGGAGTCCAGAGGCTACATAGAGGGGAATTGAGTAGACCTGATCAGATTTCTGGGAGGCTACTCACACCCTTTCTTATAAACACCTAAAGGTCACTTTAACAATAGGGAACTCATTCTCACCTCTAGAAAGACAACCAAATACCAAACACATTACTACTGAGAGCACTTGTTAAGCTGAACACCACAGGAGCATTATTTAATGTGGGTTCAGTCCTCAGGATTCACACACAACAGGAACAGGAGACAATGAAATTGTGGTTAAGACTGATTTCAGGAAGAAAAGTTCTCTTGAGCCATTCCTCCCATGGGACGGTGAACTGTATTCCACATTCTTTTCTCTTATAAAAATGTCATTTTCATTTATTTTCAGGATTACTTTAAGCTATTGCTGCTAAAGGTGGTTCTACAATCACAAGGTGTACTTAGTTTTTCACACGTGGTTTCTTCCATTTTGGCTTTATTTCTGTTAAATAAATCATGACACGGTGTAGTACGACATGTGCTGTTGTTCATCTGAGGTTGTATTTACCTGATTTTAAGACCTGATAAGGAACAGATGATTGTTATTATGTCCTCATACGTAAAACCACAAAATTCGAAGAGGGTATACTTTCTTTTCCCCATGACTGTACCTTTTGAAAGGGCACCAAATAAAACTGGGATCACATTCATTCTTTTCTACAACTACTGCTACTTCTATTTTCTCCAGTACCCTGTGTCTGCAGACCAAAGAAAAGTTGGGGACTGCAGAAGAAGTAGATATCTGGGAGAGCAGTATTATAACTCCTCTGTTTGTTAGCACGAGGCCTGGTAAACAGCTGCCAATGGGTCTCATAGCACATACCATTGGTCTGTATCTTCCTATTTAAATTCTAGTTAAATGAACACACTACTTCTTTCCACGCCCCCTGTTTGTGTCTTATACTAACTGCCAAACAGTACCTTTCATTTGATTTATTCACATCTCATATTTACAAAGCTTTAGGTAAATTATGATTACAGATTGGAAACTAGAATGGAAACGTTAGAAAAGTGATTGAAATGTAAGCATCCAAAGGCTTTAAATTTATTACAACACTGAACCAAAGACTCTTATTATTTTTAGACCACCACACTGATATATATCCCAAATGACACAACATGATTGAAGACTATACATTACAGACTATACAACTACACATTTTCATGATTTTCACTTAAATCTGTTCATAAAAGGTTTCATATGTCATAACAGAGGTATCACTATGGAACTGTAACGTATCAAACACTGCATGAAAGGAGTCACATCTATGCAATGGTTCTTTCCCTTCCTCTCCTACTCCCAGGAAAGCATCTTCCAGAGGTTGAGGCGACCTACCGAAAATCATGAGCTGTGTGATATGGGGCTCCAGTGCTTGGGAAGAATTGTACAAAACCGGCTAGAAGCATCTTACACCAGCAGAGAAAACAACAAAGGTGAAAGGCTGCCTTGATCCAAATGACCATGGCAAGCATCATATCTGGACTTTAATAGAGGAAACCTTACTGGGCACTCTACCCCAGTGGCAATGTACAGAAGCATTCTGCCTGAACCACTCAAAGGAACCAATGGAGCAAGCATAGAAACAAACTTTGACATGAAGCCACACATACATTTACTTTCCTGCATTGGATGGGGTCTATGGATTGCACCAATTCACCCCTTCTGGAGTGCTAGACTGCTGTGTCTGATGCTACTAAATAGTGCTAGACAGTTTTGGTCTGCAAACCCAAGAGTGAGCTCACTCTGTTGGATATTATAGTAATGAGTTCATTTTCCTTGCAAGAGAGGAAACCTATATGTGTTTGCTTCCCAGGAGACTAGTATATTTCAGGCAGAACTATGTCCCCTTGTGAGCTGTAGAGAATGGGTACCATGGGGGAGGAGAATGTTCTTTTGACCGCCTCTCACCCACATCCACAAAAGCAAAACAGTCACGTTAACTATTGACACCGCACTGACCACTCAGCAGTCATATTCTAGGGACACTATGCACCTAAACTATCCACACAGATAGTGGGGTGGGTAAGTATCCTCTCCTACATGCAGTACAATCAGCTTGCCTCCCTCTACTTTCCATGCAACTCTTGGTATCCAGAGAGTAAAAGTCTAAGCCAGAGGAGCGCGACCCATGTTGGCTGAACTCATACATCCCACTCAGTATTGTGTGGATACAAACACTTTCTGTTTCCTACAAAGCAGTGTTATGTCATCTCAGGAGTTGGGGAAGGCTACATCCATCTGGACGAAGGCCAAAGCATCATTGTATCCACACCACATTTTAAAGCCCACCCCCTCAATCAGTCAAAAGCTCACCAAAAGCAGAGCTTTGCTGCTCAATGCTATGTTGAACTCCATTTTAACAGGAGGTGAGACAATGAATATTCAGTTAGCTCTGCCACTGTTTTCCTTCACTCTCTACCCAGTGCTTGCCAACTGTGATTCAGCTACTTCATTTTTTAAGCATTTTGCAGGTTATACGGTTCAAGCTGCACTAGGGATCCTGCACATTCATTCACCCCAAATGGCTCTCCTGGTAAGTGATCCACAACCCAGCCATCCAAACATAAAGGAAGTACTTATCACATTGAGATCCACCATCATGCTGAGAACCTCAAAATCCCCTCCAGCTGTTGCCAGGAATTGTAGGTGAGAAGCATGGATTTCCCTCTCCACATACTTTCATTATTATTTATCTACATGTTCTGGGTCCAAAGGAGGCCATCTTTAGCAGTGGCCAGCTGGAAGATCTCATCATAGGTAGCAAGTCTGTCTATTTCAAGGGTGTCTAACCTGTGGACCCTCCAGATGTTACTGAACCAACCAGCATGGACAATGGTCAGGGATGGCAGCAGTTGTAATTCAGCAATACCCGGAGGACTAAAGGTTAGCTACCCCTGGTCTATGGAAAATGGAATAGGAGAGAGCTCTTGACAGGCAAAAGGGTTGTGGGTGGGAGAATGTGAGTCCAATTAAAATGTAGTACTATAAGCCCTTTTCAGACCTTCTCATTGTGTGTATACAGAATGTATGAAGAAGAGTGATGGTGTCTTTGGTCCCATCTGCTTATCTCTACTTGTCCAGAACAAGGTCTGGAAAGCTCTGCTACACACAAAGCTGAATGCACATAAAAGCCTCTTTTTAACCTTTAGCCAACCAGTCTCAGAAGCCAGAGGCAGTGCTGGACTCCACCACTCAAGTCTACAAATGGTGAACATTGGAAAAATATGATTGCCATGCCTGCAGAGAACATACAGAACTGTACTATAATGTATATGAAAAGAAGTTAGGGGCTGATGAAGAGAGTGGTCTACGTCCTACAGAGCATGTGCGGTGTTGTTATTTGAACTTCCTGGTGTACTTAGAAAACCTCTATCATTTTTTTCTTAAAGCATTCTGAACAGCTGGTGACAAGAGACAGCTGTGGGACTGGAGAAAGACAAACATCCCAATCTCTGAAAGGAAGAACAAAGAAGATCTGAGGAACTGCAGACTAGTTAGTCTGACTTCAATATTAGGACAAGATATAGCAGTAGATTTCTAAGTAGCTTGATAGCAATGAAGGTGATTAGTAGGAGCAAGAACAGATTTGTCAAGAATAAATCGTGGTAAGGTAATATTCTACCTTTATTTGATCAGGTTACCAGGATAGTGGATTGCAAGAATGCAGTGGATAAAAATTATTTTGACTTTAGCAACGTTTCTGAAAAAGTGTAAGTGACATTGTAGATATGCGTTATGTGGTTGTAAGTAGGTTCTAGTTTGTTACTTCCTGAGAGCTGTCTTCTTTCTTGAGAATAGATGAAAACCTTAGGAGATATCCTCTCTCTAAAAAAAGTTTGCAGGCCTGTTTCTATTTTTAAAAAACAAAAACAAATAACTGGCATATGCTTTACTGCTTAGTTAGCAGAATATGATTTGCATGATTTAGCAACACACTCATTTAATGTAAATCCAGGATCACAAATTGATATCACAAGGTCAATCTTTCTCATCCCTGGACGCTTTCGTAATTCGTTTCTTTGTTCTTGGGAACCTTTCTGTCTGTGCCCTCCCTTTTTCTTCACGAAATATGATGCCACACCTTTATCAAGCAGTTCAGCATCGCAAAGATGTATCAGCATCCTTTCATAGGACAGATCTGATATACACATTATACAAAGCAAGTGAGAGAGAGAGAGAGAATGGTAATTTACTGGTTCACACTTTCATGTGAGATAAATTGGTGCAGCTGCAAGCCTGCAAGCTTTCACACCAAAGATGTCACTCTGCCACTTTGACAGAGGAAAGAAATTGACAGAAAGATTTCCTTATTCTGGAGGGTCCAAGAGATTCCTTTTACAGTTCACATCTCTTCACCACAATCTGACCCAACTCCCACTCTGCATGAATATCTAGAATAATACAAAACATCCTGTGGGGAACTGCACATTTTTAAAAATCCCTGCTATTTATTGTGGACAATTAAGCTGAAAAGAAATTCTGGACCAAGTGGCATCACCTGCCTTTACCTAGCCTTTGGCCCTCCAAAGTTTTTTCGATTATGCTACCATCCTGACAATTGGCCATGCTAGCTGGGACTGGTGGGCAGAGTAGTCCAACAACAACTAGAAGGCCGTCCCTGCTGTTAACTAACCATCATTCTGGCACAGTTGGCCTGATGAACAAAACTGGTAAACAGCTGAGAAAGTGCATCCATGTATGAAAGGCATAACACAACCCAGCCTCATCCTTTGCTGTGCTTGTACATGGTCCACTCAGTGAACCAGCCTGTTAGGATGAAACAAGATGTTTGTGTGCACCTCTTAAATTCAGCTCTCATTCCTCTGGGGCGACACATATTTTGTTTAGTGCTTAAATCAAAACTGTGCCTGTGTAAAGAAGCAAGCACAAAATCAAACCCACACCCACAGTACAAAAGAAGCCCAAAGTACCTTTTATGGAGGGAAATACTGTCACAACTCCATTGAGCAAAGGAGAAAAACATCAGACATGCTTTCCTCTGCACATGTTGTCTTTGAGATAAAACAAGACTTGGGGCACCTTAAATACTAAAACATGTTTCCATGGACTAGAGTCTCTTTCTGCAGATACATAAAGAAATAAACTTTATTATGACACAAGTGTTCTTGGACTAAATGTGTTATTCTTTAAAGTGTGACAAGACTCTTGGTTGTTCCTGTTGCAACCAAAATCATCCTATAGATGCAGTTATCTTTTGAGTGAATTCTCTGTTCTCACCTTTTTCTTTGTGACAAATTCTAGTGATCACCTGAGCATGTAAGTCTGCTTTGGGTTGGATCTGTATGTTATCCCATCACACAGTTACCCAGCATGGGGTGCAACTGGAAGAAAATAAGACTTGTTCCTTTTTTGTTACAAACCCAACTGAATGGAACAGTTAGGAAAATAAAAAATCCTCACCCAAAAAACTGCTCAGTTCTAGTGGTCTGGTATTTCCCTCCCCCTCACTTGCTTTAAGGGAACTGGCATTTCTCTGAACAGAATATCAAGTATTTCCTAGGCTACTTGAATGACCATCAACCAGTGGCAACTTTAAGCTACTTGTGATCTGGTCTGCACTTGAACTGGTGACCTGGTGGTCAAAGGCTCTTATATCCCATTACCTGTTCCTTGAGTCAGTCAATCCCCTTATTAAACTTTTTTTTTTAATCTGCAACCATGAAGTCTGCCTCTTGTACTCTTACGTAATGCAATGTTGCTTAAGAAGGCCATGTGGAACATGCTCAGTAAAGGTTTGTTCTCTCCTTTCTTTCAGATGTCTACACTGTGCCAATTAAAAATAATAGAACTGTACTTTAAATGACTGGAGAACTATAAGCTGCCTTTCATTGAACAAAAGCTCTACATTCCCTTTTACTCCTGCTGCAAGAACAAAGCCAATGTGATAAAGAACTGAAGTTCAGGTTTATTCTTTGCTGAAAGTACAAGCACAACTTTCAGAAATCTAAAGCTAGAAATGCTCATATGTATGTGGAATAGGGTTTCAGTGTTGATGCATATTACTTGTTTACCCAGTTTTAATATATTATGCATATATTTATAATTCCATAGTGTCCACCCCGAGAACGGAGTAGTATAGAAATGTGAAGGGAAAGAAACTGAACTATAAAACATCTCACAAAAGTATGAAGTGTATTATATGAGAACAAGTCCAACCTAATCATTCTTTTAAAAACCAAAATAGGTTTCCACAGATTTCTTAAGAAGCACATTTTACTCTATATATTTTTTTCAGCACAACAGTCAGCTACAAACCTTTCCACCCCATCCTGCTATCTCGAGGCATATGGAATTTGTCCAAAGACTATAAAGGTAACAGAATGGGTCACATTGCAAATCCTGAATAAGGTTCAAGATTAGGCAAGTCAAGGTAAGTTAGGCTTTACAATAATAGATTTTGAACGTTGTGGGCAGAAGGAGGAAATGGAAGTTTACCGCAGTGGGAATTCCCAAGATGTTTGCTAGGATGCTGAAACTCCAAAGTCAGCTCATGCCATTGGTTAAGTGGATGTTGACATTTTTTGTTCCTTTCCTCATCAGTAACATGAACTTTCCTCTTGAGGCACAGAAAGTGTGTGTGTGTGTTCCTTTTGCTTTGTTTCATTTCAAATTTCATTTTAGATGTCAAAAGGGTGTCTATAGTTTTTTCTCTACAGATTTCGACAGAAGAGATAATAACAAGGGCAGAGACAGTGAAGACTATTCCTGCATGAAACACTACCGGACTGAACTTCAGCCCTGTTCAGCCATTTGCCACATGTATACCCTCCAACATTTTGTCCCATTCCATAATGATAATTTTACTATTTATATCCAACACATCTTACTGGGTTGCCCAGCTACTCTGGGCGGCTTCCAACTTATATAAAAATATAAGAAAATATTAAAGCATTTTTTAAAAAACTTCCCTATGCAGGATTGCCTTCAGATGGCTCGGGGGTCAAATAAGTCCATACCCTCCAACATTTCTCCAATGAAAATAGGGACGTCTTAAGGAAAAGCGGAACATTCCAGGATCAAATCAGAAACTGGGACAGCTTCTCTAAATCAAGGACTCCCCTGGAAAATAGGGACACTTGGAGGGTCTGAACATGTTGAAGTGCACAAGGAGAATGGGTCAGTAAGACAGCATTGCTGGCATCCTCACTCCAGAATCATACATGGCATTGTCCTCACCCCATCCTCAGGTGTCAGCAGCATGCTGGGCCAGATGTCTACATAAACTCCCTTTTGAGCAACCACTGTTTGTTGATCTGTTGCAAGCAAAAAGGTGCAGATACAACTTCAAACATGCTTCATGCATGAATATATTAATTTGCTCTAGCTGGGTAGAGAGGATCCTTTTTGACACGTTCTTCGCCAAGGTTTCATGCATTCAAATGTCTGGAACATTTTTAGCGGCAGATGCCAATTACTTTTACCCCACAGCTGCTTAATTTGCTTGAAAGTCAGTATTCAGCCCAAGAGGCTGGAGATATAGGAAATGCTGGAGCCTCATTAATTCATCACTTATAAGAGACATGCTCTAAAAGCTTCAAAGCTCAACTAGGTGGAGTATTTATTATTGTTATTATTATTTAGGTGTTGAATCACTTCTGCTGGAAGGCTAACTCCAAGCAAATACACTTTCATCCCAATAAAGGAAAGCCACAAAATCTAAAAGTTAATGAGTTATTTAGGGAAGATCAGACAGAGTGAGATAAACTATCTCAGGCAATCAAATCTGTTTCAATATTACAGATGAACTATCACTGAGGGTTTCTGATTAGTTCTTCTGATCTCATAATAGCTTTTAACCAGTGGTTCACACCCAATGTTCTGTTCACAAACAGCTGCATTGCAAAGAGTATTTACTATTCCTCTCTTATAATGCAAAGTGTGACTTAAACAGAAAGTAAGGCTAGATTGTGTGTTACATGGTCCCAGGGCACAATCTGAAATCACATGATGTAGCCACCTTACTGAAGCTAAGCTCTTCTGGCCAGTGTCTGGGATGGGAGTCCACCTGGTGTACGCCAGGTATGGAGAGGCGCTGAACAGAGGGAGAGAATTTTTTTTTCTTGTTCTCCTCCTCTAAAACTAGGTGCGTCTTATGGTCAGGTGCATCTTATAGAGCGAAAAATACGGTAGGTTCCATTCATATGCACACTGTTAACTCTGGCTCCTGTGTGCGTGCGCGTATCTGAGAAAAGAGCGATACATAGGTATTTCCCAGTGTGTTGATTAGGTGGGAAAGACCCACACAAATTTACCTTACCCATGTGGTTGCAGAATTCACACAAAAGAATAGGCACACTAAGGAATGCCTTACACAATGCTTTCCCAAAAAACGAGTGGAATTTAATCTCCAAATCGGCAACATGATCCACGGAGCAGCTTCCTAAGCACTACACGCATGGCCGAAAAGCCCACACACTACCACACACATATTACAAAATGCTGAAAGAGACACTCTTCTCTGCATCTGGGGCAGGGGGAAAACACTTGTCTGAAATGATTCTGAGTTCTCTCAAAGCATTTAAAACCTTTTCAAGCATTCCACCTACTTCAATTCCCAGGATCTAAGAAAACTGGGAAGGTTTGTTTTATAAGAGGGGTGGGATCAAAAATATTTTTTAAAATAAAAAGATAAAGATCACCATGCAAAATACCACTATGATAACAAGGTTTTGGAATGCACATTGTGGGCAGCTGCAGAAGAAGACGGCATTGTTCCACATACGTTTCGCAGGAAAGGGGGGGAATGGCAACACTGGTGCATTTCAGATTACTTTTCATTCTGCATCTAACACAATTCTGTATTGTTTTGCGGAGTATTTACTGTAGTGCCTGCCTGTTCAATTCAAGCATTTGTAAACCTTTTCGCATAGCTGCGCTGCTGACACACATTGGTACAAAGTGAATGTCTGTTTTTTAAAATATATATATTGTCTTTTATTGTTCTGCAGTTCTTGTGATTTTTTTGTTATCTGGAAAGTAATAGCCCAGTAACAAAATGATCAGACAATTCTCCAAACAACACTTTCGAGTTTTTAAAGGACATTTATTGGCATAATGTGTTTACAGAACATACAGTGCAAATGTCCTTCCTGTCAGCTTATCAGTTTGCTAGCAGCAGCAGCAGCAGCAGCAGCAGCAGCAGCAGAAGAAGAAGAAGAAGAAGAAGAAGAAGAAGAAGAAGAAGGAGGAGGAGGAGGAGGAGGAGGAGGAGGAGAAGAAGAAGAAGAAGAAGAAGAAGAAGAAGAAGAAGAAGAAGAAGAAACTGAGAGCAAAAGTATCTGCTGAAAACCATCTTCATGCTAAAGGAGATAGAGAACAGTTCATTCAAAAGCCAAGAACTTCTGTCAGGGTGTAACTTTTGTCTCTCCAAAGAACTAGCTCATTCTGTGACCACACCAGAAGTCATAAGGGAAACATTTGGCTGCTGTGTGTGTCTGTAATTTATTTGTACTTTAAAAAGTAGAGTGAAGACCATTTTTCAGAAGGACCACTATTTTATCAGAAGTTCTTCCCTATTATGCATCAGCGCTGCGCTGGCATTATGCTTGCTCCCTCTTAATCATCACTAATAAACCAGGAACCAACATGCTATTCTGCCCTGCCACTCCTTCCCTTTTATCCATGCAGGAAATTCTTCTACTTAACTATGATTCAGCAGTTCCGTGGCATCTAGTGCTAACTGTGGATAAGATTGACAGAGTTGCCCTTGGGTCCAGGATCTAAAGCCTACTTCAAACCACTGTGTCACGCCACAGTTAACAAATGATGTTCCAGAACTGCTTGACCGTAATTGAAAATGACTTGTAAAGTAAACTGGAGGTATCCTTACTGCCCTTTATACAAATCTATGGTGTGAGCGCATCGGGAATATGGTGTACTGTTCAGTTGCCTCACTGCAAAAAAGGGATAGGTAAAGGTTCAGAAAGGTACTGACGGAGGAAGAGGCGTGCAGGGGGAGTGCACCGCCCCCAGTAGCGCAATCCCGGAAGGGTGCCATCGCGGCTGCCCCCCACCTGTGCTGGATGCCACGCCCCCAAGATGCGCACCACGCCCCAACAGGTGGCATGCCCCGCCCCCAGGACGCACACCAGCCCCGCCCCCACCTGCTCTCCGCCCCCCCCCGGTGCCGGAGCATGAAGCTCCACCACTGCAGAAAGGGGCAACCAAACTGGCCAAGGAGATGGAGCAACTCCCCTATGAGGAACAGTTACAACATTTGGGGCTTTTTTTTAGTTTAGAGGAAAGGGAAGTAGGAGGAGACGTGAGAGAGGTCCATTATGTATGCTGTGGAGGTTTTTCTTCCTCACGATACTGCAATTGGGAACAGAAAATGAAGTTGAATGTTGGACAAACTAAAGGAAGTCCTTCTTCACACAGCACATAGGTATATTGTGAAACTTGTTGCCACAAAGTGTAGCAGTGTCTGTCCATTTGAGTGCTTTGAAGGGGATTTAGGAAAGTTCATGGAGGTTAAGACTACCAGTGGCTACTAGTCATGATGGCCGTGTGCTACTTTGAGTATCAGAGGAAGCATGGCCCCCAATACCAGCTGCTGAAGAACATGAGACAGCTGCTGTGCTCTGCTCCTGTGGGCATCTTTCTGGCCAGTGGGAGAACAGGATGCTGGACTACATAAGCCTTTAGTCAGATCCAGCAGGGCTCTACTTACGTCAGTGAGGAAAACAGAAAAGGACCAAACTTTCCCAAAGAAGGCTGACCATTAACTGCGCTTAGCATTGAGACAGCGCTGCATCTACGGTGACCTCCTCTGATACATATTACTATGCAGAACGTTCCAGTGCTTGCAGCCTATTGTGCATCTCTCTATACTGACCCTACCTCCATCACTACAATAATAGTAATATAATAATAATTTATTATTTCTACCCAGCCACTCTGGGCGGCTTCCAACAAACATTAAAAAACAATAGTCTATTAAACATTAAAAGCTTCCCTAAACAGGGCTGCCTTCAGATGTCTTCTAAAAGTCTGATAGTTGTTTTTCTCTTTGACATCTGGTGGGAGGGCGTTCCACAGGGCGGGTGCCACTATCAAGACGGCCCTCTGCCTGGTTCCCTGTAACTTGGCTTCTCACAGCGAGGGAACCACCAGAAGGCCCTCGGCACTGGACCTCGGTGCCCGGGCAGAACGATGGGGGTGGAGACCCTCCTTCAAGTATACTGGACCGAGGCAGTTTAGGGCTTTAAAGGTCATCACCAACACTTTGAATTGTGCTCGGAAACGTACTGGGAGCCAATGTAGGTATTTCAAGACTGGTGTTACGTGGTCTCAGCGGCCGCTCCCAGTCACCAGTCTAGCTGCTGCATTCTGGATTAGTTGTAGTTTCCGGGTCACCTTCAAGGGTAGCCCCACACAGAGCGCATTGCAGTAGTCTAAGCAGGAGATAACTAGAGCATGCACCACTCTGGCGAGACAGTCTGCGGCCAGGTAGGGTCTCAGCCTGCGTACCAGATGGAGCTGATAAACAGCTGCCCTGGACACAGAAGTGACCCGCTAGTAATTAAAAACGACATCATCATGTAAAGGGCAGAAATATTTTCCACGCAACATAGCTGCCAAATAACAGCCTAAAGAGAACTTTTAAAAAAACTAAGAGAGGCTCGCTTGGGCTAATAGCTTGAAAGCAGCCTCTCTGATTGGAATCTGCAGGGTAAAAGAAAGTACAATTCAGGCTCCTACAACAACAGTCCAAAGGGCTCCAAACATGAAACTCTGTGTGATCTGAAATTGCCAAAACTGAAACAAAAAAGAAAACATGACCAAACAAAACACAGCATTCTGGCCTGAAGGCATCTCTGTTTCTGCATGTGCCACTAGACAAACCTGGAAATTATCGACTTCATCGTGTATGGAAACTTCCATGCACAACTTGGAAACCAAAATGATTTTTTAAAAATGAAATGAGCCCATCTCTGTTGTCCACAGCATCAAAGTTTTATAAGGAAAGCTTCACTTCCTTTTGAGTGCTTACATTGCTATTGCTTTTAAGGGGGGGGGGGCAAGCCCCGGATGAAGATTCCTGATCAGAGACCCTAAAGACATCTAGGATGAGGAACTAGCAGGAATCCAACCTGCATTTTTAGTCTGCTTTGATGTTGAAAATGATCTCCACTTGCTCTCCCATGTCCCTGAGAATAAACAAACTTTGTAAACCATGTTACAAAGCTACAACTCTACAACTCCTGGAAATAAATATTCATCCTCAGATGAAGATCTGTTGGTGATGCTGAATTGTCTAGAAGGGCCATAGATCAATCACTGAGAATCTCTTTTGCATGCAGAAGGTCCCAGACTCAATCCTTGGGATCTCCAGGTAGAGCTGATCTCTTTTTTGACAACCTGAACAGCCGCTCCCAGTCAGGTAGACAATATAAAAAGTGACTTGGGGACCGCATGCTGAGTGTGATGCAAGAGAGTTATCCTGAAAGGAGAAGCAGACACACAAACCCCTGACTACAGATTGAACTGCAGTGTGAATTAGGTTGATCATCATTTCATTATGCAAACAAGAATCACATGAAGGAATTCTACGAAACTGTCAGATAAGGTGCATCCATCATTAATCACCATTTTAAACTGTTGGTGTATAGCTGACACAGAGGCATCCATTTGATCAAAATATACACATTTACATTAACTATGACCTTGCGGGGGGAACACAGAAGAGTTAAATAACCATCCAAATCCAAGAACAATAAATTCAGTTCAATTTCCAAATCACAGATCACATAAACCTACAATTACTATGAGATTAAATTGCTGAACTGCATTAATTGTATATTTTGTTCCTGTAATTGCAGCACGGTTGAAGGGTTACAAACATAGGGTTCAGGCAGTCACAAAATAATTACCTTATCAACAAACAAAAGAGGGAGGGAGAGAAGAAAGTAATCATATTTATGCTTTATTAAACTAGAATCAAGCACCTAGTATTTTTCATACTGGTTATACAATCCTTTAAGGGTGATAATTCACTATGGGACATTATTGCGATGGGGCAGGATATTTGCATATGCAAATTTCTGTCATTGGGCTGTGCCTGAGACCTGTGAAAAGCATGGACTGTTGTTGATTTCCCCCCTACTAGCAAATGCAAGTAGGAGCGGGGGATCCAAAATATTGGATGTTTATAGTTGCTATTTAACAGGTAGTGCTTCACCCTATAATAACCCTAATAGTTAGGTACCACACACATGCAGCTGTGAATCACACTCCACCATGGTATTGGAATGTCTCACTGGCACAGTGGAACACCATTGCTAGACCTGCAGACAGGCATGAAAATTATCAACATCTATCAAGGTAGGGAGCAATGAGGCAACCTGGAAGGCCTTTCTGGGGTGGGGTGGGGGGATCACAACAGTTGAAAACACCATGCCAACCCACCATGCTTCAGATGGCAGTGGATAATCAACAGGAGCTTTGGAGATTTCACCTTTCCCTTGAATTCTACACTGGGACACAGCTTGTAGACACCTGCTGTACACTAAACACAGACACACACACAAAACCCAAGAAACTATTCATCAGAACTAACTGCAGAACTCTTGCTGTGACATAAAGGAATGAAAAATCTGAAAATTAGGTGTGCAAATATAATTTCAAAAAATGTAATTCCCCATGGCATGTATTCCAAGACATAAAAGCATTTTTAATAATTTTTTGGGCAGGCAGTCTTATACTCTGATGGGTTTGCAATGAAAACATTGATCTGCCTAATGCACAGCATACGCTGCATATCATAGAATCATAGAATCATAGAGTTGGAAGAGACCACAAGGGCCATCGAGTCCAACCCCCTGCCAAGCAGGAAACACCATCAGAGCACTCCTGACATATGGTTGTCAAGCCTCTGCTTAAAGACCTCCAAAGAAGAAGACTCCACCACACTCCTTGGCAGCAAATTCCACTGTCGAACAGCTCTTACTGTCAGGAAGTTCTTCCTAATGTTTAGGTGGAATCTGCTTTCTTGTAGTTTGGATCCATTGCTCCGTGTCTGCTTCTCTGGAGCAGCAGAAAACAACCTTTCTCCCTCCTCTATGTGACATCCTTTTATATATTTGAACATGGCTATCATATCACCCCTTAACCTCCTCTTCTCCAGGCTAAACATGCCCAGCTCCCTTAGCCGTTCCTCATAAGGCATCGTTTCCAGGCCTTTGACCATTTTGGTTGCCCTCCTCTGGACACGTTCCAGTTTGTCAGTGTCCTTCTTGAACTGTGGTGCCCAGAACTGGACACAGTACTCCAGGTGAGGTCTGACCAGAGCAGAATACAGTGGCACTATTACTTCCCTTGATCTAGATGCTATACTCCTATTGATGCAGCCCAGAATTGCATTGGCTTTTTTAGCTGCCGCGTCACACTGTTGGCTCATGTCAAGTTTGTGGTCAAGCAAGACTCCTAGATCCTTTTCACATGTAGTGCTCTCAAGCCTGGTGTCACCCATCTTGTATTTGTGCCTCTCATTTTTTTTGCCCAAGTGCAATACTTTACATTTCTCCCTGTTAAAATTCATCTTGTTTGTTTTGGCCCAGTTCTCTAATCTGTCAAGGTCGTTTTGAAGTGTGATCCTGTCCTCTGGGGTGTTAGCCACCCCTCCCAGTTTGGTGTCATCTGCAAATTTGATCAGGATGCCCTTGAGTCCATCATCCAAGTCATTGATAAAGTCGTTGATAAGTCGTTGATATCGTTCATGCATAAAGCATAAGCATCACAAGAAGAATCCAAGAGAAGCTGAGATGTAAGCGCCTTGTCCAACAGAACTAGGACGCATGTCAGCTGCGACTGAGCCTCCTAGAATTCTTACTGCAATAGCACAGTCTGGTCTGGCCGGCAACTCAAACTGATAAAACGCATGCAAATGTCCTTCATCTGTTCCAAACCCCTGTGCTACTATTGCAAAGGCTTTGTAAACAGATGATCATGAAGCAGGTCATTTGTATGGTTTGCTGGCACCTAACTAAGAAGAGTTGTGTGCAAAATTAAGATCTGGTGAGCTTGCCATGTCATCTTCCAACATGCTTATTTGAAAAGAAGCCCTATTGATATTGATGGCCAGGAACTTCCTGCTCCCATCACTTGTTGAGCCCATTATGGGTGGGGATTGTCCACGAGTGATCTGGCCTGATTGAACAGCGTCTTCCCCTTGAAAAGCTTCATGGCTGGTGGCTGAGCAGCCATGGCTGAAGATTCTACATAGCTAACTCTGCATGCAGTCCAAAGGGAGTGAACCTCAGGCCTGGGGGTTTCATCCAATGTGCCACCAGCGTCTCTCTATCTGGCCCTCACAACCCTCCCCAGTCCACATACTCTCTCCAGGACACATTCAACCCTGCTTGGCATTCTGAATGTTTTTGTCTGGATGGAAGGTGTCTTTGAACTTTGATAGTGTCTCTTGCTTATCTGGGGCAGGGAGAGAGGTGTATGAGTGTGTGTAGAAACTAGCCTACTGTACAAAGCTAAAATTTACTTTCATAGCTCCACCCACGGTTGGCTCTGGCTTCACCCACCACTTCCATGTGGCCCCCAGAAGTTTATCTGGAAGGGAATGTGGTGAAAAAAGGCTCCTCAACCCTGTTTTAGGGCTTCACAAGAAACCTCACATTTCCAAGGGCAGGAAGCTGCTTCCATTTTTCACATAGGGAAGCGGGGCTTTGACAGAAATTTCCACATTTCCCAAAGGGCAACCTTTTGAGATGAAAGCAGAATCTGACAAAATATCCAACTCAGCCCTAACATTTTCCATTAAAGATTCAGTTCCACTTTCCACTATAGAATGAGTCATTGGGAACAGCGCAAAGATCCCAGCACAAAAACCTCTATTCACAGTAACGAAGGTGGTCTCCCTAGAAAAATGAGCAGTGCATGCTAGCCAGGTGGTAAGTTTTAACTGCACACATCTGGCTTTTGTGGAGGGAATGAACATGAAAATGCCTACTGTGTAGAAGTGCTGTGTTATTGCTTGGTTCGTTTAGCCTTTAGCTGAATTGCTCTATTCCCAAAGCTCTTCTTAAAACAAAACAAAACAAAAAGTCAACATGGTCTCCTCTTCTGAATGCCACCGTTCTGCTGATTTCATCAGAAGAGAAGTGGAGTAAAGACGCAAGCGCTTACAACTCTGAATTACTGCAGCCAGGCGGCATTTGCTGTGCCAACAAGGTATGAATTACCCTGAACTGCGTATAAACATTGCCAGGGTTTCATCAGCTCAGTAGTGTGCCTAGAGTCCCTCTCATCATCCGCTTCATCTAATCCTACAACTCAATTACCTTTTATGACATCTTTCAGAGAAATAGCTAGTATGTAAACTAATTCAATTTCATACCACAGCTGAAAGGATGTGAGTTTTTTATTTTTATTATTATTTACAGGTGAAATTAGGCTGCACTGCAGCTTCTGCCTGAATGGGTGCAGAAGCTGTGAAACTCATTTCCCTTCTGGCCCCTGCACAGGGCTGTCTTAAGCATATGCAGCGCCGGGGTGCAAACATCCACCCAGCGCTCCCCCCCCAGGTTGCCCAGAGTTGTCAACCTTTTTTAGGGGGGGCAGCACACTCTGGGCCGGCTGCCGAGGAGCACAGGCAATCCCAGGCATGCAGGAGGGCAGAGCCGGCCAACTGCCTCAGCCCATCGCTGGATCGCTTGCCTCCGAACTCACAGTGGAGAGCAGCCTGCAGCAGAAGAGCCCGCCACAGCACTCCGACGGGCGGACTCTTCCCCAGACTCCCCAGACTCCAACTCTCAGGTCCTGGACTCTCGGCCTGGTGCCCCTGAGAGCCCAGCGCCCGGGTGCCCCACACCCCTAACGCATATGGTTAAGACGGCCCTGCACCTGCACATGGAACAAAAATAATTTTCAGTTCCATTTCCCATTGTTCTGGTAAACACACAGCAAGCTGGAGATTGGATGTTGGGCAGGCAATGAAGCTCATTTAGCAAATAAATAAATCTGGAAGCCTTGAATTGGAACTTGGTCACACAAATGTCATGACATTCAGAGACAGAAGGATTTCAGACACCATCCTAGATTTCAAAAAGTTTCTGATTTTTGGCAAAACTTCCATGTTTGAGTTCACAACAATCAAACTACTTAGCTCTACCTTGTTTTCCACCAATGAGCTGGATAAAAAAAAATGTGCCCATTTATTATTTTTATCATCTGAAATTATTTAGTTCTTCTTTAGTTAAAGATTAATTAATTTCACCGAACCTGCGGGTTCAGAAAATTACTGCAAAGCACTTAATCCTTCAAAAATTCTTCTGTTCCTTTGCACGCTTTGGTGGGAAGGGGTTTTACCAAGGAAGTCAATTCACACCACATCCGCGTTGCCCAACAAATGATACCATCACTTCTTAATGCCACTTTGGACCGCAAGTTTTATTCCACATTTCAGGATGTGAGAGTGAGAGGGTGCAGAATTATCATCAAGCCAGCTCTGGCACAGCTCTAAGTAAACACCCAGCCCTCCGCTGCTGCTCACGTAGCTTGTTGTTGTTGGAAGTTCATTCAATCAGTGCACCAAGCCTGGTGATGGTCGTGGCTTTCCAAGGTTTCAGGAAGTCCACCCTAGCCCTTCTACCTTTTTAACCAAGTATGCCAGACAGAGATCAAACCTGGGGTATCATCTGCATGTATAGCATCTTCTTTTAAGGCCAATTCAGATGGGGCATTAGCGCATTACAGGAAGTTGTTCCTTATAAACTAAAAAAGAAACCCAAAACACTAAATAGTTCAATTGGGTGCGGGATGGGACAAGATCAGGATTGCAGGGTGTGGGGATTTTTTAACCCTTCTTGTGCTGTGATCCTGATGGAGATTCCCAAGCTATGGCCAACAAGAGTTTTCCACCTGAACAGTGTGACTTTTTTGTTAGGATCACAGCACAGGAAGAAAGGGCTAAACTTGTCCATGGTCCTGATGTGGTTGTGGTTGTGGTTGTCATCGTCGTCCCCCCATCCACTCAAATGACAGCTATTTAGAGGATGGGGAAGAAGACGAAGAAGACGAAGAAGACGAAGAAGACGACGAAGACGAAGACGAAGACGAAGAAAGAAGAAGAAGAAGAAGAAGAAGAAGAAGAAGAAGAAGAAGAAGAAGTATACTTCCAGCGATACATTTATCACCACATCTACTTCGGTTCTTACTACTGAAGTAAGACCTCTTCCCGTTTTGATTTCCACAAAATCACTTGCACATGTATCTTCTTTCCTTTGAAGTAAAGAATGCCAAAGTTAAAACGCCAAACCTTGTGCTACGGACCTACAGCTCTTGGTGTGTATACCCTTCACTTGAAAGGTTCTTTTTAATTTATTGCTCAGCGTTGTCATCTATTCCCTATCAGAACTTTCAAAAGGAACAGTACAGATGTCAAGCTTCTCCCTCCCCACCACCCCAAACGAAAATACTGCCAGGAAATTCAGCATTAAACATAAATGAAGAGTTACTTTCAAGCTGAGAAATAGCCTCAAGAGTACCTAACAGACTTGCTAAAATGCTGACTTGTTACATGCGCTTCTTTTCAACGATAGCACACAAACTGCTGCCTGCAACAAAATATAACCCATTCAGGCACACAGACTGCAAAAGTGGGTGGAGGGAAATCCATGCATATTTCAGGAAACTGTCTCTCTGTGGGGGTTATACAACCACTGCTCAAATGCTTATTTGTTAAGGCAGCATAGGATGTGCATGGTAGGTTTCTCCACCTCTGCTTTCCACGTATCAGTACTATAGGACTGCTGTTATGCTGGAAAAAGCAAGCTATAGCTTGCTGAACTATAACGCTTGTAGGAAGGAATTAATGACTGAGCCATGCAAAAAAAAATCATTGTCCTTCCTACTGGGTCAGGTGGGGGTATTTTTAATGTTAGAATCAGGATCAGCCCTGAGTTTGTTGGGGCCTTTGGTAGGCTTATTTCTGGGCCTTGCGTTATCACCACCCTGATTGATCCTCTCTCTCACACACACAAATGCACTCCACCACTCAAGAAATGAAAATACAGTGGTACCTCTAGTTACGAACTTAATTCGTTCCGGAGGTCCGTTCTTAACCTGAAACTGTTCTTAACTAGAGGCGTGCTTTCACTAATGGGGCCTCTTGCTTCTGCTGCACCGCGGGCACACAATTTCCATTCTCATCCTGGGGCAAAGTTCTCAACTCGAGGTAACTCTTCCAGGTTAGCAGAGTCTGTAACCTGAAGCGCTTGTAACCTGAGGCGTTTGTAACTCGAGGTACCACTGTAGCAAAGGCTTCTATAGCCAATCCACTTTGTATTTCAAGTTTGTGCTGCAGCTCATATCCACTGCTGCTCACTGCCTGCCCCCAGTCTCAGTGGGCTGACCAGGCTCTGTGGCTGAGGGCAGTGATGGGAATGTCTGCCATCAATGTTCAATATAGTGTAAAGGCTACTGCAAGTTGCCATTTTTATTACTCCAGAAGGCCTATGGGCACCAAAGTAGTATATATTGGGTTCAGAGGCATTCTGGGGTAATAAAGGTAGCAGGTGCTGTGGACATTTCACTCTGGGCATTCCTTCAGAGCAGCAGATGGGGAGGGGGTTAAAATAGCAATAATTAATGATTATTGCATGGGCCCTTCTGGAATTACTAGGCCTAGTCACAGCCTCTGGTGTTTGTTGCAGCAGAAAAATCCATTTCCAAACCATGGCTCTCAGCTTTTCCACTCTCAACACTCCAACTCTATGAGAAAAAGCATTTAGAAGCAATGCCCTATATGTGCAATTAATTCATATTGCAGTGAAAATTCTTACATTTCGCTTGTTCTATTTTAAATATCAAAGGGTGGCTATAGCATGCACATTTTAGGATCTCCAATGGAGAGAAGCAACATGAACTTGAATAAGCACATATAAATCTTCTGTGACCCACTTTTACTGCTGACACCTCAGAAGCATGAATGATAATCCCCAGGATGGATTTAAGGCTACAACATAGTAAAACGTAACACAGTATCACTAGGCGGCTAAAATTCCTAAATGCAGTTTTATCACATATTCTGCAAATATGTCATCAATCGGCACTCTACAAATTTTCCCCTTTTTGCCCAGAGAATGTTATTATAAAGCATCATCTCTGACATATGGAGCTCCTTTGTATCACAACCAAAGAGTTCAAGGTAAGGAAAACTTGACATGCTGGAGTAATTCACTCTCTGTGCTAAATACTGTCAGCAGATCTGCTCCAAAGCTGTGCTATTTCTGAAGAGAGGTTCTGCTGTCAAAGTGCAGAGCTTCAGGACCAGCGATGAGGAATGCCTCATTTAAAAGTCTGTGAAGCATCCTCTCATCAATGTGTTAACCTGTGACCAATACCTCCATTGTCATTTTCCAGCTCCTTGGCAGCAATGTGGGGTAGTTATTTTTCCATGAAAAATACTCCAATGGACAATTCTAAATTATTAAAGAAGGTGTATGGTATATTGTTAGAATGGGAAACTAAGGACGAAGAAGTCAAATCAGTAATGATCAAATGGGCACAGGATTTAGGTCATAATATACAATCTGAAGATTTGATAAGACTCTGGAAAGTGAATTTGAAATTTATGGATTGCGTATTATTGAAAGAGAACTACATGAAAATGATGTATAGGGGTACATTAACACCAGTAAAACTGGCAAAAATGTATAGAACAGAACAAAATAATTGTTGGAGATGTAAAGAAGGGGAAGGTACATTTTATCATATGTGGTGGGACTGTAAGATTGTTTTAAAAAAATGGGGAATGATAGACAATGAATTTTTAAAAATGTTTAAAAGAACATTTGTCAAAACACCAGAAGCATTTTTGTTAGGTATTTTAGGACAAGAGTTGTTGAAAGAAAAAAAGGACATTATTCATGTATGCTACAACAGCGGCAAGAATTTTAATAGCTCAAAATTGGAAGACCGGAGAAGTATCATCAAAAGCGCAAAGGGAAGAAAAGTTGATGAACTATGTAGAGTTAGCAAAGTTAACTGCGTGAAAAGGACAAACTGTGTAAAAAGTGACTTTGAAAAAGAATGGGAACTCTTTACAATATATTTGCAGAAACAACAGAAAGAAATGGTCTCGCTGGCCAGGATTGAAATATAAAGTTACAATTTTATTTACAGAGAACAAGAAGTATAACAATGCGATAACATATTGTATATAAACAGCAGAATGCATCATCTGATGTAATAAACCAGAAATGGTAGTTGAGGGAAGACAACAGGGAGGGAGGAAATTGGAAAATATATGTTTAGTAATGATACTGGAAACTTGTTTTGAGAAAAGAAAACCAATAAAAATTATTTAAAAAAGAAAAAAGAATAATACTCCAATGATTTTCTAAGTTTTCTGCTTCATAAATTCATTTGTAAATTAATCCAACACAAAAAAGGCTGCCAAGTGCAAGCACAATATTAGGTAAGCTAATTTTGTCTCATATATATACACACACACACACACACACACACACCCCACAGATGAAGAATAAATTCAGTGCCATAAACTCTTTTGCAAAAAAAAGGAAGAAAGAAGAAATGGCCCATACCATATGTTCAGTACCAAAGGCACAGATCCAGCTATTTATTATATATTCTATTGAAATGGGTAGGTCCTGTTTTCTCTCAGCCTGCTCTTGCTGCCTAGCTTTTCATTAATGAATTCTGGCATGTGCTAGTTTGCAAAGAGAAAAGTAATCATCCAAAGTGCTTAATCTAATATGGCACCTTGTAGGTGTCCTGTCATCTTGCCAATCACACCATCCTGCTCCAGTACAGACTGCTCTTTCTGTACACTTTTTACTACTGATTTTACCCTTTGATTACACAATGCTGACGTGTGTATTGCACAAGGCCTCATGTTCCCAACCAGCATCAGACACCTTGGCCCACAACCGACATCATCATATGGTGTACTTCCACAATGCTGAAATCAGCCTCGGATCAACCAACTCAGGCTGATTTGGCCCATGCAAGTATACATATCCTTTTTTTTTTTAACATAAATGAGTAAAAACCAAATAAATAAGCAGAGTGTCCTCTGAAAATCCTTCTCATTTGTGTGTTAAAATAATGAAACTAGAAGGCTGGCAGGTCATAGACTGTGGCATATTTACATCTTCAGACTGGACTATATCATCCTCAACGGTAATCACCTTTAAAGCCAATTTGTGTCTTGGTCGTACTCAGCAAGATCAAGAGATGGAAACCACTCTGGGTAATACATCTTTCCCACTATCAAACTAAAGGGCTTTTAGCTTGGCTAAGAGATCCATACATGGAAATTGAAATTTGAATGGAGTGTGGCACCCAGTCTGTAATGCAACAAACAATACTCTGATCCATGTCCTTTAATTATGCAATGGCATGACTAGGGTGGAGAAGTGGTTATGTACCACTTGACCAACAGAACCCCCTTTTCCTCTTTAATTAATTAAACACTTTGCATTTGACATACAGCCAATTCTTAAGCCTGCACTTTGACCAAAGGCAATTAAAACAAAACAGATTTAATAGTCTGCCCTTCTGTTGAGAGTACAGTAGCAACAAGACAAGATCAACTGATCAGAACAGTGTTCAGGGCCCAAACCCAATAAAAGCTATGGTTTTTTTGTTCGTTGTTGATTAAAATACTGGTGTTAGTTAGCATTTAAAAATGAGTTGGCATGCTTCGTCAGACGTAATTTCCTGAGATAAGTTTCTAATCTGGTAAATATTGCTACCAGTGAGAAATGAGGGGTCTTTAGACAATCAGCTTGGAGGAAGAGCTGTGCAGTGTTATACATTCACAGGAAGTCCTCACTTTAGTTATATCTGTTGGCTTAAAAAAAATACAAATGCAGTGAAACAGGGCAAAATACAAATTTAAAATTACCCATTCGCTTGCACTTAGCCTAACACTTTTTTATTTAAATGCAATGGACAGGTTTGTTTAAAACACAGACACAATGAAGTGGTTCTCTAAAAAACAAGCTATATTGAGAATGTTACCTTTTTTAAAAAAAGGATGACATGGAAGTTACTTTGCACCAGGCTCCTAGTGTCAATGAACTGCAGCCATAAATTGAAATTTGGGGCCTTTCCAGGTGATTTACTGATTGATAGCTCAGCCTCTTAGCCACTATGCCAGAGGTAGGCAACCTAAGGCCCGGGGCCTGGATGCGGCCCAATCACCTCAATCTGGCCCGTGGACAGTCCGGGAATCTGCGTGTTTTTACATGAGTAGAATGTGTCCTTTTGTGGGGCCTGCCTGGTGTTTTTACAAGAGTAGAATGTGTGCTTTTATTTAAAATGCATCTCTGGGTTATTTGTGGGGCATAGGAATTCGTTCATTCCCCACCCCCTAAAATATAGTCCGGCCCCCCACAAGGTCTGAGGGAAGGTGGACCAGCCCACGGCTGAAAAAGGTTGCTGACCCCCTGCACTATGCTATGCCAACTATCATGTACAGAGCCTCTGAAGTCATCCCCCTCCATCACTGGGGCAGTAGCTCTTCAGTGAGTTCCAATCACAAACAGGAGCAGGGAGAAGAGGTGGGGGAAGCATAAGTTATCTCATGCTTGCACTGAGGATTTCAGCAAAGCCACATGCTGCTTTAAAAGCCTCGTAATATCTAGTAATACTCTTCTGATTAAGGTCCATTAACAAGAGAATCCCATTTGCAGAGTTGCTAAATCGGACCACAACAAAACAAGAATTAACCAGAGTCTTAAGATAACGTGCAGCTGACACATGGTCAGTCATTTCTCCACACCACAATATGACTCATTCACAGCCACAAAGATGCTCATTAAAATAAACAGGGGAACTCCAAAGAAAGGAGCTCATGCCTTTGGTTTTAAAAAACAACACAAAAACACGTTTTGGTTTCTTCTTCTCCAAAATGCTCACTCATCTCCCAACTGCTGAAATGGGAACTGCTGAGTTTTCCTGGCCTCCTTCACATATTTTCTCACACAACTCCTATTCCATTTCCAGTGACCTAATGCCTGTACTGAAACTCCCCATGCCTCATACAGAATAGCAAAGTGCTTTGCCTTCCACACGAGGAAACTCACGTGACCCTATTGCACACGGTCAATACAACAATGCCACATAGACAGGCAGAGTAGATCTTCATGTGTATTATCTACCTACCCACTCACCCACCCAGGCATGGTACATGGTGCTGTGCTATGCTCCCCATGCAGAAGGCTGATTCACTTTGTGCGCCCGTCTGTCCTTCCAGATACAGGTCTGGATTTAACTAAACAGTTGTGCAAGCCAGAGCTTGTATGAGTCTCACGAGCGTTAGGGGGCATTCTCTCCTTCTGCTCCACTGCACCCTCTCTATCAGCTCTGGGAAGGTCAGGAGAACCCCCAACATGAGAAGATCGTCCAGAAATGCTTACACCGAAGGGGCAATCATAATAGTGAAATGTTGAACTCCTCCCAGACTATCTACAACTCAGTGCAAAGGCTGGAAAATCCTCTATGGGTTTTGTTGTTGTTTTTTGGGACACAAATTGCATGCTGGGGATCATTAGGAAATGGACTGAAGTAAAGCTACCAATATCATAATGCCTTTATACAGATCAGTGGTATAACCACACTTGCAATACCGTCTACCATTCTTACTTCTGGAACTGGGATGTGTGGTTTTAGAGCTGGTTCTGTTGGCTTTATTATTGTTAGAGCTTGCTTTTTATTCTGCTTTTATCTTTTAGACTGCTTCAATGGCTTTTTGCTGTGAAGCATCCTATAAATCTTAACACCTCAAATGTGATATTGTAGAGCTGGGAAAGGTTCAGAAAAGGGTGACCCAAATCATAAAGGGTCTGAAACAATTCCCCTGTGAGGAAAGTTTGCAAAGTTTGAGGTTTTGGAAGGGAGCTGGTCGATGAAGTGTACAAGGTAGACGTTCTGTGAAGAACCCAAGCAGAGAGGGGGGGGTGTTCTCTTTCTCTCAGAAAACTAGAATCCTGCGGACCCAATGAAGTTGAAGGATAGGAGAATCAAAACAGACAAAAAGAATACTTCCCTTACACAGCATGCAAGCTAACTGAAATTTGCCACTACAAGCTGAAATGATGGTCACCAACTTAGATGGCTATAATATTTGAAAGGACATTAGACAAAGTCATGGAGGATAAAGCTGTCAAGGGATGCTTGTTATTATAGCTGTATGCTACCTTCAGGATCAGAAGCGGCCTATCTCAAAATGTCACTTGCTGGAGAATAACAAGAGGAGAGAGCTATTGCTCTCACATTCCCATAAATACCTGGTTGAACATATTAAAACATAAGCTTGACTAGATGGACCTTTGGTCTCATTCATCAGGATTTTTCCTGTGTTCTTAAGATACACCATGGTTTGTTGGCTCAGCCATAGCATATTTCTTTATCGAGATAGATGCAAGTGATTGGAACAATATTGACAGTTATTTTTAAGCTAAATGGAAATCATAAGCACATGCAGTGAGGGGGGTGGATATTCTGTTTCTGGAAGCAGAACAATTCTT
The DNA here is from genome assembly GCF_027172205.1 of Podarcis raffonei. Classification (NCBI taxonomy): domain Eukaryota; kingdom Metazoa; phylum Chordata; class Lepidosauria; order Squamata; family Lacertidae; genus Podarcis; species Podarcis raffonei. The sequence goes on along the minus strand of NC_070602.1, from coordinate 103,647,941 downwards.
TTGGTGACCCTGGTGTGCTTACTTTCTTAGTTAGGGGAGGGGAACACTCTTCAACTCAGTTACAGCATTGGAAGGTGAATGAAAACTACCAGCTAGTTTCTTTTTGCTTTTTAAAGTTCCAAATGATTATAAACAGCACTGCCAGAAACACACTGGGTTAGCTTTTAGATCCCAAAGTATAAAGGGCTGAAATCTAGCCTATCAATGTTTATATGCGCAGAAAGAAACAAGAAACTCTGAAAAATATTTTTAGAAAATCCTTGGGAAATGTTGTTGCTGATGATAATTATTATTATTAATAATAATATAAGTATTATTATACTTATAATAACTGTTCCTTAGACTGTGTTAACACCATTCAAAATAAATGTTCACCTACAGAAACACATGTAAAGCTTTCAAACAGTATGACTGCACACCTCAAGGAGCAGATCCATGTAAGATTCTCATTTAGTATGAGAGAGAGTTTCCTTTTCCTAATGAGGAAGCCTCTTGGGAAATGGTGGAATTCAGAATTCTTCAGAGCTGTTGAAATGAAAATATCTCTGTTAAATCAAGCTATGGCTTTTCCCGGCTTCCCCAGTTGGGAGTCAAATAAATCCCTCAGATGGTAATTAGGTTAAACAGTTCATCAGGCTCACTCTGGAGCAAAGTGCAGCCCAGAATGAAAATGAGTGTGCAAGCTAGCAAAAGCTCTTGGGTAGCATATGAACAAGACAGCAAGTAGAATTAATACTACACCAGCTCCTCTGCACCAACCTTCCCCAACCTGTTGCCCTGAATATGTTGTTGTTGGCATATTAATTTATATATTGATTAATGCCAAAACAGAGTTATGCACTAAGCAGACTTAAAAGTAGGTTCAAAATGCCCCCCTGCCCAAGGCCAGTACAGTGGTACCTCGGGTTACAGACGCTTCAGGTTACAGATGCTTCAGGTTACAGACTCCGCTAACCCAGAAATAGTACCTTGGGTTAAGAACTTTACTTCAGGATGAGAACAGAAATCATGCAGCAGCAGCGCAGGGGCAACAGGAAGCCCCATTAGCTAAAGTGGTACCTCAGGTTAAGAACAGTTTCAGGTTAAGAACGGACCTCCAGAACAAATTAAGTTCTTAACCTGAGGTACCACTGTAAAAGTTCTTGATACAACATAGCCAGATCTTTTTAGTACTTGGCTATGTGGAAAAGAACTCAAATCCCTTTCCTGCTCGCTCGCTCATTCTCTGTCTTTTCCTCTGCTGGACTAAATGGCAAGTCAAGGCATTTAACGGACTGTCAGATACCATGGTGCCCAACCCATATAAAATGCAATAAAATGCTGCATTAGAAACCAATTGCTTTGGATAGGCAACTAGTCTTATTCCGGCAAACTCAAGCACATTGCAGGCTCATTCTTATCCCTCTGACAAGCTTCCAGCTTCCTCCTTTTGTTGGTGCAGTGAGCATCCTAACCACCCACTTGAACGGGTCTACTAAAGGAAGGGGGCATCTAGAAAGGAGAGCTAAATTGGGCCTACTCTACATTAACAACAACATGTACATCTGAGAGCTCCAGGCCAGGAATTATTCCCAGGGGTTTTGTGTACTGGGCTGCCACACTGAGCACCATTCTTGGCTCCCATCACACAGTCTCTGTCTCTCTCTCTCTCACGTTCCTAAATCATATAGCAATCTTCTGCAGTAAAACTGATGCCCAGTCAGGATGCCCAAACAAGATGACCTCCCTGGAGGTTGCTGGCAGAGGCACTTCCTCTTTGGCAGGTCTTGAAGCAAGCTTTATGGCTGGTGATTAGTAGCTACTTGTGCAAAAGTAGCCCAATGGCTCATGAAAGAAAATCCATTAGCACACAATAAACCCTTTCTGCTGGTGGGTTTCATTAGCAATAGGGGCTACTGAGCTTCTTCAAATAATCATATTGTCACAAATCACACACGCACACAAAAACAACTATTGATGACCAGTTAACTAGCCAGTTACCTTCAGTGTTAGGGAGGGAAAGGAAAAATGGGACTATTGAGTGAGGCGGGGTTGGTTTGGGGTTTTGTTTTGCTTTTGGATGGCAGGCAAAATAAAATACCAACACCAGGCAGGTGAGCCACATGCATATTCTGCTTTCTCTTCCAGAGGTTTCAGAGTCAAAATCTGCAGCCTTTACGTCTTTATGACCTAAGCAAACCACACATTCAAGCTACAGTGCCTGGCTCTGTAACATGCAAACTGAAGAGGCTTGGTTTTGTTTGTAAATATCAGCTCGCTATGGGTATTTTCTTAAGACAAAGCACCAGTACAATGTGTGAGTGTGTAAAAGGAAGAGGAAGAGCTTCTTTTGAAGTCCTAGGAAACTGCACCTTTCCCAAACAATTATTCATAGCTGGTTAAAGGTGAGCACATTAAGTACCCGGTCACATTGCTGTAAAGCAGCCTTTCCTAAAGCAGGGTGGCTGCTCTCCTGTGCCCTCCAGGGCAAAATGGTTTCCACAGTTCCACTGACTGTGACTGCGTACTTGTCAAGTATCAGCACCAATGCCAGGGACAGAGGTGGTAGAAATGGGTAGGAAAGGAAAGGGACAAAGAGAACAGGGAAAGAATAAGGAAAAATATTAACACAAGTTGCCTTTAATTAAAGTGTTCTTTTTATGTTCCAAAAATCACATGCAAGGGCACAGTACAACAATCACAGTTATAATTCTTGGTACTATATGGGTTGTTGTTTTTTGTAAGCCTTGTTCAAATGTATACTTTGTAATTGTAATAATACTATGCCTATACTGTACTTTGATTTTTATATGCTCCTCCTCCTTTCTTGACTGCTAAGTTGACTGACACTAATATCTAGGCATATATGCCTGAATTAGTTTTACCCTTGCGATTACTCAACTGACCTGGTTAACAAAGCAAGCAAAGTTTAAAACAAACTCTGGTTTAATGTGACATGTGAACTGCACCAATACTTCCTTTCTAGCGACCAATGTTGCTCTACTGATTCAAGCCGGCTGTTCATTCTTTATATACACACTATTTCCCACATCTTGCTAGAACTAAATACATATCCTTGTGACCTCATCTGAATTCAACAACTACTGGATAGAGTAAGAGGTAGGGTTAATATCTGCCATTGCTGTGTCAGGTTTTGTGGATTCTTGCCTTCTAAACTGAGCTCAAAAGATATAATGATTGTCTTGCTCTACAAACAGAAGATATAAAACATTTGTAAATGTACAAACCTGTCTGTCAAAAGCCAGGTACTTACAAATACATATTTTGATGCCTACACATTAGATCTAAAAGCTAAAGTGATAGTAAAAAATCCATGCATATACAAAATTCAAAATATGTTTTAATATTATCATCAGTCATATTTAAAAAGAAATTAGAGGTTGTTGGTTGTTGTTTTTTTTAAATCTTTCTTTCCCTAATTGCAGAATTAAATTTAAAGATAGAAAGAGTCGTTTCACATCATGCTGTATCTGATTTACAGTAGTGCACATTCCAGAGTCTCTAGCGACAGATGCCAAGGATTAAAGTATACAACCCTACCAAGATGGAACTGGTCAAAAAGGCATGTTCAGGGTACCAGTTTGACCTGATACGATCTAGTTGTGTGTGATTACTAGGAAAGCATTCTTACCCTGCTTCACTTAAGATGGCATTCACTTGTTAACACCTGGTGTGACATATTTGCTTGAATTATCTGAATTGTTTCATTGACCTACTACACAACTTGAACATGTGCCTTAGTGAAGCACCTTAATTTTGGGGGGTATTTTAGTGGTAGTGCTTTGCATGCAAAAGGTTCCGAGGTTCAATCTTTTGCAACTCCAATGTGTGTGGGGAGGGAGAAGACTCTTCTTACCTGAAACCCTACAGCCAATCAGTGTAGATAATACTAAGCAAGATGGACCAATGTTAAGGCTGGCTCCTCTTTTCCGATGATAGTTCTGCTCCTCTCTGTCTTATGGCTCTGACAGAGAGGGACATTAGAGCCAGTGTGGTACAATGGCTAGAATGCTGAATTAGGGAGGTCCAGGTTCTAATCAGCCACTCAGTCACTCATCTCACTGGGTCCTCTTGGGCCAGTCATTCTCTCTCAGACCTACCTAACTCACAGGGTTGTTTTGAGGATAAAATGGAGGGGCTGATAATCTTATAAACAATCCTGAGATGCCAGGAGGGAAGATTGGACAGAAACATAATAAATAAAATAAAGGCAACAATTTGTGTGTCCAATTACAGATACTTTTAAAATATTGTAGTTTTCAAAGGGCCGAGATGCTCTTCTAAGGTGAGATGTGCATAGTTTGTAGGCATAAAACCCAAGTATAAATCCTCGGAAATTATAAACAGGTTATAAGCCTGAAAACAGAATTGGTGCCCAATTCTCTCTCTCTCTCTCTCTCTCTCTGCCCCCCCCCCACACACACATTATACTTTCCAAAACCATGTTTCAGCCCTTCTTTACTGCTTGTGATTTGTTTGATAACTGCCTAATAACTTACTAATTTGTTTATAAACAGAAAGAGAAAGTTCAGACAAGTTCTCTTCCCACCCCTTATCCACCAAAGGGTCAAAAGTACATGATAGCAGTGGCACAGCTTGTTTTCTTCTCTACATGTCCTCCTTCTCACAACTGGTAGATGAAAGTAAAACTGATTATTTTAAAAGTAAAAGA